>NC_059368.1:39014496-39327830 GCF_019703515.2 Myxocyprinus asiaticus | reverse complement strand
TTTGTGTCCTTTTGAAGCTTGAAGATATGGTAAGCATCCACTGCCAATATATGACATTAGTGAGCAGAACTATTTTTTTTTTTAATTCCGAAAAGGTACATAAGGGTTTTAAAACATGAGTAAATACTGACTGAATTTTAATGTTTGGTTGAACTATCCCTTTAAATTTAGGGGCTCCGTAAGAAAGGTATAATACTTTGGCCTAATAAAATATTTTGGCTTTGGTCAAATCAACCCTGTAAAATGTTTATGATCTCTCTTTATTCTCGGCAGTCTATGTTAAGGCTGGGCTCTCCACAAAGAGTAGCTACTAAAGTGAACGCTGAAATCATCCCCTGGTGGCTTTATGCTCCCATCAGTGGGCTCATTATACAGTGAATGACCCTATTATATTGTATAACAGGGAAACTGTTATTTCCCTTGACGACCCTCAAGCTTTGATTTGAGGGATCCCTTGGGACTCAATTTAACTGGACGCCCTGTGTCAGACTACACTTCAAACACATTTAGGGGCATAAGGCCTACACTGAATCTTCTAGTCTGGGGTATGGAGTTATTGATGCCAATGTTTGATTGCTTGTGCCACTCTAGCCATCTGGACTCATAACACACTGAGTTAGTGCCTCATTGTAACAGAGAGTTGCAGTAAAATGTTATATTGCAAATAATAACTAATGAAAGGCGGCTTATAGTTTACTGTTTTTTTTGTTGTTGTTGTTGTTGTTGTTGTTTTACTGTAAAAGTCAGTATTGAGGAAGCTACTTTGAAACTGTAGCTCCCCAAACTAAAAGATACTCACAACTTAAAGTAGTTAATCTACAGTCAGACTGTTTCAAAAATATTTGTTAGCTACACTTCAATCTAAAAACAAAAAAGAAGGTAACTAAATTGAAACTAACTAAATTTAAAGAAGAAAATATTTTAGATATATAACAATCAGATGATATTATTTAATTCAATAATATCACCTAAGAGTTATATATCTTTATAAATATATTTAATTGTAAGGTGACATTCCCTTATGGACATTAACAGTGGTTTTACTACAGTAACCATAGTTTAACTATGTTATTAGTAGTAAAACCATAATAACCACAGAATTAACCATGGTTATCATAGTCACGGTTGCTACAATACTACTATTGTAAATAGTTACTATATGGATACTACAGTATTACTGTTTTAAAACTATGGTTAATTGTATCAAAACCATGGTTTCTGCCAAAAAACATGATTACTACCGTCATGTTCACTACAAATTTATTATAGTAAACCCATGGATAATTTTCATAACGGTTAAACAAACAGGGTGATAACAAAAAATGTAAAATACATTTAAACATAATATACACTAATAAAACACACTACAAGTGTAGGAATGGTCTGTATAAACTGAACAAATTACATAAACGTGGAAAGGGTTAAGGATTCAAATCTAGATTCCCACTCTTTTTCTGCATCTTTAGCTAAAATCCAATGGACAAAAAGTGTAGTTGGCTCTTAACAGAAAATTTGAAACAACAAAATAAAATGAAAAATACCAACAAGAACTGATTCAAGACAAACTTTCTAAACCTCATCATGTCACTGGGACTTACCGGACATAATGTATCTTTAGCCTTTGGAACAATTAGGCAGCCACAAGAACACTTGCCATTCTCATCTGAGCTTTAAAATGTGTAAGATCAAACTTATTTAACAGTACAGTAAATAAATGAAACACAGTACTACCACAGAACAATGTACAAAATCACATTATGTCATTTTGTTGTATTTTACAGTTCTGAGGTAAGACACTGAAGTAAGACACTGGTTGTGTCTCGTTTGAAAGGATGAGTCCTCCGGAGTTCACATTCTTTGAAGGCTGCAGTATACCGAGTGTCCTCCTTTAAACAAGTCTCGTTTAAACGAGACGGCCTTCGTAGGACGAACGGAAACGGAATGTATCCTGGTTGCTATGACAGCATGCCACTCTTTAACAAGCGCCAGCGCTTTGAGTGAGAAGGGAACAAAGTCCCTCTGGAAGGGAATGCATGAGGTACATTTTAGGAGAGTTACAGTTATGTAGAGAGTAAAGAAAATAGATTTTACAGGTGTACTTTTAGTATACTACTTTATTTTAATTATATATTAATATAATTGTACATATTATATACTCTGCCCCTATCTACTGAGGTACTTCAACTTGGGATTTAACACTACTTGCGTTTGAACATCATATTTATGGGCAAATTGCCGACATTTCCGTTAAAGCAAAGAATTGTGGGTTGTGAGTGCCCACGAAGGATACACCTCATGCATCCTCCGAATTCCCGTGAAAGAAGGTCGCATTTGAAGTGTCCTACTCGCTTTTCTGAAATGAAACAGCCTCGATGACATATGCAGCCAAGAAATGTGACCTCCGGAGGATGCATCCTTCCAAACGAGACACAGCCACTGTTTCTTTTCCAGGCTCTGTTTTTTCTTCTTTTTTTTTGCAAATTTTTTAGTAATAAAATCATTTTATTTTATTTAAAACAAAACTAAACACCATTTAGACATTTTGTTGAATAATGAAAACATATAAAAAAATTTTACATCAAGCCTATAGTCCGAGTATGTCCCTAAAGTCAAGAAAATGTCAATTAATTAACTCATTTTATATAATTAAGTGCTGATGTTTAAAAGTGAGGTGCTTGTCAATATATACATTTAATAGATATTTTTTTGTCTCTTAACATTACAGTAGATCTTAAAAATCTAGGACCTGCTCTGGATCCAACCCACCTCCTTGCTGTGCACACCCTACTTCTAACTCAAGAGCTGCGTCCATCGTATACTGTGTCTGATTATGTATTGCTTTTTATGAAGGACGCACTTCTCGGCCGGTAAAACAGTATGTTCATTAAGTTTAATGCAAATAGTTCGTATAGATTCTGGACATACTTAATCCGGGAATGTGGGTTTTGTCCTGTGCCTCGAAAATATGACATAATAACAACAACCATGAAAATAATTTACGTCCTGGTTACTTGCGTAACCTCCGTTCCCTGATGGAGGGAACCAGATGTTGTGTCGATGTAGTGACACTAGGGGTCACTCTTGGGAGCCCGAGACACCTCTGGTCTTTGATAAAAGACCAATGAAAATTAGCGAGTGGTATTTGCATACCACTGCCCCGGACATACGGGTATAAAAGGAGCTGGTATGCAACCACTCATTCAGGTTTTGTGCTGAGGAGCCAAGACAAGGTCCCAGCCATTTCAGCAGGTAGTTCAGTGTTGTGGCAGGAGGGACACAACGTATCTGTAACTCACTCGACGTTGTGTCAATGTAGTGACACTAGGGGTCCCTAGTGTCACGCCGCAACTGGCTGAACTGTGTTACTTGAACTGGTGGTGTGTGACAGGCAGACCACTGTGTGCCTCGTAGCCAGCGCACCAGGCCGACACGTAATCTCCCCCAACGCTGTTATGAGTGTCAAATGGCCCTTCGGGGACAAGTCGACTGCCCAAAAGCTAGAGACAGGCTAGCCCAGTCGTGGCCTCTTATCCTCTTTTTTTTCCTCTCCCCAAAAATGGAATTAACTGACGGGGCCACCAGGTCTACGTCGGGGGGTGTCCCACCCAAGGGAAGACACCGCGGAGACCACACCCTGCCCAGGGGGGTGGGGGAGTGGGGGGGTATTTAAGTGGAAATACATCACATGGTCTTGCCGAGCTTTGTCGGAAGTATGTCATGTGGAGAAGTCCCATGGTAGGTCCTACCCTACGGGGGAGGAGTTACTACAAGCATGGTGACTGGGGCAGAGGGGCCTCTGCCCAAGGAAGATGCAGTTTACCAACAGGGAAACTAATTAGTGAAAGATATACATTGCATGGGGTTACCTACGGGGAACCACCACATGCGGAGCACCTACCCCAGTACAGGGCTTAGTTAGCACGTGTACTGAGCCGGCAGCGAGTTTCTCCGCAAACTCGTCTGCCACAGGGCTCGGAGGAAGTCATCCAGGGAACACAGTTTGTGAACACTACTGGGAGTCAACAGCGCATGTCTTCAGCTCAGGGGAGGTGAAAGGTACTATGCGCAAGCGATGCACCCAGCCGGCTGTCCTGGACATACCTGCTTGTGGGTGCCACTACACGGGATGAAACCGGTTCCACTCGGAGATTGTAGAACCTCGCAAAGATGTTGGGTATTGCCCAGCCTGCTGCTCTGCAAATGTCTGTTAGAGAGGTGCCACTGGTCAAGGCACAGCAGGCTGCTACACCCCTGGTAGAATGGGCTCGTAGCCCTGCTGGAGGCGGCACGTCCTGGGCGTGATATGCCATTGTTATGGCGTCAATGAGCCAGTGGGCGATCCTCTGCTTGGAGACAGCGCTTCCTTTCTGCTGTCCACCAAAGCAGACAAAGAGCTGCTCAGAGACTCTAAAGCTCTGCGTGTGATCCAAATAGATGCGTAAAGCACGCACCAGACACAGCAACGTCAGGGCTGGGTCTGCCTCCTCCTGGGGCAGCGCTTGCAGGTTCACCACCTGGTCCCTAAAAGGGGTGTGGGAACCTTGGGCACATAGCCTGGTCGGGGTCTCAGGATCACGTGAGAGTAGCCCAGACCGAATATCAGGCATGTTTCGCTGACAGAGAACTCTTGCAGGTCTCCTACCCTCTTGATGGAAGTGAGTGCAGTTAGGAGGGCAGACTTCAAGGAGAGTGCCTTAAGCTCAGCTGACTGCAAAGGATCAAAGGGGGCTCTCCGTAGACCCTGAAGGACTACAGAGAGGTCCCATGAGGGAACAAGGCACGGTCTGAAGGGATTCAACCTCCTGGCACCTCTCAGGAACCTGATGATCAGGTTGTGCTTCCCTAAGGAATTACCATCCACTGTGTCATGGTGTGCCGCTATAGCGGCTACATACACCTTCAAGGTGGAGGGGGACAGCCACCCTTCCAACCTCTCCTGCAGGAAGGAAAGCACCGATCCGACTGCATATCTCTGGGGGTCTTTGTGTCGGGAAGAACACCACTTAGCGAACAGACGCCACTTAAAGGCATACAGGCACCTCGTAGAGGGGGCCCTAGCCTGAGTGATCATGTCTACCACTGTGGGTGGTAGGCTGATTAAGTCTTCTGCATCCCGTCCAGGTGCCAGACATGGAGATTCCAGAGGTCTGGTCGTGGGTGCCAGATGGTGCCCCGTCTCTGAGAAAGAAGGTCCTTCCTCAGGGGAATTCATCGCAAGGAGCGTGAGGTCCAGGAACCACGTCTGGGTGGGCCAGTAGGGTGCTACCAGGACAACCTGCTCCTCATCCTCCCTGACCTTGCACAGGGTCTGTGCAAGTAGGCTCACTGGGAGAAATGCATATTTGCGAAGTCCAGGGGGCCAGCTGTGTACCAGCGTGTCTATACTGAGAGGTGCCTCGGTCAGGGCCTACCAGAGCAGGCAGTGGGAGGATTCTTGGGAGGCGAACAGGTCTGCCTGTGCCTGCCTGAATCGACTCCAAATCAGCTGGACCAACTGAGGGTTGAGTCTCCACTCTCCCCTGAGGGTAACCTGCCGTGTCCGCTGCAGTGTTGAGGTCGCCTGGGATGTGAGTGGCTCGCAGTGATTTGAGGTGCTGCTGACTCCAGAGGAGGAGACGGCGGGTGAGTTGTGACATACAACGGGAGTGCAAACCGCCTTGACGGTTGACATATGCTACCATTGCCATGTTGTCTGTCCGAACTAACACATGCTTGCCCTGGATCAACAGCCGAAACCACCAGAGCAGAACTGCCAGCAACTCGAGGCAGTTGATGTGCCAACGCAGCCGTGGGCCCATCCATAAGCCGGCGGCTGTGTGCCCATTGCATACAGCACCCCAGCCCATTTTGGAGGCGGCTGTCATAACCACGACATGCTTGGAGACCTGCTCTAGGGGAACGCCTGCCCGTAGAAACGTGAGGTCGGTCCAAGGGATGAAGAGGCGGTGACAGATTGGCGTGATGGCCACGCGATGTGTCCCGCGACACCATGCCCATCTCGGGACTCGAGTCTGAAGCCAGTGCTGAAGCGGTCTCATATGCATCAACCCGAGCAGATTGGCCACCACTGAGGATGCCATATGCCCCAGGAGCCTCTGAAACAGTTTCAGTGGAACCGCTGTCTTCTGTCTGAATGCCTTCAAACAGGTCAGCACTGACTGTGCGTGCTCGCTCATGAGACGCGCTGTTAACAAGACTGAGTCCAACTCCAAGCCGAGAAAAGAGATGCTCTGAACCGGGAGGAGCTTGCTCTTTTCCCAGTTGACCCGAAGCCCTAGTCAGCCGAGGTGCGAGAGCAGTAGGTCCCTGTGTGCACACAACACATCCCAGGAGTGAGCTAGGATTAGCCAATCGTCAAGATAGTTGACTTCTCTTAGCGGGGCAAGGGCTGCCTCTGTGACCTTCATGAAGACACGAGGGGACAAGGACAGGCCGAAAGGGAGGACCTTGTACTGATACGCCCGACCCTCGAATGAAAACCGCAGGAAGGGTCTGTGTCGAGGTAGAATCAAGACGTGGAAGTACACGTCCTTCAGGTCTACCGCCGCGAACCAATCTTGATGCCGGACACTCGCTAGAATGCGTCTTTGCATCAGCATCTTGAATGGGAGTCTGTGTAAAGCCCAGTTCAGTACTCGCAGGTCCAATATTGGCCTCAACCCACCGCCTTTTTCCGGTAAAATGAAGTAGGGGCTGTAAAATCCCTTTATCTCGGCCGGAGGGACAGGCTCTATCGCATCCTTCTGTAGGAGGGTAGCGATCTCCGCGCGCAAGGTAGCAGCATTCTCGCCCTTCACTGAGGTGAAGTGGATGCCGCTGAACCTGGGCGGACGCCTAGCGAAGTGAATTGTGTAGCCGAGTCGGACGGTCCGAACCAACCATCGCAACAGGTTGGAAAGCGCAATCCACGTGTCCAAGCTCCGGGTGTAGGGGACCAAGGGGACAGTCTCGTCAGACGTACCAGCGGGTGGGGCCTCGCGGTGGTGCAGTGCCTGAGGTGCCACACCATCTCATGGCCGTGCTGAGTTCAGGGACATCGAAGTACTTACCTGGCTCCTTGTGTCCACCCCTGGAACAGCCTGGGATGGGGGAGGAAGAGGCCTGTCCTCATGACCCGTGGAGACTGTCACATCGGGGGTGGATTTATGCCACAGCTGGGCGCTCAGGGGCGGGGAGACCGCCGCTGGAGCGCCAAACCTGCCAAAATGGAGCGCCTTATCCACCGGGGGGATTGCCGAATAGCCCTTGGCCACCCCACCATCGAGGGTAGTGAGGGCGGGGGACCTGAAAGATCGGGACCAGGCAGTAAAAGGTGCCTCCCACGACCTTGTCAGCTCCTCATGCACTTCCGGGAAGAAAGGAACGGGGGCGGGGCGTGGCAGTGAGCGGCCCAGGAACCAATCATCGAGCCGCGAGGGTTCAGGGGAGAGCGGAGGGTTCCACTCTAGCCCGACACTCGTGGTTGCCCGGAAAAGCATGTCCGTCATCTCCGCGTCAGCCTGTGACTTGGCGACCGCACCCGAAGGGAGGAGCCCAGCTGAGGCTTCCGCGTCCGGCTGGACGAGCCCGCTCTCTGATGCTGCTATCGAGAGCTCATCACCTTCGCGGGCTCTGAATAAGAGGTCGAACTCACCATGAGACGAGCCGGTGGACTCATCCGGAAGCCCAATTGGGGCAGACGAGCATGCTGGGGAATGGGAGGTCCGTGGGGGGATACCTGGCGGAGGTGGTCCCGTTGGGGTCCCCAAATCGCCCCCAGTGCTAGCTGCGCTGGCCTCATAACCGTGGGTAGAAGGACAGAGGCGGGGAGCATCTGGGGTGGCTTGCTTTCTTATGAAGGTAAGCCACGACCGCATCGTTACCATGGACATGTTCTCGCAATGAGTACACGACTCATCCACGAATGCTGTCTCCGTGTGAGCAGCACCCAGACACGAAAACAGTGATCGTGGCTGTCAGAGGGCGAGAGATAATGAGCGCAACCAGGAATAACACACAAACGGAAAGGCATCTTTAAAAAGACGATCCGTGTGTGGAGAAATATACTCTTTTAGAGAAATATACTCTTTTATTTCTACTGAAGCACCCAGGGCTGTTCTCTGCAGTGCACCAGTGCAGAGGGGGGAGAAGCCGCTGAAATGTGCCGTCAGATCCAGCAGAGGTGAATGAACAGCCAGGGGAATTCGGCTCAGTGAGCATCGACCATTCGGCTCAGAAGAGAAAATCTGAATGAGTGGTTGCATACCAGCTCCTTTTATACCCGTATATTTGGGGGAGTGGTACGCAAATACCACTCGCCAATATTCATTGGCCTTTTATCAAAGACCAGAGGTGTCTCGGGCTCCCAAGAGTGACCCCTAGTGTCACTACATCGACACAATGTCGAGTGAGTGACAGAGAGGGAACAGTCATTGCTTTGTTAAATAAGCACCTATAGCACTAGGGGTTGGGAGGAAAATTGTTTCTGTTACAAATCATGATTCTTGTGACAAACTATTTAAAAAAAATTTTTACTTTTTTTTTATTTTTATACTTCTAGCTGTATGCTAATACAATGATTGATTGATCAAGTCAGATTTGCCTCAGCACTTTTACTATTCCCTTCTAATTCCACGAGTTCTTGTGCTTTGAATTTTTTGGTGAATGCGGCATACTGTATGATCCGGCCCCTAAGAACCACCTTAAGTGCCTCCCAAGCCATGCCCACAGAGGATACTGAGGACCAGTTTCCAAATAGACACTGATTTCAGGATTTTGCAAAAGGGATACATTAAAGCGCCTGCTATATGATTTCCTTTTCTCCATATGTGGTAACACCTCTAAACACACCAGGGCATGATCTGAGACTTAAATATTTCCAACTGAGCAATCAACAACAGATGAAATGAGGGACTTGGATATATAAAAAAAAAATCTATTCAAGAGTAAATCTTATGGACTGCTGAAAAAAATGTATAGTCCCCCCCAGATGGGTTAAAATGTCTCCAAATATCTGTAAGACCAAGATTTCTACACATCCTGTGAAGCGTCAATGTTGCTCTAGGGGGCTTGCACACTTTTGCTCCACTATGATCAAGGACTGAGTCCATCAAAAGATTAAAGTCTCCTCCCAATATTATATCATGAGGGGTGCCAGCGGCTTGCAACATCCCTTCAAGATCTATAAAAAAGCCCTGATCATCAACGTTAGGTGCATAAATATTCGTCAAAATAAGATTTTGTCCCTGAATTTCAGCTAAAACAATAATGACTCTTCCTGATTTATCTCTAATCTGTTTGAGACATTTGAATTGTAGATGTTTACTTATTAGTGTAATGACTCCCCTGCTCTTACTTGAGCCAGCACTAAAGAAAACATGTCCACCCCATATCTTCCCAAATTTTTCAGCTTCCTGTGGGGAAATATGCGTTTCTTGAAGAAACACTATATTATATTTCTTACACTTAAGAAGAGAAATAACCTTCCTTCTTTTTATGGGGTGCCCCAACCCATTCACCTTCCACGTGGAGAGAGACAATCCACTAATATTAACATTTGACATTTTGACATGTAAGAAAAAATAGATTGTGTGTCAAAAACAAGATTATAAAGACCACATTCCAACATTAGTACAACAATCAAAACTTGAACTTCCCCGAGAACCAATCAAACAAAAAAAGAAAAATGTGCGCATTAACCCCGTGCACTACAGTGCCAACTGGCGTCCATCCCTCTAAACCAAACAGTCCATGTACACCTAAAAGAACCCCCGCAACAACTTTGCCGTTGAATTACTCAAGTCTGGTGTTTCTATACTAAATTTTGTGAGACAGAATTACACAGCAAAAGATAATCTATAAAACAAACTCCAGCCATTAGGCGGAATAAACACAAAGAGCATGTAGATTCATCCACAAAACTGTCCCGAAGATGTGTTACTCCACAAAACAAACTCCAGCTGCCAGGCGGAACCAGCACAAAAAAAGCACTCAGTTTCCTCAAACAGTCAAGTGAATGTTCAGTGAGCCGGTCCACTCGGCTGCAACATGAGTGCAACAAATGTCCTAATCATTCCAATGTCTTGCAAGAAATACTCCACAAAACAAACTCCAGCCAATAGGAGCAATAAGCACAAAGAGCATGCAGATTCATCCACAAAAATGTCCCGAAGGTGTGTTACTCCATAAAACAAACTCCCGCCGCTAGGTGGAACCAGCACAAAAAGAAAAAAAAAAAGACGCTCAGTTTCCTCGAACAGTCAAGCGAATGTTCAGTGAGCCGGCCCACTCAGCTGCAATGTGAGTACCACAAGATAACTTACTCACTCCATTGACTTTATGAAGGACATCGCTTGCTGTGGGCATGGGAATGTTTATGGCCATCCTTAGCATCTATTCTCAATTTGGCCGGGAATATCAGTGCAAAAGCGACCTTCCGTTGATATAAAAGTTTCTTGCATTTCTTGAATCGATCACGTTTCCCTCTTGTCGAATTTGCAAAGTCTGGGTACAAGAAAATGCTGTGGTTTCTCCAAGAAAGCCTTCCTTTACTCTTTGCCTCGTGTAACACAAGATCTTTTTTGGATGATCTCCAAAATTTGGCCTCCCTTCGCAACTCACCAAGAAGGAACCCTGTGAGCTCACTTGATTTCCAGCTTATGTCCTGTTATGTCAAGCAGATTCAGAAGGAGCCCATACAGGAATTTCACCATTTCCTGACCCTCTTTGGCTTCAGGAACTCTGACAATATGGATGTTATTCCACAATTACATTTATACTGATGCATTTGGTGGATGCTTTTATCCAAAGCAACTTACAGTGCCCTTATTACAGGGACAATCCCCCTGGAGTTAAATGCCTTGCTCAAAGACACAGTGGTGGTGGCTGTGGGGATTGAACCAACAACCTTCCGCTTACCAGTTCAGTGCTTTAGTCCACTACACAACCACCAACTCACTGTATTCCACTGGCTACAGTTCTCCATGTCCTCCAACTTCTCCCAGACATTCTCCAAATCCACCTTGGTTGCTAGCGGATTAGCAGATAATCCCCTCTCCAATGACTCCAGATAATCAATCCGTTTCTCGACATCCCCCACTCTTGTATCCACATCAGTAAACTTCGCCTCCATGGCAGTGATCGATCAACGTATCACAGCAAGATCCTCCAAGTCAGCAATGACCTTCGTCAGCACTAAATTGACTCCCAGGCTCACTGCCTGCTCAGGGGTGTCAGCTTGAGCACGTATGTGTCTTTTAATGTCTCCAGAGCCAGAGAATTTTGAATTCTTTGACATACTGTCCTCCTAGAATAGTTATGGAACAGAGTGTATAGAATCTCACCAGTTTATGTCATTAAAAGTGTTGAAACTAGCAAAGTGCACAGAGCTCGCCTTTCACACGTACGATCCTCGCATGGCGTCATGTCCCAATATGGGATTTTTGAGACTGATACCGATACCGATTTTAGAGGGGGAAAATTCACCAATTACTGATATGGTGGCCAATATAGTACATTTTTGAGCTGGTCTCACTTTCAGGTTAGACCACAAATTGGTGGTATTCTTTTGACTGGATTTGCTAGATCCCTGGCTTATTTTTGCTTTGCAGGTATTGCAGACAACTACATCACCATCTTTGGAGTGTAACGACTGGCTGCTGGCGCTGACAATGATGAAGACGATGACGATGAATTGAAGAACCCAAGTGCAATTTATTAATAAATGTGAAAACCCTAACTATTTTAAGCAAAGGTGATTGGGGCTCTCAAGATCAAACCCCTAGTGTCACTACATCGACACAACGTCTCATTCCCTCTATCAGGGAACAGAGGTTACATCAGTAAACAAGACATTTTCTGTTAGAGATAGTTCACCCAAAAATGAAAATTCTCTCATCATTTACTCACCCTCACGCCATCCCAGATGTGTATGACTTTCTTTCTTCAGCAGAACACAAACAAAGATTTTTAGAAGAATGTCTCAGCTCTGTATGTCCATACAATGCAAGTGAATGGTGACCAGGACTCAGGAGTTCCAAAAATGTCATAAAGGAAATTCATAAGACTCCAGTGATTAAATCCACATCTTCTGAAGCAACATAATAGGTGTGGGTGAGAAACAGATCAATATTCCAGTCCTTTTCTTTTTTTTTTTTTTTTTTTTTTTTTTTACTATCAATGTCCACCTTTGACCAGCCTCAACCAGTAGGTGGCTGAATGTGAAAATCACTTCAACCCCAGGATGTAGAAGTAAAAGTGAAAGTGTGGATTTAAAGGACATAAATATTGATCTTTTTCACACACACACTTATTATATTGCTTCAGAAGATATGGATTAAACCACTGGAGTCTTGTGGATTACGTTTATACTGCCTTTTGGGCCTTCAAAGTTCTGGTCACCATTCACTTGCATTGTGAGGATCAACAGAGCAGAAATATTCTTTTAAACATTTTAGTTTGTGTCCTGCTGATGAAAGAAAGGCATATGCATTTGGGATGGCGTGAGGGTGCGTAAATGATGAGAGAATTTTCATTTTTGGATGAACTATCCCATAGTTCACTCAAAAATGAAAAGTCTCATCATTTACTCTCCCTCATGATATCCCAGGTGTATATTACTTTCTTTCTTCACCAGAACACATTTGAAGAAAATAAGACAAATCTCTGATTTTTGGAGCTTCAAAAGTCGAATCACCATCCACATGCATTTTAAGGACCTTTCTGAGCTGAGATATTTTTCTTCAAATGTGTTCTGGTGAAGAAAGTGATACACATCTGGGATATCATGAGGGCGAGTAAATAATGAAATAATTTTAATTTTTTGGTGAATTATCCGTTTAAGCTGTAGAAACATGCTGTTGTTTCTCTATCAAGCTCTCAAGGGAAAGATTCTCAATGATGTCATATCCACTTTTTCACTCATAACCACACATGGCTCTCAGCTATGTGTTGTCATCTGGGCCATATACCTCAATGTCAGTTGTGACCCAATAATTCCCTCCAATTCTAAAGCTTTGGCAAAACATATATGGTGAAAGTTTTGCCCACGTGTTTAACCATGCAAGATCTAGGCGAGATGTGACAGCTAACTTTCACATTTGTCCCAAACACCCCCCTCCCCAGCTGCTACTGGTCGTAGTGTTGGCTTTACTTTTCAAACTGTTGCTTCACAATAACAGTAGTTGACATGAAAGAGAAAACTAACCATGGAAGAAGACTGCTAAATTGCTCTTGTGGCATATTTGCAAAGAATTAGTAAATCTAATTTTCATTTATGATTTTGATTAGCAGGTTTGTCACATTACTATAAAAATAATGTCAAGTGAATACAACTTGACAGCTTTCACATATTGTCCATTCAGAGCATTTTGAAAGTCTAAAACTTTATATTGGTCTGTCAAATTATGTTTCATCTGCAAAGAGGGACAGCTGACATGTTCTGTGTTGATTGTTCATTAGAAGGCAGCACTGCAAATTGTGATATTCATAGAGTTTGTTCCCTCTCTCTCCCCGCCTCACCATCACATAACGAGATGCACATGTGGGAACACATGCCTCTGTGCTGATGAAGTGTGAATCAGGGGTGTGCTGTCTGTTTCTCTTTCCGTCTCACCTGCCTCTGGGTTCAAAAGCTCACTGTAGGATCTTGCGCCACTACAGTGCCATGGCTTACATCCACAAACTCAACACACACACACAAAGGACACACTCTACTCCAGCCAAACTACATTCTCCTGTTACAACAAATCAATTTCCATGACACTCAAACATAAGCTACACTACCTGTTAAAATTTTGAACACCAACATATTCCTTATTATTACTATTTTACAATCATAAAGTCATTATAATGACATAAATATACAAATGGAAGAATGTAAATTATTTAATGACAAATAATATTAACAAATCAAAACTCTCTTATATTTTAGATTGATCAAAGTATCCACCATTTGTCTAGATTACAGCTCTGAACACCCTGGCATTCTCTTTACCATCTTCATGAGGTTCATACTGAGATGCTTTTTAAATAGTGCTGAAAGAGTTCCCATGTAAGCTGGACACTTATTGGCTGCTTCTCCTTGACTATGTGGTCCAACTCATCCATTTTTAAAATAATAATACTATATACACTCAAACAAAAAATAAATTCTTGAATCGATCACGTTTCCCTCTTGTCGAATTTGCAAAGTCTGGGTACAAGAAAATGCTGTGGTTTCTCCAAGAAAGCCTTCCTTTACTCTTTACTCTTTGCCTCGTGTAATAAAAGGTTTTATTTTTCAATAAAAAAATCCATTAAATTCAATTGTATAATGTTTAACAAGATTAAATTAAAGCAACTTAAAATATATTTTATTTTTATTTTATTTTATTAAAGATTACTCAGTTCAATTTTGTTATGAAATTGAAATGCATGAATCTTAAATTATTTTTTAGAGCGTAGTATAAAAGAAATTATAATAATAGAAATAAATATAGCTGCAAGCAGCAATTATGGGGTCAAGCACACTAACAACAACAATGGCTATAATACTGTATAATGTACTGTAAGTATAATGTACTGTAAGTAACTGGTTTAAAAGCCTAAATTAGAATTAAACGTAAATAAAACAGTTTCTAACTTTTGGCTGGCACCAAATTAATAAGGTATTGTCAGGATGGATGCAATGACACATGCAAAAGTTTCATGTCAAAAGCATTGATTAGATGCAGCCTCACATCCTTTTTGGCCTCTTGCCATCAAATTCAACGATACCTTATATGAAAACAGTTTGGTCAATCAAATAGCTTTTAATAACTTTTTGCTAGCATGAATTGAAGATGATCTGACTGATGATTTGAGGATGTTCCAGTGAAGAGTAGGAAGAGTTGTAGGTTTTCAATTAAATGGCAGACAGGAAGTATGGCCAACTATGGGGAAATTGGTATTATTGTGGTAAAGATTGTAAAGAGACTTGACAATATACCAAATTAATCAAAAGTTCTAAGCATTTTTAAAAATGTTCTTATATTTTTTAGTTATATTTCAACTTCTCAGGGCATGGTGACGTATACCAAGTTTCGTAATGGTATCCCTTACAACAAAATATAAACTAGCTGCAAACTTGCTGCAAATTTGCCGCTCGTTTGTTTAGTCTTGTGTATATAATGCCCTCATGTTTCTTTGTCAGTTTTTATCCTTCAGTGGATGTTTGTAGTGTGCGTTTTTATTTTTTTGTATTTTTATTTTTTTTGTCTCATCTGAGCCTTGCTTTGTGTTGTATTTTACCGTTTCTTTAACAAACTGCATTTGGATCCACACCATTGCTGTCAGAGATTCCACTACATTACAGAAGAGCTGACCACCTATGGATCCAGTAGTAAAGGCTTAAATAGAGCCTCTGTCAAGGAGCTCGCCCCATTGATGAATATGTGGCTGACTTTTGTGAGCTCTCCAATCTTCTGAACTGGGATGAGGTAGCGTTAAAGGACATTTTTAGGCATGATCTGGAAGAGCCCACCCAGTCCGATATGCTAAGTGGCAGAGTGGGAAGGTCACTGGTACACATGCCTGAGTCCATGCCTCCAAGAGGAGGAGAAAGAAGAGAGGGAAAAAAGCTGTATTTTTTATGGAGCCGCCAGAGGCCGCCCCATGAGTATACAGTGGCTCTGCCCCCTAAGTCTCCTAGTACTTTGCTCCCTAGTGCCTTGAACTCTGAATTCTCTGAGTCCTATGAGTCCCTAGCTGCCCTGAACTCTTAACCCTCTGAGCCCTTCAAGTCCCTAGCTGCCTTGAACTCTGAATATTCTAGGCCCTACGAGTCACTAACTGCCTTGAACTCTGAATTCTCTGAGCCCTACGAGTCCCCATCTGCCCTGACCTCTGAGTCTCCAGCTGCCCTGACATCTGAGTCATATGAGAGTCTCCTGGTGCCCTGTACTCTGCTTCGTCAGCTGCTCGGACCTCTTCGTTCCCAGATGCTCTGAATTCTGAGTCCATTTGTGCCTTAGCCTCTAACTCCCTTAGTGCCTTGGCCTCTGAGTCACCTAGTGCCTTGACCTCTGAGTCTCCAGCTTCCCTGACCTCTGAGACTTCAGCTTCCCTGACCTCTGAGACTTCAGCTTCCCTGACCTCTGAGTCCCCCTGTGCCTTGACCTCTCATTCCCAAGCCAACTTGACCACTGAGCCCTCAGCATCCCCATCTGACTTGACCACTGAGCCCTCAGCATCCCCAGCTGCTTTGACCACTGATGCATCTGCTTTCCCAGGTGCCTTGAAACCTGTGTCCCCAGTACCTCACCCTCTGAGTCCCCAGTGGCTTCACCCTGGTCCGCCCTGGCCATCCGCCCTGGTCCCTTGGCCGTCTGCCTGGTCCGACCTGATCCCCTGGCTATCTGCCTGGTCTGCCCTGATCCCCTGGCCATCCACCTTGTCTGCCCTGGCCCCCTGTTTTTAATGCCATATAGGTATAAAGTGGTGGTGGCGTAGTGGGCTAAAGCACATAACTGATATTCAGAAGGTTGCTGGTTCAATCCCCACAGCCACCACAGACACTATTGTGTCCTTGAGCAAGGCACTTAACTCCAGGTTGTTCCAGGGGGATTGTCCCTGTAATAAGTGCACTGTAAGTTGCTTTGGATGAAAGCATCTGCCAAATGCATAAATGTAAATAAAGACATGGAAATCTTTTCTAGTAATTGTAAATATTCTATATTTTTTACAGGCTCTCGTTTTATCGTTATATCGTCAATCACACTCGGATTTGCATCACAGCAAATGTGCCCAATATAAAAAACATAATAACAAACAAAAACTAAAGTGTGTCCAAAGTTTTAGTGTTTATATGAGATAACATAAAACAAGATCAATTGAGAGATAGTCATCACAGAATGGTTCATGCAGAAGACTGTAACAGCCCCTTTTGAAATGTCAGCACTAGTTAGGGTTTCTGGTCTAACCCATAAGTGGTCTGTCCTCTGCTGTTACCCTGAGCATATGTGTCACATGTTCTGAATTGAAGAAGGTCACTACGCTGGCCACAAACTATTTCCTATTTCCCTGCTCAAATGTCTCATTTGCAGTGAATACAATGTCTCTATATTACAAAGAAAGATCCCTGCCTATCTCATTATGTCCTGCAGTCAGGACTGTCCTCCACTTATTGTATGAGCATTCACGTGAGATAAAACAGGCAAACTGTGATCAATTTCCATTTTGCTAACTTCAACCATTAGCCCTCTCTCCAAACGCCAGCCATCCTAAAACATGTTAGCCAACCCAGTGGTAGCAAACCTGAATGCGCAAAATGACTGACAGGCAGAGAGTGAGCAACTTTCAGGCTCTTGTTCTGTCACAGGCTGAAATGGCGTACTTCCATATTACTCTTACTATTTCTGCCATATAAAGATATGGCATAAATTATGTTAGTATGTTTTATGTCATATACTGTATTATAAACAGTGATCCATTACAAATTACTTATTACTTCTCCAAAATGGTAATCAGATTAATTTAATGATTACTTTGTCACTAATAACGTTACAAATGTACTTTTAAGTTACTTTCAAGTTACTTTCTAAACTTTTCACACACAAAAAAGTTTTTCTTTTTCTTTTTCTTTCAATTAATTCAAAATAATGTCTATTATGTCTATTAAAAAAGCCAAAAACTCGGCACCTCAAGTTTCTGCCTTAAGGCCCTGGCATACTTCATACGACATCGAAGAATAGGTATGATGTCATTTCGAACAAAATCTGTCCAAAAACTAAGCTGTTTTTGAGTTTGTTTTGGTGGTTTGTAACAGCTAGCCAGCATGTATTTTCAGGAAAACTTCATAACTGCTGGAAAACACCTTCTTACTGCCATTGGTCCAAGTCATTGGCAGGTGTGATGTAGTACATTGTCAACAGGAACACACCAGCGTGCAGAGTAGTTAGCGAGCGAGTGCAGACTTACCACTTGGTTTACTTAGAGACATTTTTCAAGAACAAAAACCCATCTTTGCAGTAGTATCAGTGCCATCATAAATTACAATAACAGAGTGTAACTGGCAAATTTTATGGCTGAATATAGCATGTTAGTGCTTTAGTACCATGAATGCAGAATGTAAACATGACAAATTACATATTATATACTGCATATATTTCTTTTAATCATCATCAATTGATCAAACAGCTTATTTACAGATCTCATGTGAACTGTACTCATAAAATGAGACATATACAGTACATGTAGTCATTGATAACACATTGTAATGCTGTATTAGTTGATGTACATTAATCTAGTTGCTCCCTATATTTAATTGCCCCTCTAAACACCTTCCCCAGTGGCATGGCCAGTGTCTTAATGTTCACAAACAGTATACCTTTGCTCAGCTAATTTCTTTTAGGCTCTGAGGGAAGAATGAAGAAGAACTTTACTTTTTAGAAGAAGAGGCCTTTACTCCTTATGGGGCGCATGGCCTTCAGCTGTCATAGAAATGCAAACAAACGTACATCTTAACATAATTCCATTTTTAAATGTATTATACATTAAATATATTAATTTAGAAATATGTGTAACCCAAGTAAACTAATTAACTTAATTGAAAATCAGTAACTGTAATCTGATTACAATAATTTTAAATGTAATATGATACACTAGTTTTGACATAAAAATAATTAGATTACAGTAATTATTTGTAATAAGATAACACTCAACACTGATTGTAAAACACTTGTACGTCTGATTCAAAATTCTCATTTAGAGCCTTTGTTAAATGCTTATATGATTGCATATTCCTGATTAATGTAGCAGGCCAAGTAAACATCTACAGTTTGGGTAATAAACAATATTAAATAAACAATAAACAACTTATTAATTACCTTTTTATTTTATTATTAAAATGTGTATTTTACTTTGGTGTCATATTACTGTTGTTGCCATTTTACAGTATTAAAGGGAAATTCATAACTAGGTGTATGTTAAACTATATACAACGACAAAGAACCACTGTGAAGTGTATTTAAATAGTTTAACGCACACCTAGCCATGGATTATCCTACTTAAAAACATGGTCACTTGTCAGTATTGATTAGTTACAGCTGTCATTGATTTTTGCAGCACAGATTTGAACTATATCGCAAGATCTAGAGTTCTGCCCTCTCTAAATCAGACACAGAGATAAAGTAGTGTGATGATATTACATTTATTTGAATGAATTCAATAAAAAGCTGTACGAATTATTGGAAAAATGGACATGAGTTTTTTAGAATGTAGAAGAGTTAGCACTCATGTAATATTTCATTTAAATTCTTTGTTATTTTCACATTAATGAGAAAAAAACAGCATTGCATATGTGGCATTTCTTTGTTACAGATTTGACAGTGTAAAGTGGAACTTTCTGTTCATGATGAGGGAAAAACCATTCAAAACACTCTGAAACCTGCAGACTTTGACCTCTGAGACATTGTCATGGTATCCATCAAGGCTACGCTTGGATGTTCAGATTTGATGCGATTTTATAAAAATCAGTCTGAGGGTCAGATAAAAGTGATTGGCAGGCCGCATTGAATCACCCACTGACTTACATTAAATAAAGAAATTACATCATACCGGAAGACTCTGAGAAGATGGTCCTCAAGAAAAAAAAAAGACTAAATTAAAGAAGTGCAGATACTGCATACCGGTGAGTACCCGCCCACTTAAAGCTCTGCTTGCATGGTTACTAAACCACAAAAGGCTGCGTTTTGTAAATCAGTCTGCATTCAGCGCTTCTGTCAGTAATATGTGATCAAGTGGCACCCCCTAGCGTGTATCCTGAGCAGTGTAGCAATATTAGATGATGCTAATTATATTACAATTCAGATCATCTTGCCTCGTTTTACCAGACAGTGAAAGACTGCTTTGATAGGTGCCGGTTTTCGTCTCTCCCCTTGCATGCAAAACATACCTGTATGTCAAACCATACTTTCCTTACAAGCACAAGAAATGCAGGTGCATTTATAATTATCTTCAGGTTGGACTCTGTGTTAATACGGTGCTGATGAATACTGGTGTCTCTTCTGAGGTTTTTTTCCCTGTAGTGCGTCACTTCTGATTTAAAGACAATATTGCATTAATTTATGATGTTGTGTTCTGTGATGGGAATATTAATCCCAGCACTGAGACATATCAGACTTGATACATTATAATCACCTCCAGATGTCTCATTATGGAGGATAGCAGAGTAGGCGCATAATGTAAATATAGAATGGAAACTGAAAACTGACTGGAACTACCTGTGCAATAAACGGTTTTAAAGGTGTTATGCATTGCATTTTTTCATTTTTTTCACTGAGGTCCACCTATAATGTTATTAAGATTTTTTTCATCATAAAAAGTCATAATTTTCTATCCTGTTTTTGGCCCTCTGATTAAGGGTGTGTTCACACTTGGCAGGTTTGGTTCGATTAAAACGAACTCTGGTGCGATTGTTCTGTTAGTGCGGATCATTTGAACAAGTGTGAACGCTGCCATCCAAACCTTGGTGCGCACCAAACAAGCAGACCGAGACCGCCTGAATAGTGGGTCTCGGCCCGCTTCCAAACGAACTCTGGTGCGGTTCGATTGATATATGAATGCAACATGGACCAAAGACGTCTAAACGGACCAAAAACAGAAATTAATTTGCCTAATACTGACCTCAAGCATACCTGGTTCTTCTCATCATAGGAGCTACGTATGTTGCCCATTACAGTTCGGTACAGGCGTCGGAACCGCCGTCAGCCATCCTTGCAGCATATCTTCATTTGTATGTGCAATGGAGGAATTCCTGGTGCTGTTTTGTCTCCTTTACACATTTTATTAGCTCTTCGTTTGTTCTCAGCTGGTAAAAATACCACCATATATACATATATAAATATAACAAGCGCATTTCGCCCAGCAGCCAGCATTGTTTTGGATGTTCGGAAAGTTCCGTCACAAAATATATGTCATAAAAGCTGTCCAATCAGGTTGTGAATTTTTCCTAATGCCTTTTGTGTTGTATCGTTAGGTTCGGTGTTAAAAATGCCAGTGTGATCGCTAAGCAAACCAGGACTATATGTATCATTTTCTTTTTTGGTCCGGACCAAGAGGACCAAGGGCACTGAACTACAAGTGTGAACACACCCTAAAAAGCTAAATTTTCTGGTTGTCTCTCCTTTAAGACTTCAGTGTAAATTGGGTAATTGGGTAACATCTTTGCATATGAAATTAGTGTCAACGCCCCCGCCTGTACGCGTGTGGAATTGTTTTGAAAAGTTCAGATGGTTAAAAATGGCAATCAGCCATACACATTTGAGCCAAATGAACCCCTCCACAAACACCATGGATACTGCAGTCTGTGACAGCATGGTAAGTAATCACTCTAATTTATATTTATTCCTTGCCTATTTGTGTAATAGGTATTACTTTTTACTCTCGTTTAAACAAAGATGCGACATAACAGTGTTTTTCTTGTTACATAGTTGGGCCATTTTCCGGCGGTGAAACATTTTATAAATGCTTTGTAACGCATGACAGTGCCAACTAAAGTTTAAATACTTGATGCTAGCACATTTATAACTGTCAAAGGATATACTTACAGTGCAACATGTAAACGTATACAGGATAAAACATACCGGTGTTTGTCGTTCTTAATGTATTCATCGTTCATCATATATTCATCATTCATCATATATTCAGTGTAGTGACAAACGCATACATTGTTCATTACAATAAATCAATACTCAATAGGTGCATCTGTGGCACTCTGAAAGCAATATTCAAGTAAAACAATGAGAACATGCTATGGGCAATTATTACTGAAAGCTGGATGCGACAAGATACACGAAGCACGCATTAAAACTAATGCACATGCTCAGCTGAAACCACTAGGATCAAATCAAAAGAAAACTATACAACATAAATCCAGCAAAGAGTTTCTCATGAATAGTTCTAATATTAAGCTAGAAATTTTGGTGAAAACATTCAAATACTCAGTACATATCTAACAGTCTGTAACATATGAAGCAATACAATTAACATGGAATCTCACACTTGTCTGTTGAGACATTACTGTCAGGTCCAATATTGTTGGCACTGCATTGACTTTTAATTTAAGTCTCTCTGCAAAGCCTACGTCAAACTGTGTCTTGTTTGAAAAAGAATACACAGTCAAGTCATCTTTATTTGTATAGCACCTTTCACAACACACATAATTTCAAAGCAGCTTTACAGAAAATCATGTATTAACAGAAAATGAAACTGTTATATCTATAACATCTTAGAATCATCATTGTATAGTTTGATCAAATACGATTGTGAATTGTGTTTAAAAATAATAATAATTGTATTTAGAAACCCAGTGAGCAAGCTGAAGGTAACTGTGGCAAGGAACACAAAACTCCATAAGGTGTTAGTTAATGGAGAAAAATAACCTTGGGAGAAACCAGGCTCACTGTGGGGCCAGTTACCCTCTGGCTAACATCATGAATATAATGCCAATATTACTTAATTATGTATAGTGCAAGACATGGTTTAAAATTATTAAACTAAGTAAGTGTTTTAACAAAGATTTTGTAAGAACTGCAAGATTAATGACCAATGTCTTTGAAGTTCATCCTGGATTAACTGCAGAAGTTCACATAGATGCATTGTCCTTTGTTAGTTGGCTGATGGAGGGTTTTGTTGGCAATTAACTGATAGTCTATGTATTCCATTATAAGAGTGTAGTCCATCATTAGACCGAGGTGATGCAGGCAGAGATCAGTGAGGTGCATAGCAGTTCAACTGGCCAGTAATTTCAGTGAGGTCTATCCTAAATCCAAGGTTCAGGCAATGGCATATGATGGATCACATGTCTTATGGTTGGAGTTGGCACCAGTTCATCCTCTGAAGTCCATTGTAATGGACTGAAGTGATGTTTGGCTGGCATTTAGTCATCATCACTCAGAGACACATAGCAGTGGAGTCCAACATGAAGCAGGAATGGAGCTGAATCCAGCCGGTTCTGGTGATCTCAGGATAGGAGTCCCGAGGTTGAGACAGGGATACAAATAGAATAATATTAGCATAGATGCCATTCAATTTATTGCAGAGTTATAGATCATGATCAATGTTTCTGGTTAATTGTGAGTTGAAGGATAAATTATGTGTATGCCTGGCTAAATAGATGAGTCTTTAGTCTAGACTTAAACTGAGTGAGTGTGTCTGCATCTCAAACAGTGTTAGGGTGACTATTCCATAGTTTAGGAGCCAAATATGTAAAGGATCTACCTCCTTTTGTGGATTTTTATATTCTATGAACTATTAACAGGCCAGAATTTTGTGATCATAATGAACGTGATGCAATATAGCATAAGAACTGTGGAGCTAGACCATTCAAAGCTTTGTATGTAGTTAACAGAATTTTTAAATTAATATGAAATTTAACAGGTAGCCAATGTAACCATGATAAAATGGGGCTAATATGATCATATTTCTTGGTTCTAGTCAGCACTCTGGCTGCTGCATTTTGAACCAGTTGAAGTTTATTTATTGATCTCGCTAGACATCCTCCCAGTAATGCATTACAATAAACTAGTCTTGAGGTCATGAACGCATGAATTACTTTTTCGGCATCAGCAACAGAGAGCATGTGTCGTAATTTAGCAATATTTCTTAGGTGGAAGAATGCTGTTCTACAAATTTTGGTAATATGATTTTCAAAGGACAGATTGGTATCAAATATAATACCTAAGTTCTTCGCTGTTGAAGACAATGTAACAGTACATCCATTGAGAGTCAAATTATATTTTAGCGGCTTGTTTTTAGAGGTTTTTGGTCGAATATTTAGTACATTTGTTTTGTTGGAATTGAGTAGAAGGAAATTTCTGGCCATCCAATCTCTGATTTCATTGATGCACTCTGCTAACTGTGAAATTTCATCAGGTTTTGAAGAAATATAAAGTTGGGTATCATCGGCATAACAGTGGAAACTTATTCCACGATTCCTGATAATATCTCCCAGGGGAAGCATACAGGTGCATCTCAATAAATTAGAATGTCATGGGAAAGTTCATTTATTTCAGTAATTCAACTCAAATTGTGAAACTCGTGCATTAAATAAATTCAATGCACACAGACTGAAGTAGTTTAAGTCTTTGGTTCTTTTAATTGTGATGATTTTGGCTCACATTTAACAAAAACCCACCAATTCACTATCTCAAAAAATTAGAATACATCATAAGACCAATAAAAAAAAACATTTTTAGTGAATTGTTGGCCTTCTGGAAAGTATGTTCATTTACTGTATATGTACTCAATACTTGGTAGGGGCTCCTTTTGCTTTAATTACTGCCTCAATTCAGCGTGGCATGGAGGTGATCAGTTTGTGGCACTGCTGAGGTGGTATGGAAGCCCAGGTTTCTTTGACAGTGGCCTTCAGCTCATCTGCATTTTTTGGTCTCTTGTTTCTCATTTTCCTCTTGACAATACCCCATAGATTCTCTATGGGGTTCAGGTCTGGTGAGTTTGCTGGCCAGTCAAGCACACCAACACCATGGTCATTTAACCAACTTTTGGTGCTTTTGGCAGTGTGGGCAGGTGCCAAATCCTGCTGGAAAATGAAATCAGCATCTTTAAAAAGCTGGTCAGCAGAAGGAAGCATGAAGTGCTCCAAAATTTCTTGGTAAACGGGTGCAGTGACTTTGGTTTTCAAAAAACACAATGGACCAACACCAGCAGATGACATTGCACCCCAAATCATCACAGGCTGTGGAAACTTAACACTGGACTTCAAGCAACTTGGGCTATGAGCTTCTCCACCCTTCCTCCAGACTCTAGGACCTTGGTTTCCAAATGAAATACAAAACTTGCTCTCATCTGAAAAGAGGACTTTGGACCACTGGGCAACAGTCCAGTTCTTCTCCTTAGTCCAGGTAAGACGCCTCTGACATTGTCTGTGGTTCAGGAGCGGCTTAACAAGAGGAATAAGACAACTGTAGCCAAATTCCTTGACATGTCTGTGTGTGGTGGCTCTTGATGCTTTGACCCCAGCCTCAGTCCATTCCTTGTGAAGTTCACCCAAATTCTTGAATCGATTTTGCTTGACAATCCTCATAAGGCTGCGGTTCTCTCGGTTGGTTGTGCATCTTTTTCTTCCACACTTTTTCCTTCCACTCAACTTTCTGTTAACATGCTTGGATACAGCACTCTGTGAACAGCCAGCTTCTTTGGCAATGAATGTTTGTGGCTTACCCTCCTTGTGAAGGGTGTCAATGATTGTCTTCTAGACAACTGTCAGATCAGCAGTCTTCCCCATGATTGTGTAGCCTAGTGAACCAAACTGAGAGACCATTTTGAAGGCTCAGGAAACCTTTGCAGGTGTTTTGAGTTGATTAGCTGATTGGCATGTCACCATATTCTAATTTTTTGAGATAGTGAATTGGTGGGTTTTTGTTAAATGTGAGCCAAAATCATCACAATTAAAAGAACCAAAGACTTAAACTACTTCAGTCTGTGTGCACTGAATTTATTTAATACACGAGTTTCACAATTTGAGTTGAATTACTGAAATAAATGAACTTTTCCACGACATTCTAATTTATTGAGATGCACCTGTATACAAGGAGAAAAGCAGAGGCCCTAAAACTGATCCCTGTGGCACTCCATACTTAACTTTTGTTTGGTTTGACAATTCCTCATTTAAATAGACAAAGTGGTAACGTTCTGCTAAATAGGACCTAAACCATGCTAATGCAAGTCCACAAATGCCAACATAGTTCTCTAGCCTATTCAATAGAATGTCTTGATCTATCGTGTCAAAGGCAGCACTAAGATCTAAAAGCACTAGAAGTGAAATGCAGCCGCGATCAGATGATAAGATCAAGTCATTTGTAACTCTGATAAGTGCAGTCTCTGTACTGTGATGGGGCCTAAATCCTGACTGAAATTGTTCATATATACTATTTCTCTGTAGAAATTAACATAATTGGGAGGACACTACCTTTTCTAGTATTTTAGACATAAACAGGAGATTTGAAATTGGTCTATAATTAGACAATAAAATGAAGCGAACAAACAAACACTGTCTTACTGCCGCAATCTGGGACTTTATTAAAAATAAACATCAGCCACGCTTTCCTAATGTTAGGATCATTAGGAATCAAATGCAGAGTGTCTATTTTTCCACAACCTGGCACTGCACAACGTTTTGTAAATTTTGCAGGCATCTCAAACCTCTTGTTGCTCCAATAATCCCTGTGTTTATCCCTGCCGTGCCGACTCTCGTCTCATTTCCGCTTTAACCACGAACCTGTGGATGGGCCAGAGAGGTGATGATGTAGGCATTGACCTGTTTATGCAGAGGAAGACTTGTGCTGATGTATTCATCTATATTATGTAATACAGACGAGGAAATAGAAAACGAGTTGTTTAGGAATATTGGTTTCAGTAAAGCCTTTTTTTGGACTAACAAATAAGTTTTGAGTTCTGAAACTTACAGTATGTTTTTATAGTACTATGACCTCTTATATGTCAAAAGATCAAGGAAAATTTGATTTCTCAATTCATGACCCTTTTAACACACACATTCCAGCCAATCAGAATAGAGTATTCAAATAAACCATGATATAAAAAGCAATAAGCCATGTTAGTGTGTTATGGTAATTTTACCATGGGTATGGGGTCTTCCTGTGCACAAAGCTAACACCCTCTTAAATATGGTACAGTCATGCACAGCCTCTCGTGGCTTTACTTATCATTCAAAAAGGCACTATGAAAAGGCATTAGGCAGTATCAGAGCTATTAGAAGTATAGCGTATTGCTTTTAGAAAATTATGTGTGAGAAATGATTTTAAAAGATGCAATGTCATTATTAGGCGCAATCTCAAAAGCAGCCAAATTTAGTAATTGGAAAAGCACTGAGCATTACTGTCACGGAATGGATTAGAGAGGCAAGGACTCAAGCACAGGGTAAGGATGGGCTTTAATAATAATCACAAAATAAACAAAACAAAACAAAAACTACTCCGCAGGGAAAAAAAGCACAATTCCACAGCTAGCAGGAATTCAATGGCAGGGCTGGAGAAGTGGAGCCTCGAGGTCCAGACTCCAAACAGGAACCTCCAGGAACAGACTGACCAACATGAATGGAACATAACACATACCTACTACAATTGACAACAAACTGGCACAGAACAGAAAACACTAGGAGATTAAATTGGGAAGGAAATCAGGAGGGTAACAAGGGAAGGCAGTTGAGGCAAATAAATTAATAACAAGGTAACAAGGAGGCAGGGCCAAGATGTGAGAGGAAAGCACATGGCAAACAATCCTGATGGAAGTCATGTGCTCACACTAAACACAAATGACAAGACAGAAGAGCACATGGCAAACAAAAACAATCATAAGCCATGTGCTCAACACAAACACAGAAATCCCATCACCAACCAATAAATATGACTGACCAAGGTGACAGGATCCTGACAATTACACTGTGACATCAAAAAACAAAACAAAAAAACAAAAAAAATGTAGGAATTGGTTTTCATGGACAATTTTCTCATGTTATAATGTCTTTTGGCACTTTCAATGACGGACTCGATATAACAGAAGTACAATATGTCCTTCAAATTCTCCAGCGTTAAGCCCTGCAGCCTGACCGACACAGCTGTTGAAATAAACTGACACAAATGAAAATGTTCAAAATATTAGATCCACAGGCTGCTTGCTGTGGCTTTGGTAACTTCCTCACATTTCACAGATTGAGCATCTGCTGCCCTCTACGGTGAAACTGGAGGGCATCAATTGATTTAGATGTGAAGTCTAAAGCACCAGTGTACTATCTATTAGGCAAACTCTTGCAGCAAAAAAGAAAATGTCTAGACAGAAGTTCTTTTCATTTCACTTTGAAGTTTTATTAAACCAAAAGTTTACATCAGCTACTTACTGTACTTTAGCATTGCAAAAGAAAACACGTTAACAAGTATCATAATATACAGCCTGTATTTTTGGATAAATTAGGCAGATTAGACAGTGCAGTTGCACATAATTCACCTTGGTTGGTGGTTTAGGGTTTTTTAGGTTATTGTGCATGTCAGCTTGTGTTAATTAAAGGAATAGTTCATCCAAAAATGTAAATTCTCTCATCATTTACTCACCCTCATGCCATCCCAGATGTGTATGATCTCTTCTGCAAAACACAAACAAAGAATTTCAAAAGATTATTTCAGCTCTGTTGGTCATCACAATGCAAGTGAATGGTGACAAGAACCTTGAAGGTGCAAAAAACAGTATAAAAGTAATCTTTAAGACTCCAGTGGTTTAATCCATATCTTCTGAAGCGATATGATGCATGGGTGAGAAACTGATCAATATTTAAGTCCTTTTAGGTGCGGCCATGCTCAGGTGTTGAACTGTGCTTGAGGCATCCTCCATATCCATTACAGTTGGCGCTAATCTACAGCTGCCATTCAAGTTTTTTTATGTGTGATTTAATTTGCCGGAAGTCACGAGACTCTCCCTAGCCAATCATGTTGATAGATAAAAATAAAATCAGGACAGGGAAGTAGTGAACATAGACGGTGGGAAAATAGCGCATTAAAAGTACAGTTACAGCACATAAAATGTACTCAAGTAGAAGTAAATGTATACAGTTTTTAAACTAGTTAAAAAAAAGTACAATTCCTGGTAAAAACTACTTAATTACAATAATGTGAGTATTTGTAATTCGTTACTTTACACCCCTGAAAATCTATAGCGACCAGCAAGTTTCTGAAGTATTGTTAAGGATCTAGCCACTTTTTTTGTTCTCAAGGTTATTTTGCTGGGTTATCATGCTGGGTCAGTTTCAAGATAAATGTATGTGTCATTGGACAGGAACAGTCTTTTATCAGACATCTACAATACCGTCTGGACCAAACAAAGTAATGTCAATGAACACCCACACTGCACACGACAGCAGCAGACCTGAAATTCATTCAGTCTCTCTCTCTCTCTAGAGCTGATGAGCTGCCTAGTGATGCTGAACACAAGGGTGTCTGCACTGTAGAGACATAATATGCTAGTAAAACACTCAGCAGGAATGAAGTAATTCAAGCTGCTTAAGAACCACCTTGTGTTGATGGATCTACGTAATATGAGAATGGAGATCTGATTTTCACTTAGCCACATTGAGCATCCAAATGCCTGTTGATGATACTCGTTGAAGTGAAATAAAGTACACAGAATGTTTGTTTTCAGCATTGTCTTTATTAGAATAAGGGTGGCGTCCCATAAACCAACTTACAGCCGATTTGCAGTCGTAAGCCCCATTTACATAGTTAATGAAGTATAAGAGGGAGTCAGTGTGCAACCCGTAAAACACATCTAGCCTGTTTAAAAATGTTATCGGAGGCGGTAAGTGGGATGGACTTTTACGGCACTGGCACTGACCAATGAGCTTCTTCTCACACCAAAGAATTAACAAGCCATTCTCCTGCTCACATCTGTTCCTAACGTTTTCATCTACAAACGAAAGCCATATCTTATAAATAGGGCCCTATGAAATTCGTTTTATTTAAATGAAAAGACGGATGGAAAAAATATGCGATTACCTGCAGCACAAGGCTTCTATGGCTGAATCACAGCGTACTGATATTCAGTACACTCTTGCTTGTGTGATATTGCTTAAATCTAATAATAATTATAATAATAAATTATTTTTAATGGTAGTATCATTGCTACTTTTTTTTTTTTGGCGGAAAATGTCCTGGTTACTTGTGTAACCTCCGTTCCCTGATGGAGGGAATGAGACGTTGTATCGATGTAGTGACACTAGGGGTCACTCTTGGGAGCCTGAGACACCTCTGGTCTTTGATAAAAGGCCAATGAAAATTGGTGAGTGGTATTTGCATGCCACTCCCCCGGACATACGGGTATAAAAGGAGCTGGTATGCAACCACTCATTCAGGTTTTATGCTGAGGAGCCGAGACAAGGGTCCGGCCATTTCAGCGGGTAGTTCAGCGTTGTGGCAGGAGGGACACAACGTCTCGTTCCCTCCATCAGGAAACGGAGGTTACGCAAGTAACCAGGACGTTCCCTATCTGTCACTCACTCGACTTTGTGTCGATGTAGTGACACTAGGGGTCCCTATACAAAACGCCGCAACTGGCTGAACTGTGTTACGTGAACTGGCGGTGTGTGATGGGCAGACAACTGTGTGCCTCGTAGCCAGCGCACCAGGCTGACACGTAACCTTCCCCAACATAGTTATGGTGTCGAACAGCCCTATGGGGACAAGTCGACTACCCAAAAGACAGAGACAGGCTAACCCAGTCGTGGCCTCTTTTCCCCTTCTTTTTTTCCACTCCCTAAAAAACAAGGGCGATTATCCAACTGGGCCGCCAGGTCTAGTCAGGGGGTGTCCCTCACCACACCTTGCCCAAAGGGAGGGGGGATATTTAAGTGGAAAATACGTCACATGGTCTTGCCAACCATGTGGAGAAGTCTCATGGTAGATCCTACCCATCGGGGGAGGAGTTACTACAAACATGGAGACTATGGCAGAGTGGGCTCTGCCCAAGGAAGATGCAGTTTGCCAACAGGGAAATGAATTAGCTGAAGATATACATCACATGGGGTTACCTTACAGGGAACCGCCACATGCGGAGCACCTACCCCAGAACAGGGCTCTTAGTTAGTACATGTACTGGGCCAGAGTTCTCTCTGAAAACTCGACTGCCACAGGGCTCGGAGGAAGTCAACCAGAGAACATAGTTTGTGAACACTACTGGGAATTAATGGTGCACGTCTTCAGCTCAGAGGAGGTGAAAGGCGCTGTGCAAGCGATACACCAGCCGGCTATCCTGTATTTATCCGCTTGTATTGCGTGCCACTACCTGGGATGAAACCGGTTCCACCCGGAGGTTGTAGAACCTTGCAAAGGTGTTGGGTGTTGCCCAGCCTGCTGCTCTGCAAATGTCTGTTAGAGAGGCACCCCTGGCCAGGGCCGCTAAACCCCTGGTAGAAAAATGAATCAGGTCTACCGCCGCGAACCAATCTTGATGTCGGACGCTCGCCAGAATGAGTTTTTGCGTCAGCATCTTGAACAGGAGTCTGTGTAAAGCCTGGTTCAGTACTCGCAGATCCAAGATTGGCCGCAACCCAATGCCTTTTTTCGGTACGATGAAGTAGGGGCTGTAGAACCCCTTCTTTCTTTCGGCCGGAGAGACAGGTTCTATTGCACCCTTCCGTAGGAGGGTGGCAATCTCCGCGCGCAAGGTAGCAGCGTTTTCGTCCTTCACCAAGGTGAAGTGGATACCGCTGAACCTGGGCGGACGCCTGGTGAACTGAATCGCGTAGCCGAGTCGGACGGTCCGAACCAGCCATCGCAACGGATTGGAAAGCGTAAGTCATGCATCCAATTTCTGCACGAGGGGGACCAAAGGGACAATGTCGTCGGACATACCGGCAGGTGGGGCCTCGTGGCGGGGCGGAGCTCGAGGTGCCACACCATGTCGTGGCTGTGCTGAGTCTAGGGACGTCGAAGCACTTACCTGGCTCCTTGTGACCACCCCCGGAACAGCCTGAGATGGGGGAGGGAGAGACCTGTCCTCGCAACCCATGGAGACTGTCACATTGGGGGCGGATGTGTGCCACAGCTGGGCATGCAGGGGTGGGGAGACCGCTGCTGGAGTGCCAATCCTGCAAGGGAAAAAAGGTGGACGGTGGTCGTGATGACGACTGTGCACACAGGGTATGTGACCCAGGGAAGGAGGAAACCGCTCTTTTGCTGAACTGTTTGGTACCGCAGCCACTTGGGCATGTGGCGAAATCAAATGAAAAGGCAACAAAAGATTCTCCACCCGGCCCTCCACCAGGGGATGGAGTGGTCTTACTACCAGCTCCAGTGCAGTGGGTTCCGTCAACCCTGGGTTGCCCGTCTCAGGGGCGCTTTGATGACCTTCGTGGGTTCTTGGCAGCCAGCCGTGAGACGGGTGGCGTCTGCTTCCTGCGGTGGGCTCCACGCCAGGGCCGGGCCAAAGGGGCGGGCTGCGGCGGAGCCGGTGCAGTCACCGCAGGGGGACACCCTTGGCGATGAGCAGACGGGGTGTGGGATCTTGAGCCACGCTGGGGCAGGATATGCCGGATAGCCTCCGTCTGCTGCTTCACCATCGAGAACTGCTGGGCAAAGTCCTCGACGGTGTAGCTGAATAGGCCAGCCTGGGAGATGGGGGCAGCAAGGAACCGTGCCTTGTCGGCCTCACCCATCTCGACCAGGTTGAGCCAAAGGCGGCGCTCCTGGACCACTAATGTGGACATTGTCTGCCTGTTGTGCTTGAGATGAAATATGAGATGTGATATTGGCAGAAAAATTAAGGTAAATATCACTTATAAGCAGAGTATTTTTATTGGGTGTCATTTCCAGTCAAGATGTAAAAAGAATTATGCAAAAAAGTGTGAAAATATTATTGAATTATGTGTATTTAGTATACATTAAATGTTAGCTATGAAATTTGCCTTAGCAAGGCTAATGAGTCTGTCATTTTTTTTTAACTTCAAAATTTCCATCACATAATTCTGTTAATTACAAAGAAAAGAAGAAAAAAAAAAAAGTTGAGAGAGTGAAAAATGTTTGAACAAGACTTTCTAGAAATCCTCAGTGCTAAAAGTGCCCAAAGTTGAAGACATTCCTAATTACGGTTTGCACTGAAATTTATTTTCATGCAGTACTGTGTGTGTCTGTATTCAGATGGTTTATGCTGGTTTTACATTGTACAAGTGAATGAACATATGTTACATTTATATACCGCTTTTCTGACACCACAAAGCACTTTACCTAGTGACTAAGGGGCTCTCCTCAACCACAACCAGTGTGCAGCATCCACCTGGATGATGCGACGGCAGCCACAGTGCGCTAGTACGCTCACCATACACCAGCTATTGGTGGAGAAGAGAGAGTAGAGTGATATAGCCAATTCAAGGATGGGGAATATCAGGAGGCCATAATTAATAAGGGCCAAAGGGAAGAATTTGGCCAGGACAGCGGGGTTACATCCCTACTCTTTACGAGAAGTGCACTGGGATTTATAATGATCGCAGAGAGTCAGGACCTCGATTGAACGTCTCATCCGAAATACTTTTTTCAGTACAGTGTTGCTGTCACTATACTGGGGTGTTAGGACCCACACAGACCGCAGGGTGAGTACCCGCTGCTGACCTCACTAACACCTTTTTCACCTTTTTCAGGTGTGAGTCTGTGTGTATTGACAGCATTATGAAATATTTAATTTTGTGTGGAGCTTTTTGTAATTGTGCTTCCACTAATGGAGGCCTGCCAGTCATAAGAGAAGACAGCACGCTCAACTTCCTGCCACTGTAAAACCCACAGCTGTCAACAGCTCTCTCTCCCCATATCCGAGTTCCCTCCTCATTTTTATTTTTCTGCTGTAAGGGTGGATGTTCCGACAGTGGATGAGAACATGATTATTTTCTGAGCAGCGAAGGGTATGTAGAGAGGTCAGGAGAGAGAGTGTGTGTCGTGAGAGGTGTGACACATGCTTTCACTGGCTTATCACTGAGTTTGAGTGCTACTGTACTACTTGCTTTAAACAGGGTGAAAGCTCATTATGTTCATCTGACAGATAGCACCTGGTCGCATTTCCTGTCAGGTATTCTAAGAATTAAAAAGGATTTATGTAATTTAAGCAGAGCAGTTAGTCGATTACAAAAAAATGATAATTATATATATATATATATATATATATATATATATATATATATATATATATATATATATATATATATATATATATAAATCGCTCTAGAGAGAGAGAGAGAGAGAGAGAGATAATCAAACCACACTTAATGATAGCAGGCAGCACAAGATCAAGGGACATGTTCTTGCTTCTTTACGTCAAAGACGAATGAAGGGATCTCGAAAGACCATCTCGTGAGACCAGTGAAATTAAACGCAACTACAGCGAGTGTGACACAAAACAGCACAAACAGACAGCCTCCCAGGACTATGATCAAGCTCAGATTACTGCAAAATCAGACATCAGCCTTGATATAGTCGATGAGGTCTAACTGATTTAATCATGGCCAGAAAAGGCATCTCTGACCCTTGTGTCGATTCAAAAGGTTTTTTGTTTAAGACTGTATTATGACTGCTTTATTCAGACGGTATTCTAGCAGTATAAAATATTCCATAGATGCTGTTTTACACTTTGTTGTTGAAATGGTTTTATGTTGCCTGGATCTTTATGCCGAGATTTTTTTTTACTTCAAACACAACCACTGTATCATTATGAACTCCTTGTACTGCCTTCTTTAATAACCACAAAATCATCTCACATTAAAAACATGATTTATTTTATTTACACGTCTCTGATAAAAACAAAAATACTAATTAGTCTTATCAGAAGGAAAGGAAACATTAAATGTTTCAGTGAGACCTTATTCAAGTTTAAGGGGTTTCCTCAAACAGAATGTGAATGTACTATGAAAATGTTACATCCAATGTGAGAATCCCTCTCCTCATCAGAAACAAAGTTGCCTCAAGGACCCATAAGTTTTGCAGCTATATTGTTTTCATTACAGCTGATTACTCAGTGGAGTTGATTATGTTTTATCCAATGCACAAATTTTTGTGAAGAAAGGACTCTTCTCTCCCCAAAACATAACAGAATTAACCATCATCATATTCTCAGGCCTCACTTTCTAAAAACATTCTATAAATATTTATTCGCAAAAGTTGGAAAACCTTGGAAGGTTCATACATATTTTTCTTGATCTAAGAGTTTCCAACTTTTTAAACTATATGTAACAAGGCCTGTGCAAATTGACCTGATTTATCCCACCTGAAACAAGTCCTAAAACAATTTCCATTTCACAGTTAATTCTTCCTCATTAATAAAACTCTCAACTCCTTCCGGTGTAACAGCAACACTGATGACACTCACAGCAAGAGCTGAGTGGAGAAAATTCAATTAGTCTGAAAACCTGCTGCTGTACACAAGTGTTTGCACAGGCAGATCAATGAAATCCCTGCATCTCTGACCACGTTTACATGCACTTAAGAAAATGATTTATTCCAGGGTTTTTGCAGAAAGCAGTTTTACTTACACCGCTTAAGGGATTTAAAGAAAGCGTCTTAACACACCTGGGTTTCTCCCAGAGAATGCGGTTTATGTTGCCATGTAAATGCATAGCAGCGTTCTTACAGGTTTTTGAGGAGTGTGCATGTGTGTGAACAGATTGGATAACAAACGTCATAGGATGTAGCCCAACAAGTCAACATAGTGGAAAAAAAATCAACATTTCTGGCAGTACAGTGAGAAAAGCACATGCTAAAAACTAAATATAAATATAAACTAAACTAATTTATACACACTGATGTAAAATATTGTATATCCCACTGTGATGAGGCAGGCAAGGAATTAGGATCTAAATGCAGCTTTTAATGAAACAAAAGATAAACAAAGAACTCTGAATCAAATGAAACAAAACACAGGGAACCAGGCACAGAACAGAACACATGTGAAGACTGACAGAGAAACCAGGGAAAACAATCAGGGGAAAAACAATCATGAAAGAAAACTACAAAGGACTACAAAACTAACAGGAAACAGGAATGGGGAACTAAACAAGAATTTAAAAATAAAAGTCAAAGCAAAAAACAGGGAATACATGACAGAAATAAAACAAAACCAAACACAGGGAACCAGGCACAGAAAATGACAACACGTGAAGACTGACAGAGAAACCAGGGGAAACAAGGGCTTAAATACACAAGGGCAAACAAGGGAATGAGGAACACCTAGGGAAAAACAATCAGGGGAAAACCAATCATGAAAAAAACTACAAAGGCCTACAAAACTAACAGGAAACAGGAACAGGCAACTAAACAAAAATTTAAAAATAAAACAGGGAATACGTGACACCCTCACGTTTGCGAATATTCGGCTAAGTACATTGGGGGAATCCCGGAGTTTTATGTAAAAGGGAAATCCCACTATTGCAGTGCAATTCCTTGCAGGTCGCGATGAAAGTTAAGGAAACAAAAAAAGCAACAACTCAGGAATATCTGGAAATAAAGCAAAGCAACGGAGAATAAAATAGTAAAGTCTTCCTCAAATGCCATGTTTGTTATTTACACAAGTGTCGTGGGGAATCCGCAGTACGTGTGAGGGGAATGGTGGCCTAGCATCCATGACCGTCGGCCACAACACATGCTCCAATCCCCGGCATCCCATCTAACTAATGACATCATTAGATCTAAATCATTTCCTTGCTCTGGCATAGAAACTGCACTTAGAATTTGCACTCTCACAAAAATTGGATAAGCTGCAGCGAACAGTCTTTGCTCGTAGTGCTGTGCTTTGTGCGCTCACAAAAATAGAGCCCATTGTGTTTCTCCGAGAACAAAATAGTCCAAAAGAAGCCAAAACATTAAGATTTGTGTGTATGCAAGCGAAACACAGACTAACAGCCTGTCTGTTTCAGAGTACATGAGTGGAATGGAGTGACAACAGTTTCCCCTTCTCGCTCAAAATGCTCCGTAATCAATTCACTCCAGCTCTACTCCAGGTTTTCCATTTCCAATTCCCTGCTCAATGGTGAGAGAAAAGGCTCCTTAACTTAGCCAAAAATCACAGAACTGGAAGTTTGCAGCTCCATACATTATGCTTTTTGTCCGTCTTGGAGCTTCACAGCCCTGGGGCCTGATGTATAAATGTTGAGTATGCACAAAAAAGGCATTGAAATGTGCGTACGCAATTTCCCACGCACACATCAGGATTTATAAAAAATAAACCCATATGCGCACTGTCCACAAACTCTTGACTATGCATACGCACTCTTTTACTGGTGTGTGTCAACTGGCGACTCCAGCTGGCCAAGTAATGAACTGAAAAAAACTCACATAATATAATTTTCACATAACCCAAATTTAGAATAAAAAAGTGTGGAGTTAAGCAATCAAACCAGAAGTGACTGTTATCCAGACGATATTAGGCTGTTAATTTTTCAGAACTAATTAAAAATGCATGAAAATATAAGCTGTAAAAAGGAAACATTGGTAATGGATGCACTGCTTTTGTAAGACTTCCATGGCATTACACGGAGGGAATGTACTTTTAATGACAGCGAATTTCTTGGCTTATGATATATTCGATTCCCAAAGGCCATCAGCAAGGAATTGTGTTCTATTAGATCATGTTCTGAGGTAAAATACAACATTCAAATAAAGATGCTCTGTGATGCGCACTTGACTTTGACTGACGTGGAATGGCCTGGTAAAATAGACGCATTTAGTAGTCAAACGGACCAAGACAAGTGGTTGGCTGTCTGGATAGTTCTTATCAGAAACATGGTACTGTACAGTCACACATAGGTGAGCACAACATAAGCATAAAATGTGCTGCCTGCCACATTTGCCCTGGAATCCTGATGCGAAATGAAATGACAACATTGTGGTACTAAAAAACATGATAAATACCAAACAAAACAAAACATAATCTTATACATTGCACATATTATTCATTTAAAAAAGGCTGATGATGTCAGATAGTATTTTATACTGCAAAAGTGTTTTTCTTATTCACAATTTGGTGGTGTTTTAGCAGCAGCATCTATTCACATGCTACATGTAGGTTTCAGTGTGTATATTATCTTCTATAGCTTCTCGTACTGTATCATTAAACGCGGTAGTATCATATGTCTTGATGTCAATATGCAATGGTAATTATATGCAGATGAGGTAATGCATAGTAAAAACAGGTGCTGTACACTCCATATATGATTATTTCGGGGAGGAGACGGGGAGGGGAATAAATCACATTCATGTATGCACAATCTTCCACTAGCTGGGATTTATAAAGTGAATTGTGCGCAGGTTCTGGTGTACATACGGTTTTATAAATCTGAAAAACTTGGTGCTAACACAAAATCTGACTTTTGTGTTTATGCACACTTTTAGTATGAAAGTTACGCAAAGTTTTGTACATGAGGCCCCTGGTCACTACAAACTGCTATATCAAGAGCTACATAACGATACTGTCAATGATTCTTCCAAAAATTCAACTTTTGTGTTCCACAGAAAAACATATGGGTTTGGAATGACATAAAGGTGAGTAAATAAAGACTTTTGGGGTAAACTATTACTTTAAACAAAATGTTGAGGTAACATTCATTTTATGAATGAAGGAAAGGAACATATCACGAACACAAATGTTTTTATATCCACATCCAGTTTTTTCTCTCGGATGTATTGTATAAAGCATTTAAAGATCATATTTAGTGGAGGGGGTGGACTCTAGGCTTTTGGCTCCTGTTGATAAGATATGTTGGCAGAGTAAAGGCAAACAAATCATTTCAGGAATAAAAAGATCAATAGAATCTTTACTAAATCTCCCCCTCAAGGCTCTCATTACAGTAATCCAAAGTCATCCTTCTCTGCCAAACCAGAAATTGTGGAAACAAAGACAATATTAGTTTTACTGACTGAAAGCTTCAGTAGCACTTGATAGGATTACTGAAACCATCCAGGAAATTAGAAAATGCTGAAATACTGTATTTTAATTACAGTGTTACAGTGTATTTACACCAGTGTGCAGATGCTATAAAGGTACACTCAGTAATATTTTTATGTTTGCTGAAACCTAGTTGTGTAGATGCAGCATCATACAAATGTTCTCAGTTCTCATTAATGCATTTTTTTAATTTTTACTTTTTTTCGCAAGAGAAAGCGTCCAATTGCAAGTAAAAAGTTAAATTACTAATTAGCAATATAATACAAGTAATATTTGGCGGATCATTTGATAACAGTATGTTGGCGCTAATGAATCTGCATCCAGCATCTTATATGTCGAATATTTCATCTTTTCCTTTAAGGTGGTTTTCATACTGGGCACGATTGCTGCACACTGAATCCAAGTGCAATTGTTCCTGGTAATAATAATAATAAAAAGTTTTATTTATATAGCACCTTTCCACAAGCTCAAGGACACGTTACACTACATATACATTTAACAGGACAAAGTACATTAATAAAAATTTCAACAGAAGTTACAATCTGAATTACAAAGGGGGAAATAAAACATCAAACAGAAATAGACAGATAATGCGCTTAGAAAAGATGTGTTTTAAGCTGAGATTTAAAGATAGAAATAGAGGAGATGTCACGGAGGCTCTGAGGTAGAGAGTTCCACAGTTTAGGTGCAACTACACTGAAGGATCTAACACCAAAAGTGGATAGACGAAATCTAGGGACAGACAACAATTTGGAATCAGAAGAACGAAGAGTGCATGCTGGTGTGTATGGATGCAGCAAATCACATATATAACAAGGTGCCCATCGCAGCGTTTGCCTGGTTTCAGACTCTTTTAGATTCTATCGAACCCCGGTGCTCTTGTCGTCACACATCATGGACATTCACATGATGGAGAATACAACGCGGGTCGCTATATTTGTGTGTTTTTTTATTAATTTGGTGTCATTATGCACACCAGAGTGAACAACTCTTGTACCTCTGTGCATTGCATGCCATAATTAAGCAGATATGCATGTCCAGGAGAAGGCTACTATATCTGATGCTTGCGAACTGTCTTTTTTAGGAGACAGCTGGTTGCAAGCCATGTATTTGCAGTGCTGCTAATGTTCCCCTGTCACTCATGATGCACACGTGTCTGTGTTTTTGTGCAACTGATGATGTTGTCATTGTTAAATCGACAAAAATGCATGTGGAAGTTATTGTACTACCTGAATAAGTGCAGACCTCAGTACAGGTTGCTTTCTCACTCATGCAAACTGTGCCATAGTTCAGTTGCAACCGAACTTACACCACCATAGTTCAGTTGCAACCAAACTTAGACCACCTCCTACAGGTGGCGCCCTTCACAGCGGGAGCAGGCCATGACCCCTAGATTATAGCTCTCCATGGGATGCAGATTTCTGAGGAAGAGTGTTTTGAAGTTGATATCTCAGCTTTGTTTCAAGACCCGAAGTATGCCCACCGGAGTCGGTTTTAGTAGGCTTGGGAACTCTTTTGCCAACCCCTGTTTGGTGTCCAGGGTGGCAAACAGTTCTTGTTCAGACTCTGGCTCTGAAAATTCCTTTATCAGGGCCTCTCGCAGTAGCTGATATTCAGACTTTATGTGGGTTTGCTGTCTGTCTTGGAAGCTTTGCATCTTAGGACTGGATGTTGTTCTTCACAGGTAGAATCTGTCTTGGTTGGTCATCTGAGGCCTCATTTCCAAGTGGAAGTCTATGTCTCACAAATAAGAGTAAACAAGGGAGAACACAAAAAATGTGATTCATTTTAATGAGAATTATTGATGGTCTCTGCAAATAGTAAGGAGAGAGAAAAACAAGGAAGACAGAAAATTGAAAAATCAATTAAAATAAAACAAAGGAAGACTTCCATCAATACATTTTCTGTTGTTATGCTTAATAGCAATATTGGGAATTCTGATTGAGACTTGGTGCTCGTTGACAGTGATTGCATATCAGAAAAGCTTAAAAAAAAAAGCTTAAAAATCCACAGTGGGTGAAGTGTTTTTATCTGTGGGGCTTGGAATTAAGATTAAATCGAGTGGGTATCCACAGTGGGAGACAGATCATCTCAATGCCCACCAAAAAAAAAAAAGAAAAAAAAGAATTACAGTAACCAACAAGTGAATAAAATAAGACTGGAAATAAGACTCGTTATTTTCACATGCAAATGAGTTTTTGATTCGTCGCAAATGTTTGCCAGAAGTTTGCAGCTCTTCACAGGTAGTGGTGAACCTGCAGCAAACCTTTGGCAACAATGGACAATTTGTCGCAAGATTGCTGCAAAGCTCATTTGCACATGAAAATGATCAGTGGCCAATTTGCAGCAAGTTTGCGGCAAATTTTCAATGAACTCCCAATTTTTGCAAGGGTTTAACTGTAACAGCCCTTACAACAAATCTGGTTGCTACCACAAATGCGGCACTCGTTAATTTCAGGTAACACTTTACAATAAGTTTCCATTTGTTAACATTATTCAACATGAACTAACTATGAACAATACTTATTAGCATTTATTAATCTTAGTTAACGTTAATTTCAACATTTACTAATACATTTTTAAAATCAAAAATTGTATTTGTTAACATTAGTTAATGCACAATGAACTAACATGAACTAACAATGAACAATTGTATTTTTATTAACTAACATTAACAAAGATGAATAAATTGTGTAACAAAGATATTGTATATTTGTTAGTTCATGATACCTAATGCATTAACTAATGTTAACGAATGGAACCTTGTTGTAAAGTGTTACCAATTTTCACAGGCAAATGAGTTTAGCAACAATCTCTTCATTGTCGCCAATGGTTTGCTGCAGGTTCACCACTACTGTTGAAGAGATGCAAACTTCTGGCAAACATTTGTGGCAAATAACAATTTAATTTGCATGTGAAAATCATGAGTAGCAAATTTGCAGCAAGTTAGGAGCAATTCTGCAGCAACTCTTTTAGATTTTTTGTAAGGGAGGCCACAGGATGTGAACCGCTAGCTTTTGAAGCTATGGCATCGGCCTAGGCTTTCAATAGAAGACCGCTAATTCAAGTTAGCTTAGTTCTGTTAGGACAGCTCTCTGAGTAGTGCAACATATATTTTTTATTCTATATATATGACATGGTATGGGCTTGGTCAGCGCAAGCAATTATTTAATAATGACTGTGTATGCATCGAGACAAAATATTGTTTTTGTAGGCTGATTTCTGTCTGTATGGCTGGCCATCAGTGTAATGTCTGTGTATGCATGGAGACAAAAGATTGTTTTTGGAGGCTGATTGCTGATTTTAACATTCATTCAAAATTGAAATAAATAAATAAATAAATAAATAAATAAATAAATGGTTTAGTAGATATGGTATAAGTAACTATTTTGTTACCAAGTGGCCCTCTGGAAACTCCAAGTGGCCATTTATGTTTTGTCCCTAGTCAGAGAAAAAAACTTATTAAAACTTTTTAAACTTATATTAATTCTGATTAATTCTTTCAAATGATACCACAACTGTGCCCATACTCCAAAGGGTTCAGAAAAGACAACCATTTAAGTCTGGGTATGTCATTTTCAAGGAGGTGAGAACAGTATCTGTTGAAGGGGACTCAAGTATCTATGAAGGGACTCAAGATGGCACCGAGTATGGCTGCTGCGTTGCGAGCTCCGACACAACATAGTAATGTTTTGTTTGTTTTGTTCACAATTCTTATGTTTTTTGTATTGGATGTTGTCTGCCTTATTGTCTACGACAGACAAACACTTTGGGACATTGGTTCAGCAATTTCACACCATAAACCGGACTTCAAATTCCTCAGTGCCGACCCACCGTTTACAAACATGCAAGCGGAGCCCTTTGTCTGGGCAGCATGGCCGCGGAAACGCAGGAGGAAAAGGGGAAACAGAGCCGGCGTTCTCATCAGAGTAAGACGCTGCGCAAATCGACCCCCGCTACCCACTATTCTACTGGCAAATGTTCAGTCTCTGTATGACAAGCTCTGCGAGCTGAAAGCACGGATCTCTTTCCAACGAGAGATGAGGGACTGCTGCATTATCTGCCTTACAGAAACTTGGATGTCTGCGGAGATTCCAGACTCAGCCATTGAACCCACGGGGTTCTCCGTGCACCGAGCGGACAGAGCGAAAGACCTCTCAGGTAAAAGCAGAGGTGGTGGTGTATGTTTTATGATCAACAAATCCTGGTGTGATCAGAGGAACGTACATTCTATCAAGTCTTTCTGCTCTCCTGATCTGGAATTTTTATGCTTCTGTGTCGACCATTCTGGCTACCGAGGGAATTCACAGCGGTCATTATCACTGCTGTGTACATCCCCCCACAAGCCGACACAGACCGGGCACTCAAGGAACTGTATGGGAGTATAAGTGAGCAGGAAACCGCGCACCCTGAGGCCACGTTCATTGTGACTGGGGACTTTAATAAAGCCAGTTTAAAATCAGTCGCACCAAAATACCACCAGCACATTAATTTCAACACACGAGGGGACCGGGTTTTGAACCATTGCTACTCTCCCTTCTGGGATGGCTACAAATCCCTCCCCCGCCCACCATTTGGCAAATCGGACCACTCTTCCATTCTGCTTCTGCCCGCTTACAGGCAGAAACTGAAACAGGAAGCACCCACCCTCAGAACGATCCAGTGCTGGTCGGACCAATCAGATTCTACGCTACAAGACTGTTTTGATCACACGGACTGGGAGATGTTCCGGTCCGCCTCTGATGACGACATCGAGCTTTACGCTGATAGCGTAATGTGTTTCATCAAAAAGTGCGTAGAGGACGTGGTTCCGACCAGAACAATATGGATCTATCCGAATCAGAAACCATGGATAAATAGTGATGTTCACGTGGCACTTAATGTGCGGACCTCCGCTTTTAATTCCGGGAACGTGGAGGAGCATAAACAAGCCAGTTATCAGAACCGCAAAACATCAGTACAGGAGCAAGATTGAAGGACAGTTTAACACCACCAACTCTAGAAGCATGTGGCAGGGAATTAACATCATCACGGACTTTAAAGGGAATAAAAACTCCACCATGAACACCGCTGCCTCTCTCCCGGATGAGCTAAATACTTTTTATGCTCGTTTTGAGGAAAATAACACCGCCCTCGCGGAGAGAGCTCTCACGGCCGAAGCTACAGAGGTTAGTTCACTCTCCGTCTCTGTAGCGGATGTAACCCGATCCTACCGACGGGTGAATATCCACAAAGCCGCGGGCCCAGACGGCATTCCGGGCCACATCATCAGAGTGTGCGCGAACCAGCTGGCTGGTGTTTTTACGGACATTTTCAACCTTTCCCTCTCTTTGTCTGTAGTCCCCACATGCTTTAAAACATCCACCATTGTGCCTGTTCCAAAGCAATCAAAAATAATTTGCTTAAATGACTGGCGTCCTGTTGCTCTGACCCCCATCATCAGCAAATGCTTTGAGAGACTAATCAGAGATTACATCTGCTCTGTGCTGCCTCTCTCTCTTGACCCATTGCAGTTTGCTTACCGCAACAACCGCTCCACTGATGATGCCATTGCATCTACAATACACACTGCTCTCTCCCACCTGGAAAAAAAGAACACTTATGTGAGAATGCTGTTTGTAGACTACAGCTCAGCATTCAACACCATAGTCCCCTCCAATCTAGATGAGAAACTCCAGGCTCTGGGCTTAAACAGCTTGCTGTGCAGCTGGATCCTGGACTTCCTGTCAAGCAGACGCCAGGTGGTTAGAATAGGCAGCAACATCTCATCACTGACCCTCAACACTGGAGCCCCGCAGGGCTGTGTTCTCAGCCCACTACTGTATTCCTTGTACACACATGACTGTGTGGCAACACACAGCTCCAATGCCATCATTAAGTTTGTTGATGACACGACGGTGATAGGTCTGATCACTGACAATGATGAAACAGCCTACAGAGAGGAGGTGCACACGCTGACACACTGGTGTCAGGAGCACAACCACTCCCTCAATGTCAGTAAGACAAAGGAGCTTGTGGTGGACTTCAGAAGAAAAGACAGAGAACACAGTCCCATCACCATCAATGGAGCACCAGTGGAGAGAGTCAGCAGCTTCAAGTTCCTGGGTGTCCACATCACTGAGGAACTCACATGGTCCATCCACACTGAAGTCGTTGTGAAGAAGGCTCATCAGCGCCTCTTCTTCCTGAGATGGCTGAGGAAGTTTGGAATGAACTGCCACATCCTCACACGGTTCTACACCTGCACTGTAGAGAGCATCCTGACTGGCAGCATCTCCGCCTGGTACGACAATAGCACTGCCCACAACCGCAAAGCACTGCAAAGGGTGGTGCGAACTGCCAGACACATCATCGGAGGTGAGCTTCCCTCCCTCCAGGAAATATATACAAGGCAGTGTGTGAAAAAAGCTCGGAGGATCATCAGAGACTCCAGCCACCCGAGCCATGGGCTGTTCTTACTGCTATCATCAGGCAGGCCGTATCGCAGCATCAGGACCCGCACCAGCCGACTCCATGACAGCTTCTTCCCCCAAGCAATCAGACTTCTGAACTCTTGATCTCCCACGATCAAAATACATCAGCACTGCACTTTATTACCCTTACTTTATTACCCTTACTCTTATATATCACACCGGACTGTCATAAATTATATTATTATTATATTATATTCTCTCTTAACAACTGACTATCAACCGACAGCCTGAATGTCAGTACAGTACAATACTGTACATTCTATATTTACTACTATATACAGGTGCATCTCAATAAATTAGAATGTCATGGGAAAGTTCATTTATTTCAGTAATTCAACTCAAATTGTGAAACTCGTGTATTAAATAAATTAAATGCACACAGACTGAAGTAGTTTAAGTCTTTGGTTCTTTTAATTGTGATGATTTTGGCTCACATTTAACAAAAACCCACCAATTCACTATCTCAAAAAATTAGAATACATCATAAGACCAATAAAAAAAAAAATTTAGTGAATTGTTGGCCTTCTGGAAAGTATGTTCATTTACTGTATATGTACTCAATACTTGGTAGGGGCTCCTTTTGCTTTAATTACTGCCTCAATTCAGTGTGGCATGGTGGTGGTCAGTTTGTGGCACTGCTGAGGTGGTATGGAAGCCCAGGATTCTTTGACAGTGGCCTTCAGCTCATCTGCATTTTTTGGTCTCTTGTTTCTCATTTTCCTCTTGACAATACTTCATAGATTCTCTATAGGGTTCAGGTCTGGTGAGTTTGCTTGCCAGTCAAGCACACCAACACCATGGTCATTTAACCAACTTTTGGTGCTTTTGGCAGTGTGGGCAGGTGCCAAATCCTGCTGGAAAATGAAATCAGCATCTTTAAAAAGCTGGTCAGCAGAAGGAAGCATGAAGTGCTCCAAAATTTCTTGGTAAACGGGTGCAGTGACTTTGGTTTTCAAAAAACACAATGGACCAACACCAGCAGATGACATTGCACCCCAAATCATCACAGGCTGTGGAAACTTAACACTGGACTTCAAGCAACTTGGGCTATGAGCTTCTCCACCCTTCCTCCAGACTCTAGGACCTTGGTTTCCAAATGAAATGCAAAACTTGCTCTCATCTGGAAAGAGGACTTTGGACCACTGGGCAACAGTCCAGTTCTTCTCCTTAGCCCAGGTAAGATGCCTCTGACGTTGTCTGTGGTTCAGGAGTGGCTTAACAAGAGGAATAAGACAACTGTAGCCAAATTCCTTGACATGTCTGTGTGTGGTGGCTCTTGATGCCTTGACCCCAGCCTCAGTCCATTCCTTGTGAAGTTCACCCAAATTCTTGAATCGATTTTGCTTGACAATCCTCATAAGGCTGCGGTTCTCTCGGTTGGTTGTGCATCTTTTTCTTCCACACTTTTTCCTTCCACTCAACTTTCTGTTAACATGCTTGTATACAGCACTCTGTGAACAGCCAGCTTCTTTGGCAATGAATGTTTGTGGCTTACCCTCCTTGTGAAGGGTGTCAATGATTGTCTTCTGGACAACTGTCAGATCAGCAGTCTTCCCCATGATTGTGTAGCCTAGTGAACCAAACTGAGAGACCATTTTGAAGGCTCAGGAAACCTTTGCAGGTGTTTTGAGTTGATTAGCTGATTGGCATGTCACCATATTCTAATTTTTTGAGATAGTGAATTGGTGGGTTTTTGTTAAATGTGAGCCAAAATCATCACAATTAAAAGAACCAAAGACTTAAACTACTTCAGTCTGTGTGCACTGAATTTATTTAATACACGAGTTTCACAATTTGAGTTGAATTACTGAAATAAATGAACTTTTCCACGACATTCTAATTTATTCAGATGCACCTGTATATATTTTTTTTATATATATTTTTATTTTATTTTATTTTTTTATTGAATAATGTGTATCTATATAGTGCGCATTGTATACTGTACAGTGTATGTTATTATTTGTATATTGTTGAGTGTAATTATGTGTATATCAGATGTTTAAATTGTGCTGTGTTAATTTGATGTTATTGTAAATTGGTATATGTCCCATCACTGTCACGACTGCTATGTTGATCGGAACTGCACCCAAGAATTTCACACACCATTGCACTTGTGTATATGGCTGTGTGACAATAAAGTGATTTGATCTGATTTGATTTGCTATCTCTCCACTACAAATAAAGCCTCCTTTACTCATCTGCTCGGACCAGTGTATATTGCACCAATATTCTATATTACAGCATTAAGAGTAGACAGCAATTTTCAGACAAACTACAGATTCACCACAATGTGTCACAATGTGTCCACACCAGGGTGTGTCCTTTACCCTTGCTTTGCATTATGTATTTTAACAACGTGTGAGGCCAACAGCACCAATAAAATTTGATGAGGCTTGATACCTTTTATAATATCGAGTCCCTCATGATAACGTTCTACTATGGTGTATGGAGTTCGAACTCCCCCTTCAAATGGGAGAACTTAGCTGCTTTTCTTTCACATGTGTTTGCAGGTGTCTTGCAACACCTAATCATGCTGGGTAAAAAAATATCATATCTTACGAAATCCAGTTGCTATACATGCTTCCACCAAATTTCATAAGTTTGACACATTATTTTATAGAAGTGTATTTATAGGTGATTCAACCTCAGTAAAACACAACAGTGCTTCCACTCCTAGCTCCCACAGAAGCTCCTAAACCATGCTTTCAAACACCCCACATTGCAACTGCTCAACAGCCACAGCACTGATTTAACTCTGCTTCTGCTGGAGCCCCCTTTTACTATTATGGCTCATTATTTGTTAACTACTCTAATCGCCAGTGTCATTTAATGCATAGGCAGCATAGCATGAAGCAGTAAGCTAAGGGTTGGTACAGTAGTGAAGCAGGAAGTGAAGCCAATGAGCTCTCATTTCAATTAGTCTGGAAGAGCTTAGCAAGGCCATCGACTGCCTCGCTTGTGGGAAGGCCCCTGGGAGAGATGGCATCCCGCCAGAAGTCCTGAAGAAAGGGAAACATGCGCTGCCTCAGCCACTGCACAAACTCCTCTGCCTCTGCTGGGAACAGGGTCACACCCCCAGGACATACGAGACATCAACATCGACACTTTGTATAAAAACAAAGGAGACTGCAGTGACTGCAATAATTACTGGGGCATCTCCCTCCTCAGCATCGTCGGGAAGGTGTTCACCCGTGACGCGCCTGCAGACTCTAGCCTCCTGAGTATAACCAGAGTCCCAGTGTGGCTTCAGAGCAGGCCGGTCAACTGTAGACATAATCTTTTCACTATGCCAGCTGCAGTAAAAGTGTCGGGAGCAGCAGATGCCCCTCTACATCACATTCATTGATCTGACAAAGGCGTTTGACCTGGTCAACAGGAGCGGACTTTTCAGGCTACTGCAGAAGATTGGCTGCCCTCCACGACTGCTAGCCATCGTCACCTCATTCCAAAAGAACATGCTTAGCATGGTCTGCTTTAACAGTGCAACATTGGAGGCCTTCCCAGTTGGCAGTGGATTCAAACAAGTTTTATTGTGCTGACGCTCTTCTGCATTTTCTTTTCCATGCTCCTCCAATACGCTTTCAGGGACTGCAGCAAGGGAGTCTACATTCACACCAGGGATGATGGCAAGCTGTTTAACATCTCCCATCTCCATGCTAAGACTACAGTCACAGAGGTACTCATCCTTGAGATGCTCTTCGCCGACGATGCTGCCTTGACGTCACACATGGAAGACGGTCTGCAGCAGCTTGTCAACCGCCTCTCCCATGCCTGCAAGAAATTTGGACTAACTATCAGTCTGAAGAAGACCAACGTCATGGCCCAGGATGCAGACACCGAACTACCATCGTCATTGATGGGTACAACCTGGAAGTTGTTGAGAACTTTACCTGCCTCGGGTCCAGTATCTCCAGTTCACTCTCCATCGATACAGAGGTGAACGGCAGGATCTCCAAGGCAGCAACAGCCATAGCCTGACTAAAACAGAGGGTCTGGAACAGCCCAAATCTCATGGAAAAAAACAAACTGCTTGTCTATCAGGCCTGCATGCTCAGTATGCTCCTCTGCAGCAGCGAGACATGGACCACTTATGCAAGACATGAGAGGAAACTCAACAGCTTCCACCTGAGGTGCCTACGGCACATTCAGTGGCAGGGGAAAATACCCAACTCAGAGGTTCTGGAACGCGCCGGCATGAACAGCTTATTCAACACTCACAGCGAAAGGCACCTTCAATGTCTTGGCCACGTCAGGAGAATGGAACAAGGCTGCATCCCCAAGGACCTACTATATGCGAGCAAGTAGAAGGCTCAAGGCCAATTGCACACCCACTTCTGCGCAACAAAGACATCTGCAAGAAAGACATGAAGCTGTCCAACATCAACACATGGGAAAGTAGCGCAGAAGACCGCTCCGCTTGACGCCTTGCTGTCAGACAGGGCGTACATAACGCTGAGGTGGCCAGAAGCAAAAACCTTGCTGCAAAGAGAGCAAGGAGGAAGGAAAAACGATGACAACACTAAAACGTCTGAAATTTTACAACAAATGACCATGTCATCCTTTCATGTTATAATTTAAACAATTAATTCAATTTGAAAAATGGCATGTTTTAATAATTACAAAATCGCAAGATCTGTACATTGCATAATGTGCATTGTTATTGAAACAAAACTTTTTTTTCCTCATGCACATATTTCCAAACATTTTGGCTATTAAATTAACATAGCTTACAAAACTAATGCACTGACATAGAGAAGATGACAGTATTTCTCCAGATTTGGAATGAGGATCTTAAAAAACTTAGCAACTCCTTTATGCCAGTTGAATAAAACAATGCAAAAATAAACATTTCACAATGAACATTAGTCAGAGATATGATTCATACACTAAAAGTGGTTAATGTAAAATGATTATTGTATCATTAATAATTAGTGGTCGATTGATATATCGACTTTTTTAATGATCGGCATCGGGCGATACATTTTCCAGTTTGGACGATTTTGTTTTTTTAGGGTGCCAAAAATTGCCTGCTTGCATGTGAAGCATCTGAGACATGTAAACGACCAGTCACTGTTTGTTTTGTTGTTACATGCCATCGTGTTAATACAATAATAGACCGGTATGCAACACTGTATCATTTAAATGGTCCACACATCAGAGCCGCGGCAGATGCGTTTGAGCTCATAATGTTAAAGTGCTTGCCTGTTTCATTCTCCCTCTCTCTCCTCAACAGTTCCCTGTAACTTTTAGCTATCTTGTCTAATGACAAAAAGGCAAATATCAATCAAACTATTATCATATACTGTCTGCAAATATGCGCATATCCAATAAACCAACCTTACACAACTTCAGCAGATCCAGCATCCTGTGGAGTGCTCATTTAATTACCTCTGAAGCATGTATTCTAACAGTCTCTCCTCAAATGTTCCTTGTGACTTTTCTTATGATGAAAGGCAAATATTAATAAAACTTCTATTATATACTGTCTGTAAATATGCGCATATCTCGTTTAAACAGATGTCATTCACGAACCTCAAGAAAATCCAGCGTTTTCTACCCATTGAACGCTCATCTAATATCTTCCTCTGAAGCATGTATTCCATCAGCCAGAATCAAAACTTCAGTATCAGAATCAAAAGTTCCTCTCATTCACAAATCATAAAGTAGGCGATCCAGGCCATTTAAACTGTCAGGAGATGGATCCGCAAGAGCATGTGAGTGCAACATCAAGGCTGCGTCCGAAACCAGGAAAATGCTGCCTCCGGAGGCTGTACACGGAGGTGCAATGAAAATAAGGTGCTTTTCAAACTGTTTGGAGATCAGTTTCCTTAAGTGTTCCATTCATTCAAAACAGATGTCAGTTAAGCCATTAACTGATTAGGCAGCAATGTAGCAAGTCAGCTGCCTACATTTTCGTATGCAGCCCAAGGTAAAAGCAATTCACGTGTACTATAAGTAAATGTCATATTCACTATGCACTGTATGTTCAATTGGTTTGATTCGGTATTTTTATAGAGTAAATGCGACTGCTAACGTGGACATGCCATTCATGGTCGCTGAACTACTGTGTGTACTGTTATTTCCTTCTTCCTAATATATTAACAATTTCTTAATTTTCATCAATAAATTACTAAAATTATTAAAATGTGACGACTAAACAGAAATCTGAAGAAACTGTTATCTACCATTTAAAATACAATATAATTTTTTTGTTTTGTGTGAATTGAATAAATATACTGCTAAATAAGAGTTTATTATTATTTATTTTTTTTGCTATTTTATGTTTGTTACTATATTATATTGTGTGATATATTGGCATTGTATCAGTCTATCGGCCACCCTGCTCTCTGGATATCGGTATCGGCATTGGCCATTAAAAAACCCATATCAGTTGACCACTATTAATAATGTTTTATTACACATCAAGGCTAATTATCCAGATATTATTTTAATTAATATTATTATTAACTACATTGTAGCACTTGGTTACATTATGTATTTGGAAGTAGGCCAATAGGCTATCAGATGTTATTAATAAAACAACAAGAACTCTTTGTGGGGACATTTTTTGCCCCCATATTTTGAATTTACGGGGCATTTTTGCCCAGAGCCCCTGTTAATTTCCGACCCTGGATGGTGAGATGGAGATGAGAGATGTAACAGGTTTTTAAGTGTCTCTCTTCACCATGCAGCTGGTAAACAAAGCATTTTTGATATTTTGCTTTCTTGTCAAATGTGCTGCATTATGACTAATGATGGAGTGCCAGGATATGAAAGGTGTCAAAACTGTAGATCACTCCAACGTCACGCTTGCAATGTTAACAACTTTGTTAGTTATGAACAGGAGTGATAGTTTAATCACGTCGCTCACTAATGGAGACACAGTATAATGTCATTTTAAAGTTTATACATATGTACAGTAACATCTTAAGTTCATTAACTATCCGACAAAGTGCTCCCTCACTGCGCACGCTCACACTAAACACAACAAGCGACACTGCAACAGCTGCGCTCCTGCCATTGGCTCAATATATCATCAAAGCAGCGCTAATGTGCTGTCCAGATGCCACAACTATGTCGTGTCTTCAGGCCGTGCAACTAAGCATCCCACAACACCACAACTGGTGTGTTCTCTGCTTAACCATCTCATGTTATCCCATCAACCATGCCAAATGAATCACTACCCACTTTAGAGATTGACAAAAATTGGGCTGCTAAAGGTCACCTCTAAACAGTTCACCATAAGCAAGCATCTCAGCATTAATCATTTCCATTCATATGGAGTATAGGCTGAATCGTCAAATGCTGTATGGTCCCATGCTTGAGGATTCAGCCTGTTCATATCGCTGAGTGAGCTCTTGTTCAAAATCCAGCACAAATTATTTGAATGCAAATAGAGAGTAGGCTTTCCCGACGAACGTTTGTGCTGTCCCGTGCTTGCAGTTTTAATAACTGAATTCAAATGCAGTGTGGGCTCCTCCATTTGAATGCAGTGTGAGTCACCACATCCAGGCCATGGGCACTCCCGTTCGAATTGCAGTGCTGGCTCTCCCGTTCTAATGCAACATAAGCTCTCCTGTTCGAATGCAGCATGAGCTAACTCACGTCTATATGTATAGTGGGCTCTCCTGTTCAGAGCGCTGAGAGGGCTCTCTCCCTTTCGAATGCAGAGATGGCCCCTGCTTGAATGCATGCTGGGCTTATCCATTTGAATCACATAGTGAGCCCTCCCATTCAAATGGCTTGCATCTGGAGCTGGCTTAAGATAAAGTTTAGGGTGAGGTGGGCCCACCTGCCTAAGAGCAGAGCTGGTCCATTCTCACGGGAGGCGGATCGGCACGGGAATTGCGGGGTCCTCTCCCATCCCTGCAGTAAGTTTGGGTGACCTCCATGCCCAGGCATTGCAGATTCCCCCAGCGCATCAACAACTCCCGTGAGAGCTCATAGCTCATTCAGAGCTCAGGTCGAGTCTCAAGCTCAAGCCCTCCACTATGGACAGCAAGCCAAATCCGTTTATCTTTACCTCTTGTTAAGCGGTGCGTAACTTAACACCTTTTACTTTATTTTTTATTATTCTCAGGTTATGTGAAGTAAGTTGAATCTGGCCTAAATTATAAGCATTTTAAAAATTAAAAATCAAAGTCTCGGTATGCAAATTTCTTATAATAAATACAATTCTATTTATTGGTTACAATTTCTTTTCTAGCAGTAAAAATTATTTGAGGTAAATACAAATTAAAAAATAAAATATAGCGATCAATAAAGTGTTTCTATTAAAGGCATTATCAGTGAGGCATCTAGTGTCGGAGATACTGTTCAAAATGTAGCAGCATCTGATGTAATCATCATTGCATAAGTCTTTTATAGATGTCTTGTCTATCGGTAACTGCCCAGTTGGTGTTGTCAGTTGTAAATTTGAGTCCGCCTCCAAAAGTCTCTTTAAATAGTCTCTATCCATGGTAATATATCTTTCTTTTACTTCTATGTATAATATATAATATTGCATATATATATAAAGTTAGTCTAACTTAATACATGTTTTTCTCTCTATTCTAAGTCAAATTAAATACTTGTACAGCAAAACAGTTTCATCTTTATCTTCTTGACCTCAAATTCAGCTCTTGCAGCTGCCTCGTACACCCATAAATCTAACTTTGCCAACCATTTTTTCTCACTGCTCTTATATCCTTTGGCCGACATTTTGTCATATCCTTTCGACATCGCGGTGCAACAGCTTCCGGTCGCCAACCTCCTGGACTACTCAGTGCTGAAGAACAATGTTTGTCTTCTTAAGATTTTCACTTTAAAATAACGTCTCAGTTACTCTCGTAACCCTGATTCCCTAAAACGAGGGAACAAGATGCTGCGTCAGAAGCTGATGCTGTGGGAACACCTCCCTGGGGTGGTGACCTTGAAACCCTATAACATCAAGCCAATTTTATAGGCTGGTGACGCTTGGTGCTTTGCCAGTGCGGACGTCACAGTGGACATATAAGAAGGTAAGAAGGTAACTTGGATGCTGCATCAGAAGCTATAGGAGCCATATATCATAACACAGTACCACTGAAGGGCAATGCCCACCAGCCAACAGGGTAGTAAAAAACCATTCACCAATACTAACCAACTGGTCAGTGATCAACCCTCTTCCTCTGTAAAGGTCTGGGAAGAGAGGGAGAATACAAGAAGCCCAAACTGCAGCTAAACAAATGTTCCCTGTCTGTCACTCACTCGACATTGTGTCGATGTAGTGACACTAGGGGTTCGCTCTTGAGAGCCCCAATCACCTTTGCTTTATTCAGAAAAGGCCAATGAAAATTGGCGAGTGGAATTTGCATGCCACTCTCCGCCCCGGACATACGGTTATAAAAGGAGATGGCGTGCACCACTCATTCAGACTTGTTCTTCAGAGCTGAGCGCATGTGTGTGTGTGTTCGTCCCATCACCTTATTCCTTGCTGCTGGAATTTATGGCGAATATCAGTGGTCGCCATTACACGGCTGAGTGTTATGCTTCCCCTGGGCACTTCGGCGGCTGAGTTGACAGGTGTTAAAAGAGTATATTCCAAGAGTATATTTTCTCTAAAAGAGCTCGCACAAACGACTGCTGTCTTTTTAAAGATGTCCTTTCACATTTGTGCTACTGGGTGCGGCCATTATCTCTCCCCACCGGATGGCCATGAGATCTGTCTCGATTGCTTGGGTTGCCAGCATGCCGAGGCAGCTTTCACGGAGGGGTCATGTTCTCACTGCGAGAACATGCCCATGAGAATGCTGCGGTCACAGCTCTCTTCCTTCTTTGTGAAGCAGAGAGCCACCGTGGCTGCTTCCCGACCCGGTCCGTCCTGCGTTGAAACTCAGGCGGCTGTGTCGGCGAGCGCTGCGGGCGATCTGGATATGGATATGGGAGCGTTTCCACCGACTTAGTTCTGCCCGGTAGAGTTCACATGTGAGGTAGGCGGTCTGATTTAATATCTTGTTCGGGGCTCACGACAGGGATGAGTTATCAGTTGCAGCATTGAAGGGTGGGCTTCTGCTTTCGGAAGCAGACGAATCTTCTGAGCTCCCGCTCTTGGGCGGTAGAGCTCAGGATGAGGCGGACGCTGAGTTGGCATCTGTGCTTGCCCGGGCGGCTGCGAATATTGTGCTAGAGTGGAACCCTCCGCCATGCCCTGAGCGTTCGTGGCTAGATGATTGGTTTCTGGCTCAGAGCGTGACTCATGGCCACGCCCCGCCCCAGTGCCCTTCATACTGGAAGTGCATGAAGGAGCTCGCAAAGTCGTAGAAGGCACCTTTCTCTGCCTGTACACACTTTGTCAGCTTGTCCACCCTTACTACCCTCAACAGCGGAGTGGCTAAGGGATATGTCGAGCTTCCCCAGGACTGTTTCTACATGCAGGGGTTCCCTTAGAGAAGGTCTCGAGGCGCGTCGTGGTCATGACATATGCCTCGAATTCGGGCTGGGCACTGTGTGCAATGGGCAGGCAGTATCGGGGCTCTGGACAGGGCCCCACCTTGCTGGCAGTATTGCTGGCCATGCGGAGGCTTCGGCCGTTTATTCAGGGCAAGCACGTGTTGATCCGGACAGACAACACAGCGACTGTGGCGTACATTAACCGTCAGGGCGGGGTACGCTTACGTCGCATGTCGCAACTCGCCCACCGCCTCCTCCTTTGAAGTCAGCAGACTTTGAAGTCTCTGTGAGCCACTCACCTCCCGGACATCCTCAAGTGTGCAGCGGATGTGCTCTCATGGCAGGTAATGGTGGAGAGTGGAGACACCATCCCCCCCACAGTCCAGCTGATTTGGGAGAGATTCGGAGAGGCGCAGGTGGACCTGTTCACCTTCTGAGAGTCCTCTCACTGCCCCCTTTGGTACTCCCTGTCCGAAGAACTGCTGTGCCCTTTGGGAGTCCGGGTGCACTCCACCAGAGGTGTTGTGTCCTCCTGGAACTGGCGAGGGGCGCCTCTCTAGCAGACATATGCAGAGCAGCGGGTTGGGCTACACCCAATACCTTTGCGAGGTTCTACAACCTGTGCATAGAACCGGTTTCGACCTGAGTGTAACAACAGGTAGGCCGGGCAGCTGATCGGGTGTATCACTTGCATTGCGCCTTTCCCCCCTTGAGGTGATAATCTGCGCTATCTTGTCCACAACAGTTCCCCGTAACTGGTGAACACTGGACGCCTCTTTAATTCCTTAAGCACTTTTCGGTGGCGAACTCGGCAGAGGAGTCTTTATGCCTTAGTCTGTCTCCACTCGAAGGGAAGGTACAGGGTTAGGCATGGCAACATTTTGGACGCTGCCCAGAGGTAAAGCACAAGCGAACCGTCTGGGTTAAAGAACCACTCCGCCATGGCAGGATGTGTCTGTAATCCAGCGATTTCTTATTGCAGATTGGAACCTTTTGATTAAAGCATCAATAGCATCACCAAAGAGGCCCTGCTGACACACTGGGGCATCAAGCTGGACAGCCTTGTCCCTGTCACTCAGATCTGACAAAATAAGCCAGATGTGGTGCTCAGCTATTACCAGGCTACCCATAGATCTGCCGATGGCTTGGGCAGTAAGCTTGATAGCCCAGAGTGCCAAATCTGTGCTGCGATGCATCTCGTGAAGGGACTAGGGTCTGGACCATTCTCATTCAAGTCCTTCAGCCAATCCACCTGGTAGGCCTGTAACACCGCCATAGTGTGCAGCCGCACCAGCCTGACCCACTGAAGTGTAGGCCTTAACCAACAGCATGGATGTGAGCATACATGGCTTGGATGGATGCACCATCTTATATTTCTATGCCAGTGTGGAAGAGGAGAGGCATAAATGGGCAATACATGATTACACCAGCTATGTAAAAAACGTCCACCAAGCCAAGAGCACTCGGGCACATAACTCTTGGGCCACTCGAGCTGAAGTCTCTCGACTGACTGAGAACTAGGGTTGGGAACTGAGAACTGGTTCTTGTTCAGAACCAGTTCCATTCTTTAAAAAAATACCGGAATCCTATGATCTTCATGACTTTCGGTTCTGTTAACGGTTCTCCTGTGTGCAATTTTCCACCGATGAGGCTGGAACGTCTTATGCAGTTTTGTGTTCCTTGCCACAGTTGCTCACTGGTGTTCTAAATACAATTATTATTTAATTATTTATTTTTATACACAATTTACAATTCATATTTAATCAAACTACACAAGAATTTATAGATATTAAAGTTTATTTTTCTGTTAATGCATGATTTTCTGTAAAGCTGCTTTTAAACTATGTGTGTTGTGAAAAGCGCTATACAAATAAAAATTACTTGACTTGGAACACCGTCCTGCAATACTCCGACAGTGTTTCCAGCAGCACATCTCTGCAGCACCGCTGCCCTCCACTGACTCTACAGCGTAAAACACACAGCTCTACCAGTGTATTTGATTCCCGATTGAATGAGTCTCAAGCCGGTTCTTTTGAATCTACAGTGCGAAACATACATCACTTCCAGTACAGTCCTTTCCCAAAAGAATGATTCTAATAAGCCAGTTCTTTTGAATCTACAGTACGAAGCATACAGCGCTTCCATTTATAGTGCAAGTTATGAATGTCCAACTCGAAATTAAATAAGGTCCTGTCTCACTAGCCTAAAGTACAACATTAGGCTACATAACACAGTCTAAACTGTCTCTGGAACTGTTACTGTTTATTTAATGATGACCTGTGTGTCTCTTAAATCAAGCAGTGCAGTTAAGTTACTGACTGGTTGTTCATATGACAATGTACAGTATAATTAAAGATACACGAGTTTTGTTGTAATAAGTGGAATATTATAAAATAATAAATGAATTAATGAAATATGCCATCACATTTCTTGTTGGTTTAGATTTGTTTATTTAAAATATAGTTAGGATCTATTAATGGGTTGTAATTATGTCCCTAAAAAGTCTGCAAACACACCTTTTACAAGAACTGTATTAAATGTATTTCTGATTTGTTATATCTGCTCTGTAGAATTCTGAAATTATATAATCATTTGGTAACAAACAGCAGAGGGTAGTAAATATAAAAAGAATTGCATTTCTCATTTCCAAATAATTCTTTTAAAAAAGGTACAAAAAGTATGAATGGAATCATTCAGAGGAATTGGAACCAGAATCATTCAATTCCTTACATTTCCCAGCCCTACCGAGAACCTCGATCAACTCAGTGTCTGAAGCAGATATAGCACTGTTTTCCACCATTCAGGGGGGAAATACAGACACTGCTCCTCAACTGAGTGTGACCAGGTCTCAGCATCAGGGGCCTCCAGCAATATCGCAATACCCTCTTTGTCCTCGCGCCAAACGTGATAGAACCATGTGCATCGATGTTAGGGCACAGGAAATCAAAGGTGAACCGCACGGGTGAAGATGCTCTATATGGAGGAGCGGAGGAGCGCAAAGCTTGTGCCATTGGGTTTAGGATTCCAGAGTATGAGAGATGTCCACGCTGCCCAGAAAGAGGAACATTTGGAGGGTGTGATGCTGGGCTCTGGCCAGAGGTGGGTAGAGTAGCCAAAAACTGTACTCAAGTAAAAGTACAATTACTTTAAAAAAAAAGAATTACTCAAGTAGAACTAAAAGTTTTAACATAAATAATGACTTGAGTAAGAGTAAGAAAAGTATCCAATTAAAAGAGTCCTCAAGTAGTGAGTAACTCGTTACTTTCACAAATTATATAATGGACGTTAACTCCCCACATTCCATTACATAATACACATTTAACATGTATTGCAGAATTATTTTTATTATTATTATTAATGGAAATTCTGTCATCATTCATCATCATGTTGTTCCAAACCTGTTTTATGTTTTGAAAGTGAATGGTGACTGAGACTGTCAGTCCCTAACATTCTGTCTAACATATTTTGTGTTCCACAGAACACAAAGTGTCACACGGGTTTGGAACAACATGAAGGTAGGGAAATGATGACGGAATATTAAATTATGGCTGATCTATTACTTTAAAGGGGTAGTTCACCCAAAAATTAAAATGTTCTTATAATTTACTCCCCCTCATGCCTTCCCAGATATGTATGACTTCCTTTCTTCCGCAGAACACAAATGATTGATTTTTAGAAGAATATTTCAGCTGTTTGGGGCGAGGATAACAGAAGGTGGTAATATTGATTCTGACCGTGGGCGTGTATGTGGTGGATCATACCTGCGTGAAAGGGTGTCTACTTTACTCTTCTTGCTACCAGGGTGATAAGTGACTGTGAACTGAAACCTAGTGAAGAACAATGACTATCGGGCTTGACGTGGGTTGAGTCTTTTGGTGCTCTTAATATACTCAAGGTTCTTATGATCAGTGATAACTTGAAATGGATGTATTGCCCCCTCTAGCCAGTGACACCATTCTTCGAGAGCAGCCTTCATGGACAGTAGTTCCTTGTTCCCCACATCGTAGTTCCTCTCTGCTGATTTTAACTTCCTGGAAAAGAAAGCACATGGACTTACCGGGGTTGCCATGATGTTGTGATAAAACCGCTCCAATGCCACAGTCTGATGCATCAACTTCCACCACGAATGGAAGGTTAGGTCCAGATGCTAGCGCCTCTTCAACATAGCTCTCCATAGCTACGGTCTCTGGTCGTGACAGTGGAAAACCTTGCTTCTAGGAGGGGATGCATTTGGTAGCAGTTCAATGGCGCAGTCCCAGCGACGATGAGGAGGTAATTGTGTTACTTTCACTTTGTTAAATTTGTCAGCGAACTCAGCATATTCATCAGGAATTTTGGTTTCTGTTTGTACATCAGGGCTCTCAATGCTGGTGGTTAGACATGGCATGGAAAAAGTGACATGAAGACAGTTCAAACGGCAGTAATGTGACCATTGTGTTAGCTCACCCTGATTCCAGGAGATGGAGGGATCATGAACAGCCAACCAGGGGTGACCCAGGATGATGGTGTGCTTGGGGGAGTTAATCACATAGAGAGAGATGGTTTCTGTGTGAAATAGTCCAATTTGCAGAGTAATTGGCACAGTTTGGTGAGTTATTCCAGTGCCGATGGGTTCATTATCAACAGCAGTGATGTGAATGGCAGGGATACATGGTATAGTGGGTATGTTGAGTTCTGTAATCAGGTCTTGGTGAATTAAATTAACTGCTGCCCCAGAATCCACTAGCGCTGTAATACATTTGCAGTTAACATCAAAAGAGATTTCTGCAGGTAGAGAAGAACTATGATAACATGGAGAAGAAAAGGTCTTGGTACTCACTTTTAATCTTGTAGCATGAGTGTTTTGGTATTTGTGAGGACATGAAGTGTTTTGGTGACCATTCTCACCACAGTAAAAACACAACCTCTCCTTTAAGCGACGGTGACGTTCTTCAGTTGAAACATGAGTATATGCTATTTGCATAGGTTCAGTGGATTTGGGGGATGTTTGTGCTTGAACAGAGGCTGGAGTTTGTGAGATTGGGTGAACTTTAGAGCATGGGGTATTTCTTAAAAAGATTTCTATCTTGATAGCCATGGTAATGAACTGAGACAAATTGGATTCCTCACCCTTACATGCGAGCTCAGTTTGAAGTTCGTGATTAAGCCCCTCTCAGAATATAGACTTTAATGCGACATCATTCCACCCACTTTGAGCGGTTATTATTCAGAACTGGATGGCATAATCAGCTGCAGACTGCTGGCCTTGGTGTAAGCGCAGCAGCTGAACAAAAACATCTTTTCCTCCTGCTGGATATTCGAACACCTCATGAATCTGTTGAGCAAAGTAATTGAATGATGTCTGAAATTGCAGATCTCTCTCCCAAACAGCCCAGACGAGAGCTTTTCCGGTAAGCAGAGGCATCATGAATGCACATTTCTTAGATTCCTGACTAAATGACTCAGGTTGGTGAGAGAAGTATATTCTACACTGGCATAGAAATCCTCTGCATTTCTCAGCAGAGCCATCAAATTTATCAGAGAGTGCAAATCTTACCGATTTGGTTTGTGGAGATGGGAGGGAGTGGATGTAATGCGTTAGGTGTTTGTTGGTGGTCTGTAGATTGTTTAAATGCCCTTGATATTCCTTGAGCACTTCAATTTGATGAGCGAAGGCGGCCTGGAGTTGTGAAACTTCCGCTGGATTCTGCTCAGGCGAAGTATTCTGTAATGAACTGAACATGGAGGCAGCTTTAGAATCCATATGCAGTTTATTAAACAATATAACCAAACAAATCCAAATCGCTGAGTGGAGAGACATAGTCGATATAACAGGCAGAGATCCAGTAACAGGTGAACAATCCAACAAGGCAAACAAGGCTAAACAGTGATCCAAATACGATATCCAGATAAACAGGCACAATGGTCATAACATGAGGCATAAACAGTAGGCAATGGTAAAACAATGAGCAGTGGAAATGCATGGCTACAGTTAAATTTCATATTAATTTTTAAATTCTGTTAACTACGTACAAAGCTTTGAATGGTCTAGCTCCACAGTACTTAAGTGACCTTGTACCATGCTATATTCCATCACATTCATTATGATCGCAAAATTCTGGCCTGTTAATAGTTCCTAGAATATCAAAATCCACAAAAGGAGGTAGATGCTTTTCATATTTGGCTCATAACTATGGAATAGTCTCCTTAACAATGTTCGGGATGCAGACACACTCACTGAGTTTAAGTCTAGACTAAAGACTCATCTATTTAGCCAGGCATACACCTAATTTATCCTTTAACTCACAATTATGCTGCTTTAGTTAAGTCTGCAGAAACCAGAAACATTGATCATGATATATAACTTTGCAATAAATTGAATGGCACTTATGCTAATATTATTCAATTTGTATATCAACCTCGGGACTCCTATCCTTAGGTTACCAGAACCGGCTGGACCCAGCTCCATTCCTGCTTCATGTTGGACTCCACTTCTACGTGTCTCTGAGTGTCTCTGCCATGCGAGAAGGAAGCGTAATATATGATTAACTAAACTGAGAAAGAGCAAGTGGTATATCTGTGCTTAGAGTTAAAGTTTGTATCACATTATCTGGACAAACAATAAAGTTTTGAGTCCAGTGTATTACTTCAAACTAAAGTCAACTAAATAATTGGATTTTAAACAAAATATGTATTGAAGATAAGTGTTGTTACATTACAATAAGGTATAATTATGGCAAACACTCCAGTGGAAATACTAACATCTAGAAATCCACTGTGTAAATAATTTATTGATAAAATCTCAAAGAAATGGAAAAGAGGAAAAAAAAAAAAAGGTGAAACTGACTAATAAGAAAAATGTTTCCAAAACCAAATTCTATTTTGTAACTTGAATATGAGAAGCAAACCTTAAATGTGAAAACTTCACATTCATGTGTCTGTTTTACATTCTGTCTGGTCCAGTTTATGAAAGAATAACATTTTGAACAATATTAAGTTAAACACTGTAAAGTCTTGATATTTAAATGTAAGAACCCATATTTATTTTTGGGGTATGTGTTTGAGTATGTCCTGATTTTGTGTGGCAGCCTTGCCAATATTGTGATGCTTTTTTCATTGAGTTTAATCTGTGACCAATCATGCCAGATAAAATGGAAAATAAAGTCCCAACCTCTAAAAAGGAGGCAGAACTAAGCAAATGTTGTAAACGGTTTTGCTCAGATGTTCTGATATCTAATAAAATAGAAGTTCCCTATCTGTCACTCACTCGACATTGTGTAGATGTAGTGACACTAGGGGTCACTCTTGGGAGCCCGAAACACCTCTGGTCTTTGAAAAAAGGCCAATGGGAATTGGCGAGTGGAATTTGCATGCCACTCCCCCGGACATACGGGTATAAAAGGAGCTCTTGCAACCACTCTTTCAGATTTTCTCTTCGGATGCTCACTGAGCTAAATTCTCATGGCTGTTCATTCACCTCTGCTGGATCTGATGGCGCATTTCAGCGGCTTCTCCCCCTCTGCACTGGTGCACTGCAGAAAAAAAGAGTATATTTCTCTAAAAGAGCGGCACACACAGAACGTCTTTTTAAAGATGCCCTTCCGTTTGTGTGTTATTCCTGGTTGCAGTCGTTATCTCTCGCCTTCTGATGGTCACGATCGCTGTCTTTCGTGTCTGGGCACTACCCACACAGAGAAAGCGTTCATGGATGGGTCATGTACTCATTGTGAGAACATGACCATGGCAACGTTGCGGTCACGGCTTGCCTTCGTAAGAAAGCAAGCCACCCCAGTGGCTCCCCGCCTCGGTCCTTATACCTACGTGTATGAGGCCAGCGTGGCTAGCACTGGGGGCGATTTGGGGACCTCAATGGGACCACCTCCGCCGGGTATCCCCCCACGGACCTCCCATTCCCCAGCACGCTCGTCTGCCCCGTTCGAGCTTCCGGATGATTCTGCCGGCTCGTCTCACGGCGAGTTCGACCTCTTGTTCAGAGCCTGCGAAGGTGATGAGATCTCGAGCACAGCATCGGAGAGCGGGCTCGTCCAGTCGGACGTGGAAGCCTCAGCTGGGCTTCCCCTCTCGGGTATGGTCACCCAGTCACAGGCTGATGTGGAGATGATGGACATGCTTTCCCGAGCAGCCACAAACGTCGGGCTGGAGTGGAACCCTCCGCTCTCACCTGAACCCTTGCGGCTCGATGATTGGTTCCTGGGCCCGTGGCGCCTCTCACAGCCATGCTCCGCCCCAGTTCCTTTCTTCCAGGAAGTGTACGAGGAGCTGACAAGTTCGTGGGAGGCACCTTTATACTGCCTGGTCCCGATCTTTCAGCTCCCCCGCCCTCACTACCCTCGATAGTGGGGTGGCCAAAGGGTATTCGGTGATCCCCCTGATGGATAAGCACCCAAAGCTCCTGTCCAGGGCCTGTAGATTTACATCATCCCTGACAGCCAAGGCCTATAGTGCCGCTGGACAAGCCACCTCTACCCTCCATGCCATGGCTCTCCTGCAAGCCCACAAAACCAAGGCGCTAAAGGAACTGCACGAGGGTAGTTCTGCCCCGGGATTGATGCAGGAACTGCGCTCGGTGACTGACCTCTCCCTCCGGGCGACGAAGGTCACAGCGCGGTCTCTCGGGCGGGCGATGTCCACCTTGGTGGTCCAGGAGCGCCACCTTTGGCTCAACCTGGTCAAGATGAGAGAGGCCCACAAGGCACGGTTCCTTGGTGCCCCCATTTCCCAGGTTGGCCTGTTCGGCAACACCGTCTAAAACTTTGCCCAGCAGTTCTTGCCGGTGAAGCAGCAGACGGAGGCTATCCAACACATCCTGCCCCGCCGCGGCTCAAGATCCTGCACCCTGTCTGCTCGTTACCAAGGGCGTCCTCTTGCGGTGACTGCATCGGCTCCGCCTCAGCCCGCCCCCATGGCCCGGCCCCGGTGTGGAGCCCATAACAGGAAGCAGACGCCACCCGTCTTACGGCCGGCCGCCAAGAACCCGAAAAATACTTCGCAGCGCCCCTGAGATGGGCGACACAGGGATGAGGAAACCCACTGCTCTGGAGCTGTTAAGCAGACCACTCTATCGCCCGGTGGAGGGCTGGGAGGAGAATCTTTTGTTACCTTTTCATTTAATTTCAGCGCATGCCCAAGTGGCTGCGGTACCCATGAGTTCAGCAAAAGAGCAGTTTCCTTGTTCCCTGGGTCACATACCTGGTGAGCACGGCCGTCATCATGACCACCATCCACCATTCCATTTTGGCAGGTTTGGCGCTCCAGCCCTGACATTGCTGTGTCCGGTGCGTGCTTTACACATCTATTTGGATCGCATGGTGAGCTTTAGAGTCTCTGAGCAGCTCTTTGTCTGCTTTGGTGGACAGTGGAAAGGAAGCGCTGTCTCCAAGCAGAGGATTGCCCACTGGGTCATTGATGCCATAGCAATGGCATATCATGCTCAGGACGTGCCGCGTCCTGCAGGGCTACAAGCCCACTCTACCAGGAGTGTGGTGGCCTCCTGGGCCTTGACCAGTGGCGCCTCTCTAACAGACATTTGCAGAGCAGCGGGCTGGGCAATACCCAACACCTTTGCGAGGTTCTACAATCTCCGGGTTGAGCAGGTTTTGTCCCGTGTAGTGGCAGGCACAAGCAGGTAAGTCCGGGACAGCTGGCCGGGTGTATCGCTTGCGCATAGTGCCTTTCACTTCCCCTGAGCTGAAGATGTGTGCTGTTGATTCCCAGTAGTGTTCACAAATTGTGTTCCCTGGATGAATTCAAGTGGAAAACGAGTTTGCAGAGAAACTCGCTGCCGGCTCAGTACATGTGCAAACTAAGCCCTGTACTGGGGTAGGTGCTCCGCATGTGTTGGTTCCCCATAGGTGACCCCATGCAACATATATCTTCCACTAATTCATTTCCCTGTTGGTAAACTGCGTCTTCCTTGAGCAGAGGCCCCTCTGCCCCAGTCACCATGTTTGTAGAAACTCCTCCCTCGTTGGGTAGGACCTACCATGGGACTTCTCCACATGACATACTTCCGACAAGGCTCGGCAAGACCATGTGACGTATTTCAACTCAAAATACACCCCCCCCCCGGGGTGTGGTCTCCGCGGTGTCTTCCCCTTGGGAGTGACACCCCCCCCGACTTAGACACTGGTGGTCCCAGTCGGTTAACAAATTTCACTCTTTTTTTGGAGAGAGAAAAAAAGAGGATAAGAGGCCACGACTGGGCTAGCCTGTCCCTATCTTTTGGCAGTCGACTTGTCCCCGAAGGGCCGTTCGACGCTCATAACAGCATTGGGGGAGGTTACGTGTCAGCCTGGTGCACTGGCTACGAAGCACACAGTGGTCTGCCCGTCTCGCACCGCCAGTTCACATAACACAGTTCAGCTAGTTGTGGCATTTCGTATAGGGACCCCTAGTGCCACTAAATCGACACAATGTCGAGTGAGTGACAGATAGGGAACGTCCTGGTTACTTTTGTAACCTCTGTTCCCTGATGGAGGGAATGAGACATTGTGTCCCTCCTGCCACAACGCTGGACTACCCGCTGAAATGGCCGGGACCTTGTCTCGGCTCCTCAGCACAAAACCTGAATGAGTGGTTGCATACCTGCTCCTTTTATACCCGTATTAATTCCCATTGGCCAAGACCAGAGGTGTTTTGGGCTCCCAAGAGTGACCCCTAGTGTCACTACATCGACACAATGTCTCGTTCCCTCCATCAGGGAACGGAGGTTATGAAAGTAACCAGGACATTTCCTTCTTTTGAAAGTGCATAAAATGGAAAATGTTATTCATGCTAGAAGTTCTGATTTTAAGAATTAAGAAATATCTTTGATGTATTTGATTGTAAAAAAATTATTCATAATGCTAAGGAAAAATTGGTCATTGGTAGCAGGTGAAACCCATGGAGAAACGTTAAGATTAAATTGAACACTGTAACTTCCTCAGCTGTGAATGATAATAACTTCATATTCATGTGTCTATTCTGTGTGTGTCTTTGATACTAACTATGTTTTACCCTTTCCTTTGTCATCATTATGTTTATGTTGTTTCACTAACTCGTTCTGAAACTAGTCTCTCACCATTGCAGATGGCTGGCCAGATGATTTATTGAAGAGGCTAATACTGCAGGAGGAAATCTGGAGAAAAAGAAGACTGAAAATGATGTGGGCTATTATCCGATTAGTCCTCCCGCTCTCATTACTGCTGGTAATCATTACTGATTTGCCATTTCTAATTCTAGAATTTCTCTGGATAAGTTGATTTCAGTCTTATGCGACCAATTGGATTTATGATTTTCCAGACTGCCATCCATGGGTTCAATAATCATGTCTAAATTGTTCCAAGGGTCTAAATTTAAATCCAGCAGCTAACCACCGATTTACTGATTTGAAGAAATAAATATTACAAACTTGATGGCAAAGTTAGAGTTACCTGTTGGACTGGTTGCTCCCCATAATTTCCAGAGAATACCCTCACTAAAAAAAGGTTAGTGGGGGCTACAAAAAGGACTGAGTGTCTTTTTCTATTACTACTATTTCTGTTTGCCATAGTTAATCCATGAAAGAATTATTTTAGAGGTATACAGTTTCTGCACTGTGAATTTTGGTTCTGCTATTTAACAATCATTTGTCAAAAAATGCTGATATATATATATATATATATATATATATATATATATATATATATATATATATAAGAGAATAATAACTGATCTTATTAAAAAAAATCTTATTGTTAAATGATGCTGAAATATTTGGATATAAAAAAGTAAGAGTCATGAGAAATTAAAAGAACGTAGTGTATTTTACTGAGCAGTTATTTCAAAACACAAGAAAAGAGTTGTTTGAATTTCCATTGTGACTCTTTACTACTTCATCCTGTTTAAACTTTTACTTACTTTTCTGTAAGTTTAAAAACTTGATTTACGTTATTTTATTAGACAGAATGGAAGTTCCTTATCCTGAGAGAGTAAGGAAAGGGAGAAATTAAAAATAAGAGAGTTATTATTACTATTTTCACTGTTGAAGAATAACTTAAATATATTATTGTGAGATACTAAAATGAAAAAAGAAGGAATAGCTGTAATGAGATTAGAAACAGTGTGAGAGAGTGGAATGTCCACCCTCCTAATTTCTCCCCCACCCTACTATCTCTCTTACACTCTCAGTCTAAGTTTGGTACGTGTCTGCTTGAAACAGAAATACAAAAGCAGATTTTGTAGTGTGCTAAAGGCACATCTCTGAAATGTTTTATTTCCTTTTGATTTGATTTTATATGGAAAATAATGGAATTTGACAATAATGGTAGATTTAGTGATATGAAGGAGAGGTTCAAACAGCTTTCCTCATCATGATTAAAGATTTGATATATTCAGAGGGCAATTTGAAGTGTTTATACTAAAGACAAGAGATTCAGTTGAAAGTTGGTCTGACACACTTAATGTAGGTTCAAAACAATCTAGAGACTATTACTGAATTAAAGTGATGTTTTTAAATTAAGCTTCCTAGAAGCTTGGCAGAGGCTACCCTTTATTTTGTTTTGTTCTGATGTTAGTCCCCACCATGATACATGGTCTTTTGTGATGTTTGCTAAAGCAGCAGAAATACAACATGAATGGAAATTAGTGATCTGTGAATGAGTTCAATTTTAGCATTCTTACTTTTAATTTGGACAATTTTAAAAGATTGATGAATTTTGAATAATGCTTTTTGAATTTAACCATGTTTTGAATTGTCTCCATATTTAAGCAGTTGTAGATGGTTCCATTGGCTGTGACGCTTCTCAGATGATTCTCCCTGAAACAAAAGAAAATATCTGTTTAATGATATCAAATTATTAAGGATTAGCTAATAGGACTGAGCGGTATCGAGACCAGTGGCAAGAGGTGATGACCCAGTGACGGGTGAGACTCTCCAATGGCAAAAAGGGGGGGCAACCTAAGGCAGGGCATCACCACCCTGGAAGCATGCCCAAGAAGGGGTGACATGGGTTTAAGGAAGCGGATGAATGCTCTTAGGTCAGAAGCATCAAAAAGGAGGTCTAGAAGAGACCTGTCCGAAAATTGTGAGTTCCACTCAATCCGACTGCATTTTCTTAACCGCTTTACTAAAACAACTTATCACAGTGTTAAATACCAAGCATTCTGTCACTGTGCCATCAGGGGATCATACCTTGTGTAGAAGATTATATATAGATTGGTTTTGGGGGGAAAGTTTTGAGAACCGTTGCAGTCAAAGGAGTGCCTGACTTATTAAATTAGTATTAAACAAACCTGGGAATGCTTGTATGATGAATAATTAAGGTTGGAAGATGATTTATTACTTTTACTTATGCTTTTATTGAACACATGTACATTTTAGTAGTAATGAAGGATGGAAAAAAGAAGAAAGCATGGTGGTGACTAAAGATTAAGTTTGCTTGTCTTGTTTGTTTATAACAATTTAAATAGAATTGTTTAAGAAATGGGGGCATGGTCGGAAATTGGTTTGACAAACTATTTGGATCCTGGAAAGAATGGCTTACTAAACTGGGAGTAATAATAGCCATAGCTGTTGTTATTTTTGTGTTGTTGTTTTGTTGTGCCTCTCCTCAAATCAATGCTGGCCAGTGCTGCAGCCAAATAGATGATCAATGTGTCTGTAAAGCCATCTGAAATTGATATTGGGGCCACCGTATGTACTGTTTGTCCTGGATTGGATGAGCTGGATGAAATAATATAAAACCCTGGAAAGAGTGGTAGGGAAGGGGAGCCTTTTATTTTTGATATGTTTATTATTTTGGCATATGCCCCTTCCTGAAGTTATTACTCTTTTACTTTTTCTGAAGTAATTTATCCTTTTATTTGAAACATTCGATTTATGATGTTCATTGTTTAATCAAGTTATGAACTCCTTGAAAATCATCTATTGTTTGAATAATCTCTGAAGGTAATATTAACCAAGTAAATTATTTTTAAATGAAATATAGTATGCATGTTTAAACTTTAAAAACACTGGAAGTACCACTGGAGTGCCAGAGGATAAGACACCACAAAATGAAGAAAGGATCGACGAGCACCTCAGTGCTTAGCAGCAAGAGCAAGACTCTACTGGTGGTTTAAAAACCTGCTGTCTGCTCCAACACCACCAGATAGCACTCCAGGCTACTGGAAATGTCTGATAGTTCCTCTGGCACCGTGGGACGTATCATATGCTGAGTAATTTGCTGATCTTGTGTAATCACTGAAGTATGTTAACCTACTGAAATAAGTAATCAATGATGTACTCTGCATACCGCAAGGCTAAATCTGCATGCACATGCTTTTATACAAGAAGTTGATTTGTTTTTGATTGATGTCACCCCCTAGAAAGAACTTAGTTAGGGAGATGAGATCTTTTACTCCCTCCTAGCCAAATGTGGGGGAGATGTTTTGTCTTATTTCTCCTTCGGAGTGCAGTTCCATAAGAGCAGTCATTGTTAGAGGAATGTGTGACTTATATTGGTCACTTGATAGAAATGAAGGAGACTGACTTGTGAGGTTGCACTCTGGGTAAGGGCAATAGAGGTGAGACTTTTAATAAGTCTCAAAGAAGGGAATATATAGTATATTTTTATATATTATAGTATATTTTTATATTTCAAATATAGAAAAAGTACTTAGTTAATCATTCAGTTAATAATTGAATTAATATGTATGCAATATGCAGTGATGTAAAATGACAATGTTTAATCAATGTACTATGAATAATGCATTATCAATGTTATTCAATACGTTACATATGTTGGGCCTCATGTAGTCAGATAGAAGACAAAGGCAGGCCTAACACAGTTGTAAAACCTAACTCAGGCCCCCACATAAGTCATAAATTATACTGATAAAAATCGCGCCAAAATCAAACAAAGGGAGTCCAAAACAGAATACAAATCCCATGAAGCCTTGCTCACTAAAGGATCGAACTCTCAACTCCTATTGGATGAGGCACACAACAGAACGTCCCTCAACCATGACATCATCAGGAGTAGAAATACCTCTGAAATGCTTCCGGGATTTGCTTCCAGCAACTTTGCTCGCCGTGTGTAGATGCAGCTCATCGCTGCTCTCAGGTGCAGCCTCGTGGCATAAGGAAGTAACGTCCGACTTGAAACTGTGGCCATACAATCTCCATCTCGCTGGACGAGTTGAGATTACTCTGTGTTCCACCGAACACTCTAACGGATCCGAAGGAGACCACCGAGCAATCCGCATCTTCATCCGTTTGCCTGCAGAAGTGAAGAGATAAAAGATTTCTCTTCCATCTTCAATCAAGTCGACGTCGCTAATTTCTCCGCCAGCCCGCCGAGAATCAGCAGCCGTACCGCCCGCCGACAGAGCGAGGAAACAGCCTCCCGTCATCACCCAAGCCTCGAGGAACCGAGTCTGAGTTAAAGAACGGACGAACACACATTCTGCATCCTCATGCGATTCAAGTAAGAGGTTTACATCTGGGCAGAGATAGAATATTATAGTGTGTCATTCTTGTGTACCAAGTTTATTGCTTGTACAGTTTACGGACCGCCATGTCCGCTCATTATTAATACTCAGGGTATTAATTATCATGAATTTGATTTGCTGTATTGTGGTCCAACCACACTGGACTGTTGTGCATTTTCGCATTGCAGGTGAGACCGGCAAACTGAGTTTATCCATTAAAGAATCAAAGAATGCGGGACAGTTTACGAGCCGTCCACCGCATCTCTGAGTGATAAAATAACAGCTGCTTTCTCTCCCACGATTGCGAAATCGGCTTTGGGGCCGTCACTTTATTCTCTCTCTCTCTCTCTCGTACTAATCACACACACGCGTGCGCGCGCGATCCCTCGCAAACATTCTCGGACACATTTTTGGCTAGTAGATAGCTTCGTGATAAAGCTCAGCTTTGTCCCTAAGCTATCGTACAAGCGGATGCACGCAGTAACTGGTAGATGCCATTGACTGGTTTCTCTCCACCCACATTCGCGGCCATATTCTCTGGCCAGAAGTCTCGCGTGACATACTCTCCACGAGAGTCACGTCCGCCATTTTGTGTGCGTCCCTCCTTACACACACACACACACACTCGCTCTCACATACACACACCCACACCCACATGTGTTACAGGATTATTTTGATTTCCATATCTAATCATATCACTGTTTAGTTTGTAGTTGTAAGTCGGAAGTTTATTGACTGCACTGTATTAATTATTAATTGATATTACTGCATAAATAAACTTTGTTATATTACAAGAGAAGTGTTTTGTTTTGTTTTGCATACACCTGTGTCATGCTGACGGGATGTCAGTGCTCGGATTCAAGCCTTCATTCGTTGTTTTTTTCCCAAAATCGATATTTTTCGGATGTCGATTTTCCTAAGAAAACAATCTAATATTGAGACTGTTATACTATCTGGTTATTAGTCCCTGATTCCAGGGTGGTGCCCCGTCAACGTTAATCCTTATTAATATTCTGTTGATTTTTGATAATTGATAATTATCTTTGATGATTGTTGAATTTGCATGATCAATAAGCTAGTGTTAATTTTAATTAATGTTTCATCGATGTTAACAATTAACGATTATATTTGATAATTGTTGATTTAAAGGATTAGAAAAAGCTAACATTGATTCTCATCAATGTTCTATTGATTTTAATAATTAATAATTATCTTTGATAATTATTAATTATTGCTGATAACCAAACCCGCTCCTAAACGTAGCGCACTACATTTACTGGAGCCCCATATGAGGTTTTAATGAGTTAGATTCAATTAATTAATTTAAATGTTAATAATAACTAAAGAAATAATTATTAATTATTTCTGATAACACTGATCTAAACAACCAGTAAAGCCCTACACATATTTAATCATTCTTTTATTGATTTAATACTCTGATTTACTCTGATGCAGTTTGAAACTATGGAAAATAGATTAGTTTGCAATCTCTCTCTGTGTAAGGCCTTTCTGGGTCAAGGGAAAATGAGTTGATGTGATACACACAGTGAGAGACCTTGGGAAACAGGAGAAGGGATACAGGTGTCAAGCAAATGAGTAGGGAGTTTTCTATTAAACTTTGTATGACCCAAAGGGAGGTGCGTATGGGGATATTAAAAGGAAAATTTAATGAGCAGAGCTGGTGCTGATAACGCCATGGTCACCAAAAAAGGCATTGAGATGAAACAGCAAGGTGACCATCTGGAAGGGAGATGGTGATGACGAAACTAGGGGGGCATAACATGATTTTATTGGATGAAGAGACCATCATTCAAAGAGAGAGAGTGGAACAGAAGCTGTATAAAGGATGCATGATTCTGAAGTGTAATTTCTGATGCTAGGTGGTCAGCTGGCATCTCGGCTTTGTTGCTTTATTCAAGTCTAATCTTTGATATCTGGAACCCCTGGACTTTGAGAGTTTTCTTGCTAAGAGGGAAAGAGACTCCAACATTCCATAACACCCTCAGGACAGCCAATGAAACAGCACGCTCCTACTTCAATTAACTTCTCCAGGTCTATGTCCCAACTTGCTGTCTGTTGTCAATGAATGAGCAGTGGTCCCGTCACAAAGGGGCTCAAAGTCCATTTTACAATCATTCACGCTGTCTGTTCCTCTGTGGTGGAATGAGCTTCCAACCTCCACACAATCTGCTGATACAATCTCAGCATTCAAAAACTGTTCCATGAGCACTTAACCAGTCCACAATAAATGCACTTACTATTTAACAATTAAAAAAAAAAAGTTGTCTGTCTTGTCTGTCTTCTGCACTAGCATCTTTACTACTCCAGACACTGTAAGAACTTGGCAAGGTGATACTGCAGTTTTGTTGACTTTTGTATGACAAATTGCTTGTTATGTTTCTCATTTGTAAGTCTGCTAAATGACTTAGTGAAAGAAAAATAAATTAAATGAGAATTTAAAATAAGTAAGGTAGTTCTTGGCTACATATTCAATGAGACTAGAATTTTCTTTGTGTATGTGCACAACAGAGTGCAAAGAATCCATCAGAGCACAGTTCCAGAACAGTGGTACTTTGTGCCAACAAAACAGAACCTGGCGGATCTTGCCACCAGGTCAGTGTCTGCATCACAGCTTGCTAACACACAGTGGTTTACTGGTCCAGCTTTTCTGCACAAGCCCTTTTCAACTCACCAAGAAATTCAAAAGAATTTTGAGCTGATAAAGCCAGAACTGGATGCCAAAATCCGGCCACATGTCACAAGTCTTGTCACTGTCATTACAGAAATGCATCTTACGTCAGAACACTTTAAAAGCTTCTCTTCCTGGAGAGCTCTTCTTAGAGCTGTCACACTTCTTATTCACATAGCTCATTCATTCAAGTCAGACTCAATGGCTAAGTCAAATGAATGCAAAGGCTGGCACCTATGTGAAAAGGTCAGAACTCCAGAAGAGCTCTTTGCAGCCAAGCACATTATCCTCAAATCTGTGCAGAAAGAAACACACAGTGATGAACTCAGGGCCTTGGCAGAACAGAAGAACATCCCAAGATGCAGTTTACTTTGGAAACTTAACCCTCAGATTCAAAATGAACTGCTAAGAGTAGGCAGATGCCTGAAAAATACTCCGTTAAACCTGGATAAGAGAAATCTCATCATCCTACCTAAGAAAAGTCATGTCACAACACTGTTGGTGAAACATTACCATCAGGGCGGCAGGCTTGTGGATCATGAATGGTAAAAGGCTCATCAGTTCCATCTTGCATCACTTCGTTACCTGTCACAAACTAAGGGGTAGAATGGCACAACAGAGAATGGCAGATCTTCCATTGGAACGTCTTGACATGTCCCCTCCTTTCACCTATGTGGGTTTCGGCCCATTGACTGTCGTGACTCGGCGCACTAGAGGAGGTGCAGCAAACAGTAAATGTTGGGCAATCCTTTTTACGAGTACTAGAGCAGTGCACATTGAAGTGATCAATGCATTATGCCACTTCTTTGCTGTAAGGGGACCAGCGAAATAGCTCAGATCTGATTGTGGAACAAATTTTGTCAGAGCATGCAAAGAACTCAGTTTCACAATAGATTGCACTGTTCAGAAATACCCAATTGATAAAAGTTGTTCATGGCAATTCAACCACCCTCACACATCATACATGGGAGATGCATGGGAAAGAATGATTGGGATCACATGCAGAATACTTGACAGTATGTTTCTTCAAAACAAATCTAACCAACTTACTCATAAAGTTCTATGCACATTCATGGCTGAAATGTCAGCAATAATTAATGCCAGACCTCTAGTTCCAGTCTCCTCTGATGCAGAGGTACCATTCCTATTAACCCCTGTCATGTTACTCACGCTGAAGACAGGTTCACTTGATCCTTCTGGAATTTTCACTGACAAAGATCTTTTCAAGAGCTGATGGAAGTGTGTACAAGCTCTTGCAACTGAGTTCTGGACTCGCTGGAGGCGAGAGTATCTTCCCATCCTGCAAAGCAGATGTAAATGGACTGCAACACAATGCAATATTCAAGCTGGAGACATTGTTCTCTTAAAGGACAGGGAAGTGTCTCACAATAAGTGGCCTAAGGCAGTGGTCACTGCCACTTTTCCCAGTGCTGATGGAAGAGTGAGAAAAATAGGGGTTAAGGCCACCTCGCAAGAGACTCTCAAATAGTTCTTGAGACCAATTTCAGAAATCGTTTTGCTTCCTCCAAAAGAGCATTGGAAATTCTTGAACACTTATAGTGATGTCTACAGACGTCAGGTGGGGAGTGTTATGCCTTTAATTTCACTAGGCACCACCATATGGACACTTAATGCAAAGTCATTCAAAAAAAAAAAAAAAAAATCAGGAAGTTCATTTACATCAGTCACATGTTGCTTCAGAGACATTCAGTACAGGTCTCTCAATCTTCATCAATCCTTGCTTGTAAAGTTTAAGAAATTAATGACTAAGTAATTTTATTCTTTACAAGTTATTAATCACAGGTGTTAAGACATTTTTGATTATTTAATGCTTACTTGTATTACTTTGTTTAAGGTAGTATCATGTAAGTACATAAGCATGATTACTCAGAATTGTAATGTTCCATAATGGTACGATCGTCCGGGGGTGGTGTGCTGCCCCACGAGCCCGCAACAGTGGCCGGTGGCTGGGGCGGGCGAGCGGCCCCAAGAACCACCGTACTTACCTGTTTGCCAGCTTTCTTTCGACAGAAAACAAGGGAACGTGAGATACTCGTGTCCCGCTTGTTGACCGGAAAGACTTTCAGCACCTGGCCGTCGTGAGTGCGAGGGCCTGAGGGGCTGAGCACTGGAGAATGATCCAGGGAATGAGGAAACTGCTCTTTTTTTGACAATTTGGGTGCCGGGGCCCATAAGGCACCCGGCGATGTTACGAGGGTACTCACCTTGTGCTAGCCCAGGGGCGGGAGTGGGGCCCGTGCACACACCTGGGTCAGGCCAGTCATTGAGAGTTGCCTCATCCCCGGGTCGCCTGTCTCAGGACCGCTTTGAAGCCCGTCTTGGCGGCCGGCCGACAGGCAGATGGTGCTGCCTTCCTGCGGGAGTATCTTCTTCTCAGAGGCTGGCATATGGGCTCCGATGGTGGGGGAGCTGAGGCCAGTACGCACTTCCTGCATAAGCCCTGGGTCGGTCCTACCCTCATGCAGATCTTTAAGCGCCTTGGCCTGGTGGACCTGCAGGATAGCCGGCGAAGTGTGTACGGGCAGAGAAAGGTGCCTTTCACAACTTTGTGAGCTCCTCATGCACTTCTTGGAAGAGCTGTGGGTCGCACTCAGAGCCCAGAAACCAAGCATCCAGCCGCGAATGCTCAGGGCAGGGCGGAGGGTTCCACTCAAGCCTGATGTTCGCGGCCACCCGGGCAAGCACGGCTGCCAACTCGGCATCCTCCTCATCCTGAGTTCTACCACCCGAGAGCAGGAGCTCAGAAAATTCGTCAGCTTCCAAAAGCAGAAGCCCACCCTCTGATGCTGCGACCGATAACTCCTCATCGTGAGCCCCGAACGAGACATTAAATCTGCTCTGAGGCAGACCGCCTGCCTCGCTCATGAACTCTACCGGGCAGAACGAGCTGGGGGATGGGAGGTCTGCAGGGACTGAGCCAGCGGAAACGCTCTCATATCCACATCCAGATTGCCCGTGGTGCTCGCCAATGCAGCCGCCTGAGTCTCAACCCAGGATAGACCGGGTCGGGAAGCAGCCACGGTGGCTCTCTGCTTCACGAAGAAGGAAGAGAGCCGCGACTGCAATATTCTCATGGGCATGTTCTCACAGTGAGAACATGTCCCCTCCACAAAAGCTGCCTTGGCGTGCTGGTGAACCAAGCACTCAAGACAGATTTCTTGGCCATCCGGTGGGGAGAAATAATGGCCACACCCAGTAGCACAAAAGCGAAAGGACATCTTTAAAAAGACGGCAATCGTTTGTGAGCTCTTTTAAAGAAAATATACTCTTTTGAAATATACTCTTTTAACACCTGTGAACTCACCCCAACGCCCAGGGGAAGCACAACACTCGATCGTGTGAGGGTGTCCACTGATATACGCTGTAAATTCAAGCAGCAGAAGGTAAGGTGACGGGACGAACACACATGCGCTCGGCTCCGAAGAACAAGTCTGAATGAGTGGTGCACGCCATCTCCTTTTATACCCGTATGTCCGGGGCGGAGAGTGGCATGCAAATTCCACTTGCCAATTTTCATTGGATTTTTCTGAATAAAGCAAAGATGATTGGGGCTCTCAAGAGCGAACCCCTAGTGTCACTACATCGACACAATGTCGAGTGAGTGACAGACAGGGAACACACATACAAAGTCTCTCATGTCAGTTCCCCTCTGATGGACATTGCGAAGGTGGATGAGATGAATCATGCACTGACGGATGGAAAAGTCAGTGAGGGGAAAAAAGAAGATGCCCATTGTGCCTCAGTTGGGTCCAGAACTGGCTGGATTGTTCTGTCACATTTCGGGATGTTGAGAGAAGGACTCAAGCACAGACAGGCAAACAATGAGCTTTTATTTTAATAAACAGAAAACATACATAACAAAAACTCTCGATGGAGAAAAAGAAACAAATAAAACCAAACTAGAATAAATACAAGAAGTACTGAACCGACAGGGAAGGCAGACAGCAAACACGAGCACATGATGACAGGAGCAAATGAAACAATCCAGCACAGGACAGCAAACACCAGGAGCTAATATAGGGAAAGAAATCAAACAGATTAACAAGGGGCAGGTGAAACAAATGAACTAATAATGAGCAGACAAGGAGGCGGGGTATGACGCAAGACTGAGAGACATTTGGCAATACGGTAAGCAAAACAAAGCCATGTGCTCTCACAGACACAAACACAGGAATGACACGAGCACATATCACCAGAGACTACAAGGCAACATGCGCCCATGCCAAACGACAGACAAGATGGGACATTTGTGCGAGGGTTCGGCCACAAATAAACAGGTACCAAGACAGAAGTGGCCAAACCCCAGCACAACATGACAATGATTTGGTTGGAGAACTGACAGATTTTCAGCGAGAAATGTTGAACATGTCAACAGTGCTGACGAAGGTCATTGCTGACTTGGAGGATCTAGCTGTAATATGTCAATCGATGTAATATGAGACAAAATTCACTGAGGTGGTTACAAGAGTGGGGGATGTCAAGAAACAAATCAATTATCTGGAGTCATCGGAGAGGGAATTATCTGCTAATCCGCTGGTGACCAAGTTGGATTTGGAGCATGTCTGGGAGAAGTTGGAAGATATGGAGAACCGTAGCCGGCGGAATATGTCCATATTGTTGGAATTCCTGAGGGAGCAGAAGGTCAGGGTATGGTGAAATTCCTGGACGGGCTCTTTCCGAGTCTGCTCGACATAACAGGCCATAAGCTGGAAATTGAGCGAGCTCACAGGGTTCTGGCTCGGCGATCCGCTGAGAGAGACAGGCGTGATCAATTCTGGCCAAATTTCTGAGATCATCCGATAAAGATCTTGTGTTATGTGAGGTGATGAGTAAAGGAAGGCTTTCTTGGAAGAACCATAGCATTTTCTTGTTCCCAGACTTTGTGAATTCGACAAGAGAGAAATATGATCAATTCAAGGAATGCAAGAAACTCTGACTTCAACGGAAGGTCATTTTTGCACTGATGTTCCCGGCCAAATTGAGAATAGATGCTAAGGATTGCCGTAAAATGTCCCCAGCAAGAGATGTCCTTCATAAAGTCAATGGACTGAGTAAGTTATTTTGTGGTACTCACGTTGCAGCCGAATGAACCAACTCACTGAACATCCACTTGGCTGTCCAAGCAAACTGAGCATCTTTTTTGTTTCTTTTTGTGCTGGTTCCATCTAGTGGCTAGAGTTTGTTTTGTGGAGTAACACTCCTTCAGGACAGTTGTGTGGATGAATCTGCACGTTCTTTTATGCTTATGCCTCCTATTGGCTGGAGTTTGTTTTGTGGAGTATTTCTTGCAAGTCATTGGAGTGATTAGGTCATTTGTTGCACTCATGTAGCAGCCGAATGGGCCGGCTCACTGAACATTCGTTTGACTGTCTGGGACAGTTGTGTGGATGAATTTACATGTTCTTTGTGGTTTGTTTTATAGATTATCTTTTGTTGTGTAATTCTCTCATAAAATTTGTATAGAAACTCCGGACTTGAGCAATCTGACGGCAAATTTGTTGCTGAGGCTCTCGTAGGCGTACATGGACTGTTTGAGTTTAGAGGGATGGACGCGCGGGTTTAATGCACACGTTTTTCTTTTTTTCTGTTTGTTTGGTTCGGGGGAAGTTTGGGGTTTGATTGTTGCACTAATGTTGGAATGTGGTCTTTATAATTTCGTTTTTGACACACAATCTATTTTTTCTAATATGTCAAAATGTCAAATGTTAATATGAGTGGATTGTCTCTCTCCACATGGAATTTGAATGGGTTGGGGCACCCAATAAAAAGAAGGAAGGTTATTTCTCAAGCGTATGAAATATGATATAGTGTTTCTTCAAGAAATGCATCTCTCCCCGCAGGAAGCGGGGAAGAGCAGGGGAGTCATAACACTGGAAAGTAAGCATCCACAATTCAAATATCTCAAACAGATTAAAGATAACTTAGGAAGAGTCATTATTGTTTTAGCAGAAATTCAGGGGCAAAGTCTTATTTTGGTGAATATTTACGCACCTAATGTTGATGATCGGGGCTATTTTATAGATCTTGAAAGGATGTTGCAAACCACTGGCACCCCTCACGATATAATATTGAGAGGAAACATTAATCTTTTGATGGACTCAGTCCTTGATCAAAGTGAAGCAAAGTGTGTAAGCCCCCTAGAGCAACATTGATGCTTCACAGGATGTGTAAAATCTTGGTCTTACAGATATTTGGAGACTTTTGAACCCATCTGGTAGGGACTATAAATTTTTTCATCAGTCCTTAAGATTTATTCTAGAATAGATTTTTTTTTTATATCTAAGTCCCTAATTTCATCTGTTGTTGATTGCTCAGTTGGAAACATTTTAGTCTCAGAACACGTCCTGGTGTGTTTAGAGATTATGGGAGAAAGATTTATACTTGGTATTGGAGGAGGGAGTGTGGGCAAGGATTCTAAAAAAATGTCAAGTCTGCATCTAGAGATGCAAGGGTGCGCCTTATGCAATTCAAGATTTTACATCGATTCTATTGGACCCCCTCTAGATTGTATAGGCTTGGTCTTAAAGACACACCCACCTGCTGGCAATGCCAATCAGAAGATGGAGACACAACCCATGTTTTTTGGTGGTGTGTTAAGATCCAAGAATTTTGGTTGAAGGTTCAGAGTTTTGTGTGAAGTATTGGGCACTCAAATTTCATTTTGTCCCAGGCTCTGTATTTTAGGCGATGGGGTGGTCATCAATATAGGGAATAAACACATAAAAAATTGGGTCCTAACCAGTGTCATGATCGCCAGACAAATTGTTTTAAGGTGATGGAAGTCAGCTGGAGTGCCCCCATTTCAGGGATGGTGCTTGGAGATGGGGTGGGTGGTGGCTTTCAAAGAAGGGTCATCAAGAAGGGGAATTTGGACTCGTTTGTGGGGAAATGGGGCAAATATTTGGCGTTTTTGGAGGGTTCTTCAGGGAGGGGCAGTGGAGAGAGAGGTGTAGATGTTAATATGTGAGATTATTATATTGTGTGTGTGTGTGTGTGTGTGTGTGTGTGTGTGTACTCATATGTGACCACAGGAATGTTTGTTGGGGGTCAGGGTGGGGTTGGGGATTGGGAGGGGGAGGGGTAATAGTGGGGGTTAAATATTGATTCTGTGTATATATGTTTTGCTTTTCTTTGTTTAATGTATGAATCAATAAAAAATGTTAATCACAAAAAAAGATTCCCTTTATTCTGTTGTGCTTCGCCCACAATGAGTGTGGTTCTCATTCTGTGGCTGCGCTGCTTGTGAGTTTGTTGAGGCACGCTGCCACCTACTGATGCGGCTCGTAAAAACAAATGTACTTTAAGCTTGAGTTGCTCGTATGGTAGGAAAATCTGTACTTTTATTAGGGAATTTATGGGTGATTCTCAGATTACAGGAATATTTCTGTACCTGGGATCTATTTCTAGGAAAAACACATTTCACAAAACTATTTTAAATGTCCATAGTCAGTTTACACAAAGACAGATCTAGACTTATTTTTTTTATTGTGTCTCAAGATAATTATTTTATACATTTTATTTTTGTGTTTTTTGGTAGAAAATATATGTTTTGGTGTTGTATTCAACCCTGAGTTTCAAATATAATGGCATATTTAAATGAAAGATTTCCTACAAAATGTTGTAATATTTAGTGTATTTTAATTAAACATTGATTAAGCTATCATAATATTAGCAAATATTGAGTATACATCTGGATTTTGTTCTTTATTTCCTTTAATTTATACCTGTCCCTTAATGTATCCATCATTTCCAACACACTCTATATAATGCTCTGAAATAAAGTTTTTTCAGCATAAAATTGGTAGCCATGGTAACTTGAGATCCTAGTGGAGCACATGTCTGTCAAGAAAGAAGACTGGTGTTTTTATGTTCAGAAAAGTAAGAAAATTTACACTTTATTCTTAGCGATAGACATGTACACGTATTACGTGTCAACACCAAACAAGTTAGATTTTTGTTAACTTAAATTATTTAGATTTGACTTCTTTTCTATTTAATTTACTGTACTTTACATGTCGCTATCCAGCTAGACTTGCTAATCATCGAGGGTAGTTTTATTTTTTTTGCAAAAACGGCAAAGATGTCATCACAAGCACAGTCATCGCCAGCACGTCACAGCTTGTAATAGTGGTTATGGGTCGTGGTAGTAATGACGACACTCAAAATTACAGCAACCAAATTCTACCTCAATTCTAAAAAATACCCTCATACACATCAGGGGGCATGATTAATTGCTGTAATTTTTTAACACTATATTTTCTATGTAATTAATCGCACTAAATTAACGGGTTAAATCAACAACTCTTATTAAATATATGTCAGACCAGCATTGTTTATGTTATAAAAGTCACTTTGGTCAATAACTCTGATGAGTTATAGATATAAAAAATAAATAAATAAATATAAAGTAAAACGATATATTATATTTCAGAAAATTCAGTACTTCTTTGTGGAAAGAGTGACTGACACAAATCAAATGTACAAAAACTTCAGTTTCTCATTAGTTCTGTGCTAACTTGATTTCAGTCTCCTGAGTAAATATTATATGGCCTAATACAAATTAGCCTAATTGTCAACATGAGCAGGTATGATTTTTTTTTTTTTTTATTCACCTGTCATTACTAATTTGGCCTTGCTTCCATTCTCCTGATTGATGCTCACCTCCACTGCACCTCGCTCCTATACACTTCCAGCAACCTACCACCTTCCTGTCAATCAGCTGCGAAACCGAAGAAAACCGAAGAAAACCAAAATAATGCAACAAAATTTCAGACGGGCTTGGTCTCTTTCCTGCACAGGCAGTTCTTCCCTGTCTGTCTGACCTGTAAAGTAGTCCTGTGTCCACCTCTCAGTGAATTTGCTGCCTCAAAAGACTGTGCCGCATTTTAAATGTGACAGTGAATAGTAAACTCTGTACAGACTAGCTGCACTTGATCTGGTTTCCTGAAAAAGAGAATCAAAATTACTTATTCTTGGAAAGTCTTTATCAACACAGAGTCTGAGATCAGATTGTTATGGGCAAATTACATACAAGACAAAAACGCTATTCCAAAACCACTTAAGCTGCAAAAAAAAAAAAAAAAAAAAAAACATCTTAAGCCAGCCTAAGATTGTTTGCTGATCTTAGATGGTTTAATATGGTCCTAGCCGGTTTAAGATGAAGTGCCACAAACCCCCTCTAAAACCACAATTGACCAACCTCGGAAGGCTGTGAGACCAGCTAAGACCAGCTAAACAGCTTGGTTTTAGCTTTTTTTTCAGCAGGGGTCTTCATCAGTAGCTACCTCTATGCAGCATGCATTATCATCATGAAACCTAATAAGTGATTAATTTCAAACACTTTATGGACAGCAATGGTGTTAATAATTCATGCGTTCATGACCTCAATACTAGATTTTTGTAATGCCTTACTGGGAGGATGTCCTGCAAGTTCAATAAATAAGCTTCAGTTGGTTCAAAATGCAGCAGCTTGAGTGCTAATTAGAACCAAGAATTATAATCACATGAGCCCCATTTTATCATCACTAGATTCACTACCTGTTTTCACCCAAAACCAAACATTCTCTAATTATTCACTTACCCTGATGCCATCCCAGATGTGTATGACTGTCTTTCTTCAACAGAACACAAATAAAGATTTTTAGAAGAAGATAAAGCTCTGTCAGGTCCTAATAATGTAAGTAAACGGGTGCCAGCACTTTGACGGTCCAAAAGTCACATTTAGACAGCATAAAAGTAATCCACACGACTCCAGTCAATCACTGAATGACTTCTGAAGAAACAAGTCAATATTTAAAACATTTGTAACTTTAAATTGGCGCTAAATGTATAAATGAGCATTCCTTATGTCATTTCATAGCTATACTGACTACTGACACCATGTAAGTTATTGTCCAAACCTTTGCTGGGAAAGAAATGTAGAGACCGGACCTCTTGGAACTTTAATTGAATACCCCTGACCTACAATAACATAATCCACAAAAGGATGTAGATCCTTTTCCTATTTGGCTCCAAAATTATGTAATAGCCTTCCTAGCACTGTTCGGGACACACTCTCTCAGTTTAAATCTAGACCAAAGACTCATCTCTTCAGCCAGGCATACACCTTATTTATCCCTCAACCTATAGTTATGCTGCATTAGTCAGGTCTGCAGGAACCAGAAACACTTCTCATATTCTATAACTCTGCTTTAAAATGAATGGCATTTATGCCAATGTTATTCTCTTAGTTCCCGAGGTTACATAAGTCTGCCAGATCCAGCTCGATCCAGCCTGATGTCCCACTCCCACTGCTATGTGTCGCTGAGTGATGACAACTAATTGCAGCCTGTGCAAACCAGACACTGATGGGTGCTTCGATGATCACTGACTGCATCACTTCAATCTTCCACAGTGGACTTCATACAGGATGAACTGCTACCAACTGTAACAGTAAGACATGGGATACTTCATTTACCACTGCCTGCACCTTGGATGAGCTTAGGATGGAATCCACTGAAATGAACCATCAAGCTTCCAGCCGGACTGCGAGGCACACTTTGCTGACCTCACCAGCATCATCTTGGTTATAGGATGGACTACATTCTCTTATAATAGAATCAGAATCAGAATGAGCTTTATTGCCAAGTATGCTTACACACACAAGGAATTTGTCATGGTGACAGAAGCTTCCAGTGCAAAGAGAATGCAACCATATATGCATACATACAAAACACATACATTTAAGCATATATACATATAGTGACATCAAAAAGATATAACAGATAAATAAAAAGAGAAATGTACAATAGAGCAATAATGTTGTTTGAATATTTTATATACAGATATACAATTATGTGCAGGTGATGTAATGTATTGAAGAAGAGGTAGGATATGTTAAAAAAATATAAATGAAATATAGAAATAAGCAGGAATGGATGGATTGAAGATTGAATATTGCATATGGTACAAAAAGGAAAGTATTTTTGGGCAGTTTAAGCTGTTCATGAGATGGATGGCCTGAGGGGAAAAAACTGTTCCTGTGCCTGGCTATTCTGGTGTTCAGTGCTCTGTAGTGCCGGCCAGAGGGCAACAGTTGGAAAAAGAAGTGTGCTGGGTGAGTGATTTTACCAGCCCTTTTCATTAATCTGGATGTGTACAGTTCTAGCAGGGTGGGTAGGGGAGCACCAATAATCCTCTCAGCAGTCCGAACTATCCTTTGAAGACTTTTGATGTCTGACTTAATAGCTGAACCAAACCAGACAGTTATAGAAGTGCAGAGGACAGACTCAATGACCGCAGAGTAGAACTGTATAAGCAGCGCCTGTGACAGGTTGAACTTCTTCAGCTGGCGAAGGAAGTATAACCTCTGCTCTGCCTTTTTCAAAATTGAGTCTATGTGGTTCTCCCACTTCAGGTCCTTTGAGATGGTAGTGCCCAGGAACCTGAATGACTCCACTTCAGCCACAGTGCAGTTTAGAATGGTGAGTGGGGTGTTCCTCCTAAAGTCCACTATCGTCTCCACTGTTTTGAGCATATTCAGCTCCAGGTTGTTTTGACTGCACCAGACAGCCAGCTGTTCAACCTCCCTTTGTATGCAGACTTACTGTCATCTTGGATGAGGTCGATGACAGTAGTGTCATCTGCGAACTTCAGAAGCTTAACAAAGGGGACCTTGACAGTGCAGTCGTTTGTGTACAGGGAGAAGAGTAGTGGGGAGAGTACACATCCCTGGGGGGTGCCAGTGCTGATTGTACATGTGCTGGAGGTGAATTTCCCCTTTCTCACTAGCTGCTGCTTGTCTGTCAGAAAGCTGGTGATCCACTGACAGATAAAGGTGGGAACAGAGAGCTGGTTTAATTTAGTCCATAGGAGAGCAGTGTTGATGGTGTTAAAAGCTGAACTGAAGTCCACAAAAAGGATCCTTGCAAATGCCCCTGGTCTGTCTAGATCAGGGGTGTCAAACTTGGTTCCTGGAGGGCCACAGTCCAGCAGAGTTTAGCTCCAACCCTAATTAAACACACCTGAAGCAGCTAATCAAGGTCTTCAGGAGTGCTTGAAGATTACAAGGAGGCATTTTGGAGCAGGGTTGGAACTAAACTCTGCAGGCTGTGGCCCTCCAGGAACTGAGTTTGACACCCCTGGTCTAGATGTTGAAGTATGTAATGCAGTCCTATATTGACTGCATCATCCAAAGACCTGTTGACTTGATAAGCAAACTGCAGGGCATCCAGAAAGGGTCCAGTGATATCCTTCTGGTGGGCTAATACCAGTCTCTCAAATGACTTCATGACCACAGATGTTAGAGCAACAGGTCTGTAGTCATTAAGTCCTGTGATTTGAGGTTTCTTTGGGATGGGAATAATGATTGAGCATTTGAAGCAGCATGGGACTTCACACTGCTCCAGTGATGTGTTGAAGATCTGTGTGAAGATGGGGACCAGCTGGTCAGCACAGGAATTTAGATAAGTTGGTGAAACACCATCTTGGCCCAGTGCTTTCCTTGTCCTCTGTTTCCGGAAGACCCGGCACATCCTCAGGTTGAGTAGCATGAGAGGGGAGGAGGGGGGTTGCAGGAGGTGTAAATGTTTGTGTGATGTGAAGGTCAGAGCAGTGTGGGGTGTGAGACTGGGCTTTTCAAATCTACAGTAAAACACATTCAGATTTTCAGCCAGTTTTTGATTCCTTACAGAGCAATGGTGTGGTGTCTTGTACTTGGTGATGTCCTTCAGGTCTTTCCACACTGATCCAGCGTCGTTAGCTGAGAACTTGTTTTTCAGCTTTTCAGAATAGCTTCTTTTAGCAACTCTAATCTCCCTTGTCAGTCTGTTTTTGGCCTGATTGTACAAGATTTTGCCCCACTTCTGTAAGCATCCTCTTTGGCCTGACGAAGCTGCCTGACACCTGCTGTAAAATGGTGTTTTATTATCAAAGTTAGGGAGTAGCATGTTCATTTAATCCAACCAATCACTCAGTCAGAGTAAGAGTATATAAACAGCTGCTTACCTCTATGTAGCATTGAGAGTTTTGCCCACAAACAGTCCCATGCAACTCCTCTACAAAGCATTCGCCTTCATCAGAACAGCTCTTCTGTCTAAATCATCTCGCAACAGCTCATTTGTTTCACAGCATCGACTGCTACCACTTAAATGCTACTTTTACTGTCTTTCCTCCTAATATATTCTTTCCACCCGGAGTGGAAGCTGCTCTCCCATTTGAAGTGCAGCATAGGCCCACCTGTTCGAACGCAGTGCAGGCTTTCCCGTTCGAATCACAGAGAGGGCTCTCCCATTCGAATGCAGTGTGAGAATTCATGTCATTCACTCCGTGGGCTCTCCCGTCCGAAACGCAGTATGAGCTCTCCCATTTGAGTGGTGGTGCAGTAATCTTAAAAGCCTCTTAGCATTTCCAGTTAGCCTTCGCATCGGCTTTTCTGTCACCTTTTGTTTTCCTTACAGGCGTGTATAATGTAATAAGCCACGTGTGCCCCACTTGATACCAACAGGGCTGTGCCCCACTTGGTACTGCCGCAGCAGTGCTCCACTTGATAATGTGCCACAGTGCCCGCCCACACTCTATACTGCCGCAGAAGTACCTCTTTTGTGCTTTGATACTGCAGCAGTAGTGCCCTGCCATGACAACCACTACACTGCAAACAGTGCAATGCACCGTCTAAGCACCACAACTATGGCTTCTTTCAGGCCACGTGAAAAAATCCTACCACACTGCAAACAGTGCAATATGCCATTCACGGGCCACAACCGCGGCACGTCTTTTAAGCTATGCATCTAAGCATCCACGGCCCCTTTGCCTACATCATGCCACTCATACCAAATGAACAATTGCCACCCAGTGATTGACACAATCAGGCCATTTCAGGTCATCCCTAAACATTTTACCATAAGCCCGCACCTCTGCACCAATCAATTTCATTCGAACTTTGCCTACCATACACCATCAAGTTGAATGCTGTGCTTGACGACTCAAGTGTAATTCTCGTATATACGCAGCATAATCTTTTCGCATAAAACTCAGGCTCCTCCGGTTAAACGCCATGTGGTCCCATGCCCTAAGATTCAGCCTGTTTCGTTTTGCATAGGGAACTCTTTAAAATTCAGCATTTATTCACTTTCTCAAGAATCAACTGTTCTACCGTCGAATGCAGTATGGGCCCACACCTGCGGACCCAGCCGCCTCACAGCTCCGAGCGAGCTCAGTCATAATACAGCTCAAATATTTCCACAAATCGTATGCTCTCCCTTCGAAAGCAGTGCGGTCCTGCACCGAGGATCTGCCCATTCATATCGCAAATGCACATGCAAGCCCGCATCCTGACACTGCTTCACATACGTTCCAGTCACTTAATCTAGCATACAGTTAAGCCTAAGGCATCCGCAGATGCCACGTTTACCATGTCTCTCTCAATAAGTGCGTTTGCATGTGTCTTGCAACACCCAATCGCCAGGGGAATTCGATCTCCCATGGGGCTTGCACCATTTGCCGCATGAGCCCTTCTGTCGAACCAAGCCAGAAGGGAGACTTAAGGACAGCCTGGGTGGCCAGGATTCACGCCTCCATCCAGGGCGACCTTGCCCTTTCTCAGGGGTGCCCCTGCGTTAGGGCGTAACGATCCCTCCTGCGCACAATAGCTCTCCACGAGCTCATTTCTCTGTGGCCGATTCCGCAACAGTCTTTCAGTGTTTCGGCTTAAATTTAACTCCCCAATTCCTCCCTATCCTACACCTATTGGTTTCCCATCCCCCAAGCGGACCCTAGCATGAGGCTGCCTCCGCAAGTGACTCCGTTCGTTCTATCTTCCTTGGCACCTCTGCCCATCTTGCACACAAGTCTAGGCAAGCACCCCCCTTCACTTCCAGTACATCGTTTCAGCTTCCATTATTTATTTATTTTTTTTGGGGGGGGGGGGTATTCCAACACATCACTTCCACGTCTCACAAGGCTATGACGCCAGCGACTTGCTGTTCTGTTTCTTGGCTTCTTTTGGTGGGCATTCAAACCAGGGACAGCAAGCCACATATGTTTACATTATCCTCACAGCAGGATTACTTTAACTTGCGAACTACTGAAATGGTGTTATATTAGCAAAGTTTGGGAGAAGCAAGTTCATTTAATCCGACCAATCACACAGCCAGAGTAAGAGTATATAAACAGCTGCTTATCTCTACGTAGCATTGAGAGTTTCCAGAATCCCGCCATCTCCCCATCTCCTCCTATCTATTCCATCAATACTAATCCAGTCCGGGGGGGCATTCGAGCTCAGGTCAAGTCTCAAGACTTGAGCCCTCCACAAGGCACAGCAAGCCACATATTTTTACTCTATCCTCACTGCAGGATTACATTAACTTGCATTACTGAACAATGGTTTGTCGTCGTTGTATATTAAATAAGTCCTTAAAGGAATACACATATCCTCACAGAAACTGATGTATGATGTCACAGTATCTGTGAGCTTTTCCAGGTCGGTGGCTGCAGCCTCAAAAATACTCCAATCAGTGCAGTCAAAACAGGCTTATAGTTCCAGCTCTGCTTTATTGGTTCATCTTTTTACAGTCTTTACTACAGGTTTAGCTGATTTTAATTTCTGCCTGTAGATCAGAAGATGATGAAACAGACAGTGATCAGAGAGTCCCAAAGCTGCTTGAGGGACAGAGCAATATGCTACCTTTATTGTTGTGTAGCAGTGATCCAATGTATTGCTGTCTCTGGTGGGGCATGTAATGTGCTGTCTGTATTTGGACAGTTCACATGTGAGATTTGCCTTGTTAAAATTTTCAAGAATAATAATAAGAGAGTCCTGGGGTTGTTGCTCCGTGTCTGTGATCTGATCAGCCAGATGTTGCAACGCTGCGCTCACACACGCTTGTGGAGGAATATAAACACTCACAAGAATACACAAGGAAAACTCCCACAGTGTGTAGAAAGGTTTGCAGTTTATAAAGAGTGCCTCTAAATTAGGACAGCACATCTTCTTCAGCTTTGTTACATTCGTTGATGTAAAAACACGTTCCACCACCTCTCGATTTCCCCGTTAACTCCACGATGTGATCCGCTCTGAACAGCTGGAAGCCCGGCAGATGTAATGCACTGTCCGGAATGGCTTCACTCAGCCAGGTTTACATGAAGCACAATGCAGCAGAATTTGCAAAGTCCTTATTTTTGCAGGTGAGAAGTAATTTGTCCAGTTTGTTAGGAAGAGAGCAGAGAATTTCTAGATGGACGCTTGGCAGCGCAGTTCGAAAGCCGTGCTGTCGGAGCTTGGTCAGCGCACCGGCTCGCTTCCCTCGCTTGCATCTTTTAGCTGAATATTCTGCAGCTCATCTCTGGTAAAACTGATCAGAAATAAATTACTAAACACAGGCCAAACAAACAAAAATGGCAAAAGAACTGGAGAGCTCCATACCGAGGCAGCCATCCACGGCACCATCTTATAACAGAACGCATAGGTGATAAATTAATATAAACTATATCCTTGTTCATCCAAATAAAAGGACACTGCATCTACGTGCACTTCTGCAGACAATTTGGGATGGAATTCATAGATATTCACAGTAATTATTAATCTTAGAGTTTGTACAAAATCCATTAGTTTTAAACACTGCCCACCAACATCTACTCAGTTTACTTACATTATACAAGACTTGTATTACACATAGATAACTAATAATGGCGTTATATTCATGCTGTTTAGCCAGAGAGGAACTGGTCCCCCCAGTAAGCCTGGTTACTCGTAAGGTTATTTTTCTCCATTAACTAACATCTTTTGGAGTTTTGTGTTCCTTGGCACAGTCGTCTTTGGCTTGCTCACTGGAAGACTAAAGACAATAATTTTTAAGGCATGCTTTTTAGTCTCGATATTTATTTGAACAGCATAATGAGAACTTTAATAACATATTTTTTGTTACAGCATCATTTTCTGAAAAGCTGCTTTGAAATGATGTGTTGTGAAAAGCGCTATACAAATAAATATGACTTGACTTGACTAATAGACTAGTAACACTCACAGTTGATTCTAATACAGTTTAACATTAGCATGCCGCTAAGCTAACTGTTAAATATGCTAATACCATAAAAGAGGCATAAAACGAGCAAATATCGGGTAAAACCATGCATTTTTTAATTAGAATAAACAATTTTCTATCAATATTTAGCATTACACAGAATGTAAGTATATTTTTAACATTTCCACTTGCCAAATTGCATCAAAATGCATTTTGAGATTTCCTAGTCTCTTAAAGATCTATGCAATGCAATGTCGCCAGTCTGGTCTTGCAGCCTGACCAGCTGAAATGAGTCCAAAACCAGCAAACATTTTGTCTCCCAGCTGGGCATTTACAGTCTAAATACATGTAAAGGAAAATGTCTTGGTTACTGATGTAACCTCTGTTCCCTGATGGAGGGAATGAGATGTTGTGTCGATGTAGTGACACTAGGGGTTCGATCTTGAGAGCCCCAATCACCTTTGTTTAAAATAGTAAAGGTCAATGAGAATTGCAGAGTGGAATTTGCATGCCACTCTCCACCCCGGACATACGGGTATAAAAGGAGATGGTGTGCATCACTCATTCAGATTTATGCTGAGGAGCCAATAGAGAGTACCAGCCATGTCAGTGGCCGGTTCAGCGCCGCAGCAGGAGGGACACAATGTCTCGTTCCCTCCATCAGGGAACAGAGGTTACATCAGTAACCAAGATGTTCCCTGTCTGTCACTCACTCAACATTGTGTCGATGTAGTGACACTAGGGGTTCCTATAGGAAACGCCGCAGGCTCTGAACTGTGTCACGAGGCACAGAAGAGTGGACACGGGCAAGCTGCTGCGTGCCTTGTAGCGAGCGCTCAACCACGTCGTGACCTTCCAGCTTAGGTAAGGTGTCTCCTTAGTCCTGTTAAGGGGGGAGGAGGCACTTACCCAAGTAGGCTATCGGCGGTGCCTTTCTTAATTTGCTGTTAAGCAATCTCCTGCCAAGCACTTTCTAGAATAGCGCTGGGAAGTGCTCTTCCCTCTCCAGGAAGGAGAGCACTACGGATACCACATCCTACCGGAGGGAGGTTAACATGTGGAGAATATCTCACATGGACTTACCAACGGGGAAGTACACATGTGGAATGATACCACAGGAGGACCCTATCTACAGAGAGTGTACGCAGAACAGTGGCCAAGACAGAGAAAGCTCTGATGAGGGGAAACACAGGTTTCACCTAAAGGGGAAACCGAACAGTGGAAACTCATCATACGGGATTACTTAGGGGGAATAACCACACATGAGCCCGAGCACACAGGCTTACATGAAAAGGGAAATACCACGAGTATTGGGCCTGGGGGCGTTACTCCGCCGAGTTCATTACCGAACAGTGCTAAGGAATTAAAGAGGTGTCTGGAGTTCACCGGTACGGGGAACTGTTGTAGACAAAAAAGTGCACATTATCACTTTTTTAAAAAGGGGAAAGGCGTAATGCAAGCAGTAAACCCAACCGGCCGCCCGGTCTACCTGCTGTTACTGCGTAACACTTGGGATAAAAAACCGGGTCTATGCGTAGGTTATAAAACCTCGCAAAGGTATTGGTGTAGCCCAACCTGCAGCTCTGCATATGTCTGCTAGAGAGGCCCCCCTTGCCAGTGCCCAGGAGGACACAACACCTCTAGTGGAGTGCGCCTGGACTCCCAAGGGGCAAGGCAAGTCCTGAGATTGGTATGCGAGGAAAATGGCATCCACAATCCAATGGGCTAATCTCTGCTTGGAGACAGCTTTCCCCTTCTTCTATCCTCCAAAACAGACAAAGAGCTGCTCCAAGCATCTAAAGCTCTGCGTGCGGTCCAGATAGATGCAGAGGGTGTGAACTGGACACAGCAATGACAAGGCCAGGTCATCCTCCTCTGAAGGGAGCACTTGCAGGTTCACCACCTGGTCCCGAAAAGGAGTAGTGGGAACCTTGGGCATGTAACCGGGCCGGGGTCTCAAGATCATGTGAGAGTGTGCCAGCCCATACTCCAGGCATTCACTGGTAACAGAGAGCACCTGCAGGTCCCCCACCCTCTTCATGGAAGTGAGCACCACCAGGAGGGCCATCTTCAGGGACAGAGTGCTGAGCTCGGCCTGCTCCAGGGGCTCAAAGGGGGCTCTCTGTAGGGCAGGTAGGACCACAGAGAGATCCCAAGAGGGAATCAGGTGCGGTCTATGAGGATTCAACCTCCTCGCGCCTTTGAGGAAACTGTTGATCAGGTCGTACTGTCGTGAGAGTCTCCCGTCCAGTGTATCATGGTGAGCTGCTATGGCAGCCACGTACAATTTCAGGGTAGAGGGATAGACAACCCGTCCAGGAGCCAGACGTGGAGATTCCAGAGGTCCGGCTGCGGGTGCTGGAGCGTGCCTTTTTCCCTGAGGGAGAAGGTCCTGCCTCAGGGGAATGCGCTAGGGAGGTGCTACTACCAGGAGCATCAGATCCGAGAACCAAGTTCGGTTGGGCCAGTATGGCGTACCACAGGGGGCAGTGAGAGGAGTCTTGGGTGGCGAACAGGTCTACCTGTGCCTCCCCAAATCTCTCCCAAATCAGCTCAGTCGATCGAGGTGCTGAAGCACAAGGTCTCTGTGTGTGCACACAATAGATCTCACGAGTGAGCTAGGATTAGACAGTCGTCGAGATAATTGAGAATTTGTATGCCCTTCTCCCTCAGCGGGGCCAAGGCAGCCTCTGTGACCTTGGTAAAGACGCGAGGAGACAGGGACAGACCGAATGGGAGGACCTTGTACTGGTATGCTCGTCCCTTGAAGGCAAACCGAAGAAAGAGTCTGTGTCGAGGAAGGATCGATACGTGAAAGTACGCGTCCTTCAGGTCGATGGCCGCGAACCAATCCTGCTGTTGTACTGATGCCAGGATGCGCTTCTGCATTAACATCCTGAACGGAAGCCTGTGTAAGGCTTGTTCAGGGAACGCAGGTCCAAGATTGGGCGCGACCCCCGCCCCTCTCTTGGGCACGATAAAATAAGGGCTGTAGAAGCCCTTGCACAACTCCGTTACGGGGACGGGCTCTATTACTTCCTTCGCCAGGAGGGTGGCTCCCTCGCCCTGCACCATAGTGGAGAGGATGCCACTGAACCGGGGCGGGCATCTGGCGAACTGGATCGCGTAGCCAAGGTGAATCGTCCTGATAAGCCACCGCAAGGGGCTGGAGAGTGCAATCCAGCCTCCGCGACAGCAGCACCAGGGGACGACTGGACTTACCGTGCCCGGGCAGGGTGGTTCGCAGCAAGGCAGAGCAGGCGCCCCACCTGGAAGGCAGCCCAGGGGGACGTGCTGCTCCATTTGCCGGCTGTCTCTCGATGGAGAACGAGGGAACGGGAGGTACTCGCGTTTGCCTGATTGACCAGAAAGACTTCAAGAGCCTGGCCATTGCGAGTGTGCTGGCCCAGGGAATGAGGAAACTGCTCTTTAATTGACCATTTGGGTGCTGAGGCACAGAGGACACTCGGCGATGTAATACTCACCATGCACTGGCCCCGGGGCGATGGTGGGGCTGGAGAGATGCCCCGGGCCAGACCGGTCAGGAGAAGTTGCCTCATTCCTGGGCGGCCCATGTCAGGACCGCCTCGAAGCCCATCTGTGGTTCTTGGGGGCCGGCTGACGGGCAGGTGGAGCCGACTTCCAGCGGGAGGATCTTTTTCTCTGATGCCAGCGTGCAGGCTCCGATGGTACAGGGACCTCATGCGGGACCTCGGTGGCCTGAAGGCGGCCTGGTCGCGCTGCGGCAGCATGTGTTTAATCGCCTTGGTCTGCTTCTTCACCGTCGAGAACTGATGGGCAAAATCCTCAATGGTGTCGCCAAAAAGCCCCACTTGGGAGATGGGCGCATCAAGAAAGCTTTCTTGGCATCATGCATCTCCGCAAGGTTGAGCCACAGGTGCTGCTCTTGGACCACAAGAGTGGACATCGTCCGGCCCAGGGCGCGCGCCGTGACCTTCATCGCACGTAAGGCGAAGTCGGTCACAGTGCGCAGTTCCTGCATCAGCCCTGGATTGGTCCTACCTTCGTGCAGATCTTTCAACGCCTTGGCCTGGTGGACCAGCAGGATGAGAACTTGCAGGCCTTGGTAGGGAGCCTTGGTCTGTCGCACCAGGTGTCTGCACCCTGCAGGCATAAATGCACCGCTACGGCACACTCTACCTGGGGAAGCCCAACATATCCCTTAACCACTCCGCCGTCGAGGTTAGTCAGATTGGACGAACCCGCAAAGCATGTACGGGCATAAAGTTGCCTTCCATGACTTCGTTAGCTCCTCGTGCACTTCCGGGAAGAAAGGCACCGGGGCGGGGCGCGGACATGAGTCGCGCTCCGAGCTCAGAAACCAATCATCCAGCTGCAAATGCTCAGGGCAAGGTAAAGGGTTCCACTTCAGCCCAATGTTCGCAGCCGCCCGGGCAAGCACGGCTGCCATCTCAGTGTCCGCCTCATCCTGTGCTTTACCGCCAGTGAGCAGGAGCTCTGAAGATTCGTCCACTTCCGATAGCAGAAGCCCACCCTCCGATACCGTGACCAAAAGCCCATCCTCATTGCGAGCCGCAAATGACACATTAAACCTGCCCTGAGGCAGACCGCCTGCATCGCTCGACAGCTCGACCAGACAGAATGAGTATGCTGGGGGATGGGAGGTCCGCGGGGGCTGACCCGGCGGAAACTCTCCCATATCCACATCCAGATTGCCCGCAGTGCTTGCCGACCTGGCCGGCTGAGCGTCAGCACAGGACAGACCAAGTTGGGGAGCAGCCGCGGTGGCTCCTTGCTTCATGAAGAAGGAAGTGAGCCGCAACCGCAATGTTCTCATGGGCATGTTCTTGCAATGAGAACACAACCTTTCCACGAAAGCTGCCTCGGCGTGCTGGCGCCCCAGACACTCGAGGCAGATTTCATGGGTATCCGGAGGGGAGAGATAACGGCCACATCCAGTAGCGCAAACACGGAAGGACATCTTTAAAAAGATGCCAAGCATTTGCGCGAGCTCTTTTAGAGAAAATATACTCTTTAGAATATACTCTTTTAGCACCCGCAGACTCAGGCTGCCAAAGCGCCCAGGGGAAGCACCACACTCGACTGTGCGAGGGTGATATGTGGCGTAAAAAATCCAGCAGCGTAGCAAGAGTTGAGAGGATGAACACACAAGCATCTGGCTCCGAAGAAAAAATCTGAATGAGTGATGCACGTCTCCTTTTATACCTGTATGTCCGGGGCGGAGAGTGGTATACAAATTCCACTTGCCAATTCTCATTGGCCTTTTCTATTTTAAGCAAAGGTGATTGGGGCCCTCAAGATTGAACCCCTAGTGTCACTAAATCGACACAATGTCGAGTGAGTGATAGACAGGGAACTAATTTCAGTTTGCCATAAATATGGTGTCAGCTTTGTGATCTCTGCTTAACTGGTTAAATGCTGCAGATTTCATTGGTGGAGTATTTCTGTTGGTAACAGGCAAGAGGGAAACAGTGCTCTTGATTAGGTTTGCTCACTGTAGTCTCTCTTTCTTTCACAGTGATGAGGTAGAGAAATTATCTGCCCTCAGGCAGAGAGCACTTTTCACTAACTCTTGAAATGTTGAAGCAGCAGGAGAGAGTTTAGCTAAGAGAGAAGGGAATTTGTTGGTTTGACCCAAGTCAATTAAGTCAGTGACCATCTTGGTAACACCTCAGGCAGCTTTTCTGTTTGGTCAGCTTGGTTCATCTTGATTTAAATGTTTTTTTATTCTATTGTTGCCACCGGTTTGCAGTAACTGTTTGTCAGTAGTGGCAGATATTTGCCAATGGTTTACCCCAGAACTGTTTGCCAGTAGTAACAGATACTTGTCAAAGGTGCCCCAAAGAATTGCTCGCCATTAGTGGCAAATATTTTCCAAAGGTTTACCAAAGAACTGTTTGCCAGTAATAACATATATTTGCTAAAGGTTCGCCAAATAACTGTTTGCCAGTTGGAACAGACATTTACCAAAGGGTTTCCAAAGAACTGTTTCTTTTCCAGTAGCAACAGATGTTTGCCAAAGGTTCACAAAAGGACTGTTTGCCTGTTGGAACAGACATTTGCCAAAGGGTTTCCAAAGAACTGTTTCTTTGCCAGTAGTAACAGATGTTTGCCAAAGGTTCACCAAAGAACTGTTTTCCAGTGGTGGCAGATATTTTCCAAAGGTTTACCCCATAATTGTTTGCCAGTGGTGGCAGATATTTTCCAAAGGTTTACCCCATAATTGTTTGCCAGGAGTATCAGATACTTGCCAAAGTACTGTTTGTAAGTAATAACAAATGGTTCATTGTTGCCAAAGGTTTCCTTCAAGTTCACCACTACCAGTTAAGAGCCGCAAACTTATGGCAACTCTTTGCAGCACACTGCTTTGTTTACCAAAAAGCAGTTTTTGCAAGACTAGGCATGCAAGTACAGCTCTGATCTATTTGATTTGAGAAAAATCTAAATCTTTTAACCTGTTGGTACGCACTCCACCCGCACTCGGGAGTGATGTCACTCTGCTGACATTTACTATATAATTTACTGTCTATAAGTGTAATTAATGTTAACAAATTATACATCTTTTCAAAGATCTAAGGGTTCAACATCAATATGCTATCTCTATTTCACGATAGCACGAATGATATTTCATACCATTATTATGAAAATGTGATCGCCAGATGAATCCAGTTCCAGTTAGCCTTTGCATCGGCTTTTCTTTCACACTTGTGTAAACTGTCCATGCCAAGCGTTCAGTGAAAAACATCCTAAAGCACTTTTTGTTCATAAAAGTGATAAATCTGAGAAATATTGATATATTCACCATTGTTTACATGAGATCTCGCCTGAAAGAATTACCCTCCCTCATCGTTCTTCAACAAACTATGCAATCTGAGCAGCATTTATGTTGTAAAATTGTATATGATCTTATATATTAGAGTCTCATAAACAAAATGAGCCCCTCTCCAAAGTCTATTTTTAAAAATGGGGTGTAGTTTTATTCATAAAAGCCAAGCAGTGCAGTCAGATTTTGTGTCGTCTTGAAAGGCGGAGCCTTACTTTTACTTCGTACACCGCCAGCTATTTGTCTTGTGGTAAATTGTTGACGGACAAAACATTTAGCCAATGAGAAGACAATTCCAATGATGTGCATGATTTTCTTTTTTTATATTCTGCAATGGGTATTCCACCACACACACACACACACACACACACACACACACACACACACACATATATATATATATATATATATATATATATATTAACATTGATGGGTGGCCATCAATGTTTTGGTTCTGTATGTATGGAGACAAAAGATTGTGTTTTTGGACACTGATTGTTGCCTGTATGGGCAGCCATCAGTGTTTTGGTTCTGTATGTATGGAGACAAAAGATTCTTTTTTGAACACTGTATATGTGTATATTTGTATTACATAGAAAAAATATTGATAGCAGCATATTGATGATTCTGTTTCTGTTCTATGTCATGCAGAAGTAATGCAATAGAAGATTCTGATAAGGATTGGCATACAGAGATCGTACATCCACTGGAAAAAAAAACCTGCCTGTCAAACTCTCCATCTCTTGCACCATCTATCAGTTGTAGGGGGAGAGGTACCAGAGTGAGAGGTACCAGAGTGAGAGGCAGAGGATGAAACATCCGATCATCAGTGGGTTCCCTTTGCACTTCTGAAGGAAGGTGGAATGACTCTAGTGAGGAGGATGATGCACCACAGCATGTCTTCAGGTCTGCAAGAACAGAAGGCCCAACAGCTTATCCCAACTGCATCATACAGTCCTCTGGAATTATTTCAGCTCTTCATTTCCACTTCAATGCTGCAGACAATTGTTACGGATACAAACGCCTATGGGACTATCCGTTAGCAGGGCGAGAAGCCATTGAAGGACATTTCTTTGAATGACTTGTACTCTTTTTGACCCTTATTTTATACATGGGTGTGTCAAAAGCTCGTTCACTGAGGGATTTCTGGAGGAAGGCCAAAATGTACAGCTCCAACTTTCCTGCAACAATCACGTCTTGTAGGAAATGTCTATCCATCTCCGCTACTCTTCATCTCAGTGATCCCAAGATGGATGCTGAAAACAACCAGAAAAGAGTAACAGCTGCCTATGACCGCCTTGGCAAAATCAAACCAATGTATCTGCAATTGAGGGATGCATGCAAGACATACTTCCAGCCTTACCAGAACATTGCAAATGATGAAAGGATGGTACCAACAAAGGCCAGGAATGGCTTGAAGCAGTACATGAAGGACAAGCCGACGACAAGCAGTTTGTACTAGCAGACTCGCTCTGTGCCCATACTTGGGATTTTTTTGTTTATGAGGGGAAATCCCCTGTTGAACAGAACAATCTGAGCAAGGGACTGAGCTATGAGTCAGTGATGGTGCTGGTGGATGAAAATTTGTTGGGAGCTGGCTACAGACCGTATGTGGATAATTTTTACACCAGTCCAGCACTGTTCAGGGACCTCCTCCTAAAAAATATTTGGGCCTATGGGACAATTCGCCAAAACAGGGTGTGTTACCCCAAAACTACTGAGAATAAGCTGCCCAAAAATGCTCTCTGTAGTAGTCATCACTGGATAAGGGATGGCAAATTGTTGTTTGTTGAATGGAAGGACACACGGAGGTTTGGATGTGTTCCACCTTCCATAAAGGCACTGCAGGAGGTACTGTGCAGAGGAGGATGAAGGGCACTGATGGAAAATGGTCCCTAAAGGATATTCCTGTTCCAGGTGCAGTGGCAGACTACATCAGGTTTGTATTATATATTCAGTTGTCAGTGTCAATGTTTTGGTCTTGCCATGTTTTACTTTGTTCACTAGATGTCGCCATTGTATTCTCCCTGTGTTTCCCATGCTTGTTTGTCATTATTCATTTCACCTGTGCCTCATTTTCCGAGTTGTATTTAAGTTGCTGTTTTTTGTTCATTCATTGCTCAGTTTTTGGATTTGAGTCCTCTAGTCCTGTTCTCCATGTTTCCCAAGTCTTTGTGGATTATCGTTGTTGTTTTTGTACTCTCTGTTTTTGGACTAATGTTTTTGAAACTTTTATGTTCCTTGGATTTATGTTTTTTGGAACCCTTTGGATTTAACCCTGCCCTTGAACTTTGTTATTTTCTTGGATTAACTTTTGGAATCGCTGTTAACTTACCTTTTGGATTTATTAAAGACTTGTTTTGTTTTATCCGAGACTTCCTGTGTTCTTTGCACCTTGGTCCATACATCCTGTTTCTCCTGAGCTCAGTTCCCTCGACCTTGTGTTACCTCAGATCCTGCCTGAAAAACCCCAGTGCTCTGAAGCTGGCCGGTTCGGTAGCACATCAGGAGGCCGCTCTAGCCCAACATGAGACCCTGATGGCTATACATGATGGACATGATGGTCCATAGTTTAGGACAATTTTCAAGGAAATTTTTCAACGACTTCCTCAACACCCCCCCCCCCCCCCCGTGGCTCTTAGTTCCCAGTTTCCTATTGCTCATAGTTCTCAGCTTCCCACGGCTCTTAGTCCCCAGCCTTCCATGGCTCTTTGTTCCCCTTCATGCCGTGTCAAAGCCAAGCCTCAGCTTGTTCCATGCCATGACTCAGTCAAGCCTCAGTCTGCTCCATGCCGTGACTCAGCCAAGCCTCAGCCTGCTCCATGCCATGTCACAGCCAGTCCCCAGTTTCTGCTCACGACCACGGAGGTCGTTCCCCAGTCTCTGCCCATGCTCACGACCATGGAGGTCGCTCTCCATATTCTGCCAGTACCCATCTCCACGGAGGCTGTTTCCCAGGTGCTGCCAGCGCTCCTGACCATGGCGGCTCTGCCCTCAGAGCCTTCCACGGCTCCACCCTCAGAGTCTCCCATGGCTCCCTCACCCTTCGAGCCTTCCATGGCTCCCTCGCCTCTTGAGCCTTCCGAGCCAATGCCCACGCCTGCCATGACCCTAGAGCCAGCATTGCAAGCCTTGTCTGCCCCAGAGCCAGCTTCCGCTGTGCCTTTTGACCCTGAGATCTTGCACACCCATATCCCCACCCTTCGTGCTCCTGCTCCTAGTCAGCCTGTTCCTCCCGAGTCACCGGTTCGACCTTTGCCTCCTGTGAAACTGCAGTCAAGAGGAACTTCTGATCCTCCGACTCCACCTAGACCCTCCGGGCCCTGGTCTCCTCCTTGGCCCTCTGACCCTTCGGTTCCACCTCAGCTCTTTTGTCCCTTCAGCTCCACCATGGTCCCTCAGCCAATCGGCTTCTCCGGTTCCCTTGTCCCTCCAGCTCTGCCTTGGTCAGTTGGTCACCTAGTTCCGCCTTGCCTCTCCATTCCTTCAGCTCTGCCTTAGATCTCCGATCCTTCGGCTCCTCCGGGGACCTCTTTCCCTATGGCTCCACCTTGGTCTTCAGTCTCTCCAGCTCCGCTTCTGTCTTCCAGTCCCCCAGCTCCACCTTGGTGCTCTGAGCCTTTGTCGCTCCCCTGGCCCTTTGAGCCTTCGGCTACTTTCCGGGCACTAAGTTCCCCAGTTCCGCCCCTTGTGCCTCTCACGGCTCCACCTCCCTTGGCTTCACCCTGCAGGCCTCCTGTGGCTCTGCCCGCCCCTCCTGAGACTCCCCCTCTGGGAACTTCATTTCCTGTTTTCTGTGGCTCCGCCTGCTCTGCCTCTGGACCTCCCTCCTGGAACTCTAGTCCTGGCCCTGTGACTGCCTCCCGGGCCTCCTGTCCCTGCTCTGTAGCCACCTCCCGGGCCTCCTGTCCCTGCTCTGTAGCCACTTCCCAGGCCTCCTGGCCCTGTTTCTCCTTTGTGGTCACCGCTCTGCCTCCCTCTATTTTTGGGCATCAGGAGCTGCCCATTAAGGGGGGTCCTGTCAGTGTTTTGGTCTTGTCATATTTTACTTTGTTCACTAGATGTCGCCATTGTGTTCTCCCTGTGTTTTCCATGCTTGTTTGTCATTATTCAGTTCACCTGTGCCTCATTTTCTGAGTTGTATTTAAGTTGCTGTTTTTTTGTTTTGTTCATTCATTGCTCAGTTTTTGGATTTGAGTCCTCTAGTCCTGTTCTCCATGTTTCCCGAGTCTTTGTGGATTATCGTTGTTTTTGTACTCTGTTTTTGGACTAATGTTTTGAAACTTTTATGTTCCTTGGATTTATGTTTTTTTGGAACCCTTTGGATTTATCCCTGCCCTTGAACTGTTATTTTCTTGGATTAACTTTTGGAATCGCTGTTAAGTTACCTTTTGGATTTATTAAAGACTTGTTTTTGTTTTATCCGAGACTTCCTGTGTTCTTTGCACCTGGGTCCATACATCCTGTTTCTCCCGAGATCAGTTCCCTCGACCTTGTGTCACCCCCGATTTATGACAGTCAGTGTGTATGTTTCTAATGTTATTTACATTCTGTTATGATGCTTGTGTCTAATGTCAAATTTATTTCAACCCAGGTACATGGGGGAGTGGATGTGTCTGATGCCCTCATTCACTATTACACAGTCCTGCACAAGACCACAAATTGGTATCCATCCTTTTTTACCATTTTGTGGACATAGCTGTTGTGAACGCCTTCATCCTTCATTGTCAGATGGCACGAATGAAGAATCAATGACCACTCAGACAGAAAGCATTCAGAGAGACTCTTATTATGGACATGGCGAATTTGGTATCTCAGGATGAGAATGTTTCACCATCTCCTGGTATTCACCACATGCCAACTTACATAAATCCAGACAGCACAAATGGAAGAAAACAGTGCAGACTTTGCAAGCTAAAGACCCACTGATGTGCGATACTTGTGGTGTTGCATTGTGCTTGCAACTGACATGTTCCTGCTACAAAGAGTGCCACAGTATCCAAAACTAGGCTTTATGTTCTGTATACAACTTATAAATACATATTGTAAAAGTATATTTTGTAAATAGTTATTTTTTTCTTATTATAGTGCTATAGTGATTTTTTTTTTTCTTATAGCGCTAAAACTTGAGTGCACTGTTTCATGGCATTTATTCAAAGTAAAAATAAAATAAAAATTAACCACATGAAATTGTGTCATATTTTAAAATTGAAAAAAATAATGGGTTAGTAGATGCGGTACATGTAAAAATAACTATTATAGCTTTCTGTAGCCCTCGGATCATTTTGTTACCTAGTGGCCCTTTGGAAATTCCAAGTGGCCGTTTTAGGTTTTGTCCCTAGTCAGAGATAAAAGCTTGCAGGAACCTCATTTTTGTTAGATCATCTTCAAATTTTAAACATAACTTCTTTAGATTTGTGGCTTTGCAAACATTGTATTCCTGGGTTGTCTTGGCACTTTTATTATTATTATTATTTTTTTTTTTTTATGATAAAAACATGTTCAGCACAAAATATTTCCATTATTGTAAACTTCAGCTTTCCTAACTAAAAAAAACATTAATTCTGAAACTTGGGAAATAAAGCCCCAAGTGTCTTCTTTCAAAAGATACTACAACTGTGTCCATACTCCAAAGGGTCCAGTAAATACAACCATTTAAGTTCAGGTATGTCATTTTCATGGTTTGTGCTCAAAAAGGGGGTGTGTATCAACAGGTTTACAGTTTTTGATTTTATTTCAGTAATGTATGTCAAATTAAAATCTGACAGCAAAGGCATTATACATTTTGCTTTTTAGGCTGGTCCAGCTAATGTGTTTGCACTTTATAAAGCAAAAAGACAAGGCAGTGCCTTTATCCATAAGGCAATTGGGTCTTATAACAGAAAGGAGGGACTTCTTTTCCAGCATACACCATACAAGTGGTCAGACTCCTTTTCTTTATAATTTCTCTGGTTTGCCTCAAACACATAGTGAAAGGTTGAATATTACACATCTGCTCCATTCACACCTGTCTGCAGAGAATTCCAGCAGGTTCTTTTGGTGTTTGCAGATGGTTCATCCAGTGAGCTCAGGTGAGTGGGTGTTAATATTGACTCAGCATGAGGTGGGGAAACTTTAAGTCAGGCAGATGTGTCAGCAAACACTAGGCCAACACTTAATCACCAGCAGGGCAGGAAACAGGATCAGGACGGGATCAGTGCTGATCGGCAGCTTAATCTCAGTGTTCTCAGAGATCGTGATTGTGTGTGTGTGCGTAATGAGTCCATTGCCCCATCGTCTGTAAATGGGTCACACACTCTGATCTGTCTGCTCACTGGGACCAACCCCACTGATCCAAATAACAGCAGATCCAGTAACCACCATTTTAAAGGAACACACACAATTTATTTATTTATTTAAGAAAGAAATTAGGCCACTGTGGCTGAGTTTTCACAGCCTATTTCTGAATCACTCTATGGCCTTTAAAATGCAATTGTGAAGTTTGCTTGTCAGATGTCTAAAATACATTTGCAGTGACCTTACTGATGCAGGGTTTTTATTTTATTTTAATGTATTTTGGCAGATGGTTTTATCCAAGCCAAATCACCATGCATTAAATACATATTATATCAGTAGCTGCATTTCCTGGGAACTGTACCCATGACCTTGCCATTGCTAGTGCCATGCCCCATCAGTTGAGCTACAGAAAAAAACTAGGGCTATGTTTGTGTGGCATGGGGGGGGCGTGGTCATGTGTCCATCTGCAGGAGAGGGAAAGCGGTAAGGCTCGTCACCTGGGCTGTAATTACTCTAACACCTGTCTCTCATTACAGTGATGGCGGAGGGAGACCTGATAAGGCTCGCCAGAGAGGCAGAGGAGAGAAAGAGTGTGGCCCAGAGCAATAGATTTTCAGAGAGTGAAAGCTAGTTTGAGTTGGCCACCCAGAGCCGTTTTTGCTTTGTGTTTGTGCGTGTGTGTGAAGCTGAACTGTAGAATAAACACTCAACTGTTCGCTGTCTCCTGGCTCCTCCACTTCCCACAAAACCTATCTTTATCACAGTTTGGAATAGCATACTACTCTTACTATTGCTGTCGAATACATTATGTATACTGGTCATAGAATGCAAATCTTCTGTATGCATAGAATTATCTACTAAATTGATTTGATTGAACTGCAATAAGGACATTTTATACAAAACTGGATTGAAAATACTAAATAACTTTTTATTTCCACAATGATAAATGGATGCTGCTTGGTGAATGAAACATTGAATTGTGATGAGGTGATGTGTTAACATTGTAGCATACTACTGTTTAAAACTTTTATAATGGAATAATGGATACTGCTTCACACAGCATACACTGTGCAGTACTCGGTAAGTAGTAGGCTAATATTCCATTCTGAACATAGCCAATGTCCAAGCAAATATCAAACTTAAAGAATCAGATTTGCACTTTTTAGCTAATAAAAGATTGGATATATAAGTTTGCACAGACAGGGTTAGTATGCAACTCTATTACACCAATGACATGCTAATGTATGTTTAAGTGTTATGATTTTACTTTCAAAACAGTGTGATAGTAGCACATTGTAAACCTTAATTGGTGATGCTGCACACTTGCCTGCTTGGTTTCCATGAAAAGTGTGAGGAATGAGGATCAACACCATGTTATAAATGCAGCCCATAGAAATTATGTTCAAATTAACTCAAACTATTACTTTAACAGCTCTCAACTACATTGAATTCCTGAGGTTATTCAACACCATCCAACTGCCAAAGGTTGCCTGAACCTTTATGAAACCACTCCAAACCACTCAATAAAACCTCATGAAATTGAAGAAGCCAGAGTACCTGTGATGTTTACATCTTGTGATTATTATAGAATCCCACCTGCCCATTTGTGAGTGAGACCTTTCAGTGCTGCTGTGTAACTGGCACAAAGGGATTCACGAAGAAACGAGAGATGAGAATTGCTTTTACCTCTAGTTACTTGAAGGTCAGTGCTAATTTGAAATCTTCTGATGGACCATGTGATGGACAGACTGAGGTGGAGGTATTGTGTGAATTAGGAAACAGACAGATTGGAGAAGGCATGTACAGGTACTGATAAAAGAATTCACTCTTTCTCCTCTGTCTCTGTCTTTCATTAGTCCTATCTTTTCACACAAGACACCTTGGCTCTGTCTTTATGAGCAAAGCAGAGTTTATTTTATGTGTTAAAGGAATAGTTAACCACAAATGACACTTCTGTTATCATTTACTCATCCTCCTGTCATTCCAAACCCCTATGACTTTCTTTCTTCTGTGGAACACAAAAGGACAAATGATAAAGAATGTAGTGGCCTCTGTTTTCCAGAAAATGAACATAAATGAGGACTGGGGATGTTAACCCCAAAATGACAAAAAAGGCACCATTAAATTAGTTCATATGACAAGACTTCTGAAGCCAAAAAATAACTGTAATGATGCTGCTGGTACTGGCAATGACGAAGACAATGACGATGAATTGAAGAACCCAAGTGTAATTTATTACAAATGTGAAATCCCAAAAACGTAAATCCAAACATGAACAAAACAAACATAAACATGAACTTGACTTGACTTGACTTAGCATGACACATTACCAAACTCAACCAAAGTTACATTCAACAATACCTGACAATGGACAAATGAAACATGAGGCTTAAATACATGAACATAGGAGAACACATGACAAAGATAACCAATAAACACTGAGAACTCTAAATAAGATAACGAGATAATAAACCAATGAAAACAAGACACGTGAACATGGAGGGAAAACATAAATCACATGACAATGGAACCACATGACATTAAACAGGAACTAAAAATAAACTTTTCTAAATAAAAGACATGAAAAACATGAATTAACAAAATACACATGACATATCCCCCCCACTAAGGGGCAGCTCCCAATGCCTCAAAACATGAACACACACATTAAACATGACATAGTACCAAAGTTCTGTAGGGAGCTGGGGGGGGGGATCTTGAGGCATGGGGCGTGGCCTGGAAAGACAGGGCGTGGGGCATGAGACCAGGGCAGAGTCAATGGAAGGTGGGGCCCTGAGAGGCTCAAGGGGCGGAGCCATGGAAGGTGGGGTTGAGAGAGACTTGAGGGTCAGAGCCATGGAAAGCGGAGCCGTGAGAGACTTGAAGGGCGACACCATGGAACTTGGTGCCTGGATAGTAGCCAAAGACTGGAAGAGCCAGGGTAGAGCCGGAGGCAGGGAAGACCAAGGCAGTGCTGGAGGCTCGGAGGAGTAAGGCGGAGCTGGGGGCTCGGAAGACTGAGGCGGAGCCGGTGGAACTGAGGACCAAGGTGGAGCCATAGGGAAGGAGGTCCCTCGTGGAGCTGATGGATCGGAGGGACGAGGCACAACCAGAGGATTGGAGAGCCAAGGCAGAGCCAGGTGACCGACAGACCAAGGAGGAGCCGGAGGGACCCCGGCAATGCCGACAGGCTGAAGGACTGCAGTGGAGCCAAGGGAATGCAGAGCTGAGGCAATGTCGAGGGACCGACAGGCCAAGGAGGAGTCCAGCGGGGTCGGAGGGTTGAAAGTTCCCCTTGCCTGCTCAGGAGAACTAAGTGTGGGTACAAGGGCGGGAACCATTTCCAGGTCCAACTGCTCAGATGTGACCATGACATGGCATGGAACAGACTCAGGCGTGGCTGTGATGTGGCATGGAGCAGGCTCAGGCATAGCTGTGACGTGGCATGGAGCAGGCTCAGGCGTGGCTGTGATGTGGCATGGAGCAGGCTCAGGTGTGGCTGTGATGTGGCATGGAGCAGGCTCAGGCGTGGCTGTGACATGGCATGGAGCAGGCTCAGGTATGGCTGTGACATGGCATGGAGTAGGCTGAGGCATTGCTGTGACATGGCATGGAGCAGGCTGAGGCATTGCTGTGACATGGCATGGAGCAGGCTGAGGCGTTGCTGTGACATGGCATGGAGCAGGCTGAGGCATTGCTGTGACATGGCATGGAGCAGGCTGAGGCATTGCTGTGACATGGCATGGAGCAGGCTGAGGTGTTGCTGTGACATGGCATGGAGCAGGCTGAGGCGTTGCTGTGACATGGCATGAAGCAGGCTGAGGCGTTGCTGTGACATTGCATGGAGCAGGCTGAGGATCCCGGACAAAAGATGATGCTAGCTCAGTGACCATGACGAGGAACTCTGGCTTGGCGGCCATGACGTGAAACTCTGGACATGACAATAACTTGGTGTGAGGAACAGATTGAAATTTAAATCATTAGAATCTCATAATCTTTCCCAAAATAATAGCTCCCATATGTCAGTCGCACTTTATGCAAACATTGTAAAAATCTTGCATTGTATTGACAGTTCCTTTGTTTAAAATGACTTTAATAAAACCGCCCAGTAAGACCTGTTTTACATTACTTGTATAAACTTTGCATATTTATTCTGGTACCCACTACAGCATTCACACGGTAACACTTTACAGTGTCCCTGTTACAGTGTAATTACCTAAGTAAGTACAGAGAACTAAATAATGTAATAATATGAAACAACATGTAATTAATATGTAATTAAGTTATGGAACAGCTTGTACTGACACACTGCAATTATATATGTTTAATAGACAAGTATTATTACATAAGAGTAACAGGCCAGTCTTGTTACATACTTATTTGTGTAACAGGAAGTTCTTGTTACCTTTGTGGAACAGACAAATCTTTGGAAACACATTATTTGGTAACACTTAATTTTAGTGACCCTGTTACAGTGTAATTGCCCAAGTAAGTACAGAGTACTAATTAATGTAATAACAGGAAACAACATGTACTTAATATGTAATTATTTTATGGAACAGCATGTAGTTATACATTGAGTACCACTTTATTTTGATGGTCCCAAGTAGATATTTAACTGACTATAAGTGACCTTTCATCTGGCTTGCTATAGCTAGTAAACAGTGTTTCAACAAACTTTCAGTAGACTATCAATAGCCAATATAACAGCAGCAAAATAACAGCTTATCGACTGACTTGCTATAGCTAGTGAACAGTGTTTCAACAAACATTCAGTAGACTTTCAGTAGAATGACCTACTTACATTATTGTTGAGAACATCAGTTCATTAATAAAGATCTATATACAGGCTACTGAAAGTCTACTGAATGTTTGTTGAAACACTGTTTACTAGCTATAGCAAGCCAGTTGATAAGTCACTTATAGTCAGTTAAATAGTCACTTATAGTCAGTTAAATATCTACTTGGTACCATCAAAATAAAGTGTTACCATACATTGTAATTATGTATGTGTAATAGACAAGTATTATTACATATGTGTAACAGTCCAGTCTTGTTACATATCTATTTGTGTAATAGGAAGATCTCGTTACATACATGGAACAGACAGATCTTGTTATAAAACATTGGTGCTTGGGCGGGTTTTGTATGGTCAAATACTATCCCAACTGTAAAAAAATAAATAAAAAAATATTACCTACAACTGCTTTTCTACATGTGATTTCCACAAACTATTTTAAGCAGCATGGGACTATTGTGTGTATGGGCATAAGTCAGGTTTTTCTAAATTGATTGAACTGTTCAACTGTTGCATTTTGTTCCAAGTAGAAATAAAAATTGATAAAAATGTTTTGTTTTTTTTGTTTTTTTGGCACCATTCTGAGTAAATTCTAGAGACTGTTGTGCATGAAAATCACAGGAGATCAGCAGTTACAGAAATACTCAAACCAGCCCATCTTGCACCAACAATCATGCCACGGTCCAAATCACTGAGATCAAATTTGTTCCCCATTCTGATGGCTGATGTGAACATTAACTGAAGCTCCTGACCCGTATCTGAATTATTTTATGCACCGCACTGCTGCCACACAATTACCTGTGTAACCTGGTGTAATAATTCAATAGATCTTTTTATTTTATTTTATGTACTTGTTATAATGTATATTGTTGTGAATAAGCAACATGTTTGTTATTAAGTTGATAGTGTATTTATTATTTTTGTGTTTTAACATTTTTATGGTTTAGCCAATCATGTTCACTTGCCATGTTAGATGTCCAATCAGTGCTCTGGGTCAAGAAAAAGGGGTGGGAAAAAGAGAAATGAAGAGGGAAGACGGAGAGCAAGAGGGAGAAGAGCGTGCGATCATCTAGTGTCGAAATGTTTCACAAATATAGTGTGACAAATGCTGTAGTGTGTTACAATTGTGTCTGTAGTTAGTGTGTTGTCAAATCGAGAACCGAAACTGATCCTACAGTGACGGAGACTGAACAGGGTCTAGCTTGCTCAGTTGGACTGTATGTTCATTTAACGAGTTGTCAGTGTGAAGATTCATGGTAGTTACAAAAGAGAATGACACCAGATAGACCTCTGAGCCACCGTGAGCGCTCAGAGTGCCTCTGACCCCGCGGGAATTATCGCGATCACAGGCGTGACTGACAGCTAACATCAGGAGGTGAAACACGCTCTTCTGAATAGAGCCTTAAATATATTTTTCTGTGTTTATTGCTCTGTGTTGAGTGAAGTGGTTTTATATTTTTTGAACAACACGCACCCCAGCTATGAACAGGCCTGCAGCGTTTAAACTGAAACATTTATACTGACTGATGTAAGGTGTGAGCTCATATTGTCAGCTTATTTTGTGAAAGTAAGAGTTATTTGAGGTTTAAAAGAAAAGAAAAAGAAGAGAGAGTTTGGGAACTCATATCTAAAAGTACATACACAAAAAGAGTGAGAAAGAGAACTATCTACAGAGGTAAATATTTGAAACTGTGTATTTGATCCTTTGGGAGTAATCGGTGGATTTGTGAAATTCATTGAATTCATATTGTTTATTTACATATTTTTCTTTTTTTTTTTTTTTTTGTATTTTATATTTCTAAAGATAACTGAAAATGTATTCCTTTTACCTTCATTTTAGTAAATTGTAATTTTCTTATATATTTGAGTGTTTTCAGTGTGTTAATTTGGATTTACAAGGGTGATAGATAGTTTTGAATTCTGATTGGATACAAATGTACTTTAGTCACCTAGTGAAAGTACTAAAAAGAGATATAAATCACAATTCATTATTGTGTATTGTAATAAATTTGAAGCTTAAGGGACCCAAGGAAAGTAGTAACCTATACAGTTACAAAACATAAAAGGTAAAATGAATAAATAACCACACGTAGACCAAACAAATTGGAAAAACCAAAGTTGATTAATAAGAACTCAGGGTGCTCTCTTATATATCTGTAAAGGAAAGGGTTAGAAGTGCTACACCTGATTAGATAATCGCATGGATGATTGCTGGTGCCAAACGGGCTGGTGTGAGTATTTCTGTAACTGCTGATCTACTTGGATTTTCATGCACAACAGTCTCTAGAATTTACTCAGAATGGTGTCAAAAACAAAAAACATCCAGTGAGCAGCAGTTCTGTGGATGGAAATGCCTTGTTAATGAGAGAGGTCAACAGAGAATGGCCAGACTGGTTCGAACTAACAAAGTCTACGGTAACTCAGATAACCGCTCTGTACAATTGTGGTGAGAAGAATAGCATCTCAGAATGCTATTCAGAGATGCGGGTTGGGGCTGTTTTGGAGGCACGAGGGGGACCTACACAATATCAGGCAGGTGGTTTTAATGTTGTGGCTCATCGGTGTATCTATCTATCTATCTATCTAAATATATATATGATGCTATTACATGCATTCTGCGGTGTAATGGTGTGCTAACATTTTATAGTATTTGATTCTTCGTCTCTAGTCTAGTCTAGTCTATATATATATATATATACACACACACACACACACACACACACACACACACTAGCGGCCACATTTTGGAATAATGTACAGATTTTGCTGTTTCGGAAGGAACTTGGTACTTTAATTCACTAAAGTGGCATTCAACTGATCAAAAAGTATATCAAGGACATTACTGATGTAAAAAACAGCACCATCACTATTTGAAAAAAAGTTATTTTTGAACAAATCTAGACAGGACCCATTTCCAGCAGCCATCACTCCAACACCTTATCCTTGAGTAATCATGCTAAATTGTTAATTTGGTACTAGAAAATCACTTGCCATTATATCAAACACAGTTGAAAGCTATTTGGTACGTTAAATGAAGCTTAACATTGACTTTGTATTTGTTTGTTTTTTGAGTTGGCACATTATGCAATAGACTGGCATGTCTTAATGTCAATATTAGGTAAAAAATGACAAAAAAGAAACCGCTTCCTCTAGAAACTCATCAGTCAATCATTGTTTTTAGGAACGAAGGCCATACAATGCTTGAAACTGCCCCAAAAAAAAAAAAAAAAAAACTGAAGATTTCATACATTGGTGTACACTAAAGTCTTCAAAGACAAAGGACGAGAGTCTCTAGTTTGAGAAATAGATGCCTCACATGTCCTCAGCTGACAGTTTCATTGAATTCTATCCGCTCAACACCAGTTGTCATGTACAACAGTAAAGAGAAGACTGAGGGGTGCAGGCCTTATGGGAATAATTGCAAAGAAAAAGCCACTTTTGAAACAGAAAAACAAAAAGAAATGGTTAGAGTGGGCAAAGAAACACAGACATTGGACAACAGATAATAGGAAAAGAGTGATATGGATCTTAACCCCATTGAGCTTTTGTGGGATCAGCTAGACAGTAAAGTGTGTGAGAAGTGCCCGACAAGACAGTCACATCTATGGTAAGTGCTACTTGAGTATCTGGACAAACTGATAGCTAGAATGCCAAGGATCTGCAAAGCTGTCATTGCTGCATGTGGAGGATTTTTTGATGAGAACTCTTTGAAGAGATTTTTTTTTTTTTATAAATTGTAATAGTACATTTTCATGTTATTAATGTCCTGACTGTACATCAGTTGAATGCCACTTTGGTGAATAAAAGTACCAATTCCTTTCCATAAGAGCAAAATCTGTACATTATTATATATATTATCCTGCACTGAACTTCCACCAGCCTGTCAGACTAAAGACAGAGAATCAAATACTATAACATGTTAGCACACCATCTCACAGCAGAATGCATGTCATAGCTTCATGCTCTTTTTAAAGTAACTAAGTATTATGCCCCATGGTGTGTCAAGATTCTATTTAAGTGTAAGTTTTTCATTCTCCTCTAGCAGTGTCTGAATACACTGCACAAGTATGGCAATAAACTTTTAAATATCAATGTGAAGCATTAAAAGAATTATACACCAAGTTATGTGATCAAGATTGTACTTACTTCATGTGTAACTACATACCTTAACACGCTGTGCTTAAGTTTAAACTCACTAGTACACAGCTGAATACATGTAATGGCTTCATAATTATATGAAAATATACACAATTTTAGGTAACACTTTATTTTACAGTGTCCCTGTTACAGTGTAATTACCTATGTAAGTATTTATTTAGTTATTTATTTTACCAGGAAGTCACATTCAGATCAAAAATCTCTTATACAAGAGAGACCTGTCCAAGGTAGCAGCAGTACAGACTCACAACATATAAAATGTAACATATAAACATGAACATAAACAGCTATTTAAACACAGTGGTCTCTCACGAAAAACAATCACATGCCTCCTTCACCATATTCTTTATGATGCCCTTAAATTCATCAATGGATATAAATAAATTTAATTTTAGATCTTTCTGTAGATTATTCCATGTCCATGGAGCATACTAGGAAAATGCAGTTTTCCCCAGATCTGTCACAACCCGTGGTACATTAAAAAGAACTTGGAAGAGTGCAGCTGTTAACTACCAAAGCTGAGACAGAGAAGGGTACAGAGGTAGGCTGGAAGTTTACCTAGTATAGCTTTATAGATAAAAATATATGAATGCTGTTGTCTGCAAGTGGTCAGTGATTTCCAACCCACTAAATCATAAAGAATACACTGATGAGTAAGAGACTTTGCATTTGTAATGAAACGTAAATATGCATGGTACACTGAATCAAGACTCCATAAAATCGAGGAGGCTACATGCATATACAATATATCACCATAATCAATCACAGGCAGAAACATAGCTTCCACAATTTTTTTTCTTGGCATTAAAAGCAAGATTAATTTCTCAAATAAAAGCTTGTCGTCTATCCATATACCCAAATACTTGTACGAGCACACCCTAACAATGGATTTACCATCGGACATGAGAATGCTAACATCATCAAGCATCTGTAAACAAGCTTTTGAGAAGACCATAAACTTTGTTTTCTGAGCATTCAAAACCAATATTAAACTCAGCAGAGCAGTTTGTAATGACTGAAATGCAGTCTGAAGCTCTTGCACTGCCTGTAATATGGAGGGAGCATATGTTTAAATGACAGTGTCATCTGCATACAGGTGTAATTTTGCTTGAATGTCATTACTCAATTCATTAATAAAAATCGAAAACAAAATAGGTCCCAGTTCGATCGACAAAATAATTTCTGAACCATTTAAAAGCTTTAGGACCAAGACCAACATTCCTAAGTTTGTTCAGCAGCAATAGCAATTCATGGTCCAATTAATCAAATGCCTTTGATATATCCACAGGTAAGGCAGCACAATGCTGTTTTTTGTCCAAGGCACCAATAAGATCATTTGTCACAGCCATAGCAGCAGTAATGGTACTGTGACCAGTTCTAAAGCCAGACTGAAAATTACTTAAAACATTATTATAAAATAAAAACTGTTATAACTGCAAATTTACCTGTGATTCAAAGATCTTAGTCAGGACTGAAAGTCTGGAAATTGGACAGTAGTTGTTCAACTCTGAGGGGTCTCCAACTGTAAGTAAGGGCAAACATAAGCAGCTTTCCACATTTTAGGTATCAAATTTGTCTGAAGACATAAGCAATATACACAATGGGCTCAGCAATAATATCTGCCACCACTTTTGAAAGATAAGGATCCAGATTGTCTAGACCTGCAGACTTTTTGTGGTCAATGTCTTTCAGAGCTTTACAAACTTGAGCAACTGAAATGGGTTTAAAATCAAACAAATCCTGATTTCCATCAATTTCTGTGGTGATAGAACAAGGGACTGAGGTATTTGCATTTGTGCTATCAAATACAGACCCAGCATGAATAAAGTATTTGTTAAACTGACTGACCATAGCAGCCTTGTCCTTTATTTCCTCTGAACCAGCCAGAATACGTTCAGGGAGGCTTGAAGCAACGTGTACCTGACAAAATTTTAATTAATTTCCAGGATTTTGAGGGGTTATTTAGGTTCTCTGTAACTGACTTGAGATAAAACTCTAATTTGGAATTTCTGATCATTAAGGTACACTTGTTCCTTAGTGTTCTAAACGTAGTCCGATCAGCAGAGGAGTTTGTAAATCTAGCTTGGGCCCATGATTCATTTCTTAAACAAATTAGCTCTGAAAGACTGTCAGAGAACCAGGGATTGTCCCTACCACTGATCCTAAACTTCTTAATGGGAACATGTTTATTAGAGATAGACAAAAAGATTGAATAAAAGTATTCCCATGCCATTTTAACATCCGGAATCAGAGTAACTCTGCTAAGAACACTGTAGCACAAATCGTGCAGAAAAGCCTGCTCTTCAAAACTTTTAAAATATATTTTAAAAATGAAACTGTGTTTTACCTTAGGAAATTTTGTATTCCTAACATAAGCAATTGCACAATGATTGCTAGCATCATTGCAAAATATGCCAATTGAAGTGTTTTTTATAAGATGTATTTGTTAAATCAAGCAAGGTAAATTTATTTTGTACTTTGGGATTTAGTCTTGTTGGTGCATTAATAAATTGCACAAGGTTTAAGGAGTCACACAGTTCTTTAAAACAATATGATGTCCCTGAAAGCCAATCCCAATTTAAATCACCCATAAGGATGAATTCAGAGTCATTTCATTTATGTACAATATCTGAAATAGATTTGAGAGCATCCTTTGAGGCAGACTGGGGTCTATAACAGCCAACCACAGTGATATGAGAATCCTTTGATACACCCACTTTGACGGCCAAGACCTCAAACTGTGAATCTTTAGTGATTGACAGAGTTTCTGAGCTAATAAGCTTGGATTTGACATACATGGCAACCCCACCCGCTTTACCAACCTGATCAGTTCTATAGACTTTGTAACCATTAATACAGATTAATTCATTAGCACAGAGTACTAAATATTTTAATAACATGAAACAACATGTACTTAATAAGTAATTAAGTTATGGAACAGCATGTACTTAGACATTGTAATTATGTATGTGTAATAGACAATAATGATTACATGTGTGTAACAGGCTTGTTACATACCTATTTGTGTAATAGGAAGATCTTGTTACATAAGTGGAACAGCCAAATCTTGTAACAAAACATAGCTTCATAATTACATTAAAATTACACAATATTACATAGTATTAGTCACTGTAAAATAAAGAATATCTAGACTGTACTTAAGTGTACTTAATGTGTAACTACATACCTTAACAAGTGCTTAAGTTTAAATTAATGCACTAGTATACAGCTGAATACATGTAATAACTTCATAATTACATTAAAATTACACAATATTGCATAGTATTAATCACGGTACAATAAAGTGTATCTAGACTGTACTTAAGTATACTTAATGTGTAACTACTGTACATACCTTAAAGATCTGTTGATCATTTGTGAATATCATACAGTATAACCATGGTGGGTGTGATGGTACCTGGGCTAGACAGGGATGGGTGTTTGGTCTTCTGGAAGTCCATAGCAGTAGCCAAAAATCTATACTTAAGATGGTCCCTAGACAAGCATATAAAACTCTGATCCCCATCATGTAAAGATATATGCCAAGGGCTTCAACAATCTACACTGACTCTTGGAGGACATATGTGCGGTCTCTGACTGAAAGGGGATATCATCGTTATCCAGTAAACCATAGACAGAACTTGGATCCACAGACTGGCAGCCACACTTTTAGGATGTTTTTCAAGTTGTAATAGTTACTTCTAATTTCAAATACAAATTGTCCAACCCTTTGAGCATTTTTCCACTTCAATAAGTTATGTTTCGCTGCCTGAGAAAATATGGGAGAATAGGTGTCCTGTATTGAACGTCGTAATTTCAGCAAAAATAAGGGATGTCCCAGCTAAAACGGGATAGTTGTAAACCCTAGCAGCAACAAACATTTTGCCACCTCTCCAGCTTTTTACACCATTGTCTGTGAAGAATATAATGAAAAACATAATCAATGACAAAACAACCACTGCTAAACTCTCATGCATGATGAATCTATGCAAGTTTGCATTATTACTGTGACAGCTTATGTAGACATGCTAGCAAAAGTGACTGTAGACTGTACAGAATAGAATTAGATCTGGCCACACATACCTTGCAGTTTTAAGAGTCAGTCTGAAAAAAAAAAAAAAAGATTTATCAATAAAATCGTTTGCAATATAGGCTTTTATGACGCAACATAGTACAATGCACACAAAAAGCACTTTCGATTCAGTTAATCTGACTGAATCTACACGATAAAGACGTTTCTAGCAACACTTGAGGTTGTGGGTTCCTTTTGGTGTACAGTAATTACCATTTGGATGTACAGTAAATGCGCTACCCCTCCTGATGTAAATACGATTTTATGCAGAGTTTGTACTAGTTCTCAATGGCTCATTTCCAGTGACCATTTTATAATGAATGGCTGAAAATAAATACTGTGTTAAATGTGTATACTACTCAAGTAGTTCTAATATTGCTCCAAAACTCATGTTTGCATCATTAGCATGACTATGTGTACTCAGGCAGAGAGTTATTATCCATGTGCTTTGATGTTGTTGTCAGCCCATATTTCTAAGAAGCATTCAGTTTCCTTTTTTGAATAGTGTAAATCTTTTCTTATCATCTTGGAAAAGATGACTCATCAACATTGAAAAAAATCCAACATCATTATTAGTTGCTCGGTTCTGCATATTAGACCGGACTGTTTTCTTACTAACAGAACATACTGGAGTTCACATATGGTCACTCTACCATACCCCCCTTTTTAAGACTCAGAAATACTGTGCCTTAGTTCTTTACTTACAATGAGGCTAGAGCCATCCAGTGCAGATGAATATGAAACAAGGGAGTAAAAGACCAAAAATATCAATGTTTTCAATCACAACACACTAAACATCAAGTATAAAGAACACTCACTCATTCTGTACATCCAAAGAAACCTTCGAAAAAAAATATTAATAAACTACAGCTCACATCCCGAAGTGATCACTATGCCCTGTTCCCTTCGAATACAATTATTACCTGCCACTGTGAGAGCTTCAGAGGGCTGGAAGGTGATAACAGTCATGTGTGGAATGACCCTACAGCATGGATTGTGCTCCCTTCAATGTGCCCTGGGAAGGCATCATCAGCACAGGTTAGAACACATGTGCACTGTAGGAGAAGGGTGCGTTCTTGTTCTAGAAAGCTCAATTGCATAAAACTGTTATTGGTGCTCTAAGATTTAAAAATTAATGATCACACCATTATGATTATTATTACGACAGGGGCACACCATTGCACCATTTTTTGAACACAGGCTCCTGTGGTAATCCAGGCTCACTTGGTGCCCTAGGTGAAATAATACATGACCAAAGAAAAAACACTTTATTTACAACTTAGTAGATCTTCTTAGAAGACTTGATAGTAGTGGCGCATGTCTATGATAGGTTTGCAAGAAAATTTTAGGTTCAGAATCTATTAAAATTCATTGAAAGCCAGTGATCACCATACATTTATAGTAGTTGTATGGAAAAGAGCATTTCACAGCAAAAGGTTCACATGAATTTAGATTGCCATGAGGAAGGGTAGATGTCGACAGATTTTTTAATATAAAACAAATGATCTGCAAAAGGTGTGACTCAATTGGACTGACCAGTTTTAGATAGATGAATGGGTGATTTCTGCCACAGCTTTGTAGACAAACACTCAATATATATATATATATATATATATATATATATATATATATATATATATATATATATATATATATATATATATATTTTTTTATAACTTAATTATGAAAGATTGTCCAAAGAGCACATGTTGGTGGCCAATGTTTAAACTAAGGATTTTGTATGAACTACAGTATAAGATTAATGAATAAAGCTGCACTACGGAAGATCTTTTGGTTAAAAATGAACAAAATTCCATTATTGATTGATGACATAAAAACAGTGTTCAAAACAATGTCCTTACCTAACTATGGTAAGCCTACAGAAATGGTTGGTATTTTGAGCTGTCGGGTCAGATTTGGCGCCAAATCACAGGTTTATGTCATTCATCCTTACGTCATTACAGTATTGCTGCTCCCTTTACGCATATTATGCAGTCTAAGCCAAAGACATATGTAGTCTTCAGTTAAAATAGGATATTAAATGTTTTTCAATTTGACAACTAAAGGTTTACATACTGATAAATTACAAATAATGTGATATAATAATGTAAAAAGTATAGCCTACATTGTCTAAAACAAAACAAAAACACAGAGTATATTACTGTATGTCTAACATTACAATGTTCATCCAGCATGTTTATGATAAGCCAGATAGCAAACCGACATAGAATCAATGTAGAATCGATGTCTCTCGCGGCATTGAAATGACATTGATCTCCGACGCTGATTCCACTTCTTTTCTCATCGAAGTCATGTTGAATCTACGTCGTTCACGTCATTGAAAACTAACATAGTCAATCTAATTTGTTAACTTACCTGACGTTGAAACAACGTTGATTTCAGTTGGGTGAAACAATGTTATACAATCAATATATATTCTACTTTTGTTTTTAAAATCCCAAATACTTCAAAATGAATAAATCAGCCTTTATTTGTACTCTTTATTCAACACACAGCACATTCAGTTACTCATTGTTACCTGTCTGTCACTCACTCGATGTTGTGTCGATGTACTGACACTAGGGGTTCAATCTTGAGAGCCCCAATCACCTTTGCTTAAAATAGAAAAGGCCAATGAATATTGGCGAGTGGAATTTGCATGCCACTCTTCGCCCCGGACATACGGGTATAAAAGGAGATGGCGTGCATCACTCGTTCAGATTTTTTCTTCAGAGCCGAATGCATGTGTGTGTGTGTGTTCGTCCTCTCACCTCTTGCTACGCTGCTGGATTTTTACGCCGCATATCAGCGGTCACCCTTGCACGGTTGAGTGCTGTGCTTCCCCTGGGTGCTTCGGCAGCCTGACTCTGCAGGTGCTAAAAGAGTATATTCAAGAAAGAATATATTTTCCTTCTAAAAGAGCTCGTGCAAACACTTGCCGTCTTTTTAAAGATGTCCTTCCGCATTTGCGGATGTGGATGTGGCCGTTATCTCTCCCCTCCGGATACCCATGAAATCTGCCTCGAGTGTCTATGGCGCTAGCACGCCAAGGCGGCTTTCGTGGAAGGGTTGTGTTCTCATTGCAAGAACATGCCCATGAGAACGTTGCGGTCATGGCTCACTTCCTTCTTCATGAAGCAAGGAGCCACCGCGGCTGCTCCCCAACCTGGTCCGTCCTGGGCTGACGCTCAGCCAGCTCAGCCCCCGCGGACCTCCCATCCCCCAGTATGCTCGTTCTGTCCGGACGAGCTGTCGAGCAATGCAGGCGGTCTGCCTCAGGGTGGGTTTAATGTGTCGTTCGTGGCTCGCGATGAGGATGAGCTTTCAGTCACAGCGTCGGAGGGTGGGCTTCTGCTATCGAAAGCGGATGAATCTTCTGAGCTCCTGCCCACGGGCGGTAGAGCACAGGATGAGGTGGATGCTGAGATGGCAGCCATGCTTGCCCGGGTGGCTGCGAACATTGGGCTGAAGTGGAACCTTCCACCCTGCCCTGAGCGTTCACGGCTGGATGATTGGTTTCTGGGCTCAGAGCGTGACTCACGGCCACACCCTACCCCAGTGCCTTTCTTCCCGGAAGTGCACGGGCTTGTCCACTCTGACTACCTTCGACAGCGGAGCGGCTAAGGGATATGTCGAGCTCCCCCAGGTAGAGCGCGCCGTAGCGTTGCATTTATGGCCGCAGGGTGCAGCCACCTGGCGTGACCGACCAAGGCTCCCTTCCAAGGCCTGTAAGTTCACTTCCTCTTTAATGACGAAGGCTTACAAGGCCGCAGGTCAGGCCGCTTCCGCCCTGCACGCCATGGCCATTCTGCAGGTCCACCAGAAAAAAATAAAATAACCATTATGAAAATTGAACCTTGTTTTACTACAGAAACCACTGTTTTTGGTATTTGAAAACCATTACTACAAGATTTACCATCTACATTACTACAATTTTACTAAAGTAAAACCATGGTTAATTTATTGCGAGGGAGCTATTTTTTTGGGTTAGTTCACCCAAAAATGAAAATTCTCTCATCATTTACTCACCCTCATGCCCTCCCAGATGTGTATGACTTTCTTTCTTCAGCAGAACACATTTGAAGAAAAATAGTAAAATATTTTAACTCAGTAGGTCCATAAAATGCAAGTGGATGAGGATCCGACTTTTGAAGCTCCAAAAAGAACAGATAGTCAGCATAAACTTCATCCATATGACTCCAGCGATTAAATTAATGTCTTCTAAAGTGATACGATCCCTTTTGGTGCAAAAAGATCAATATTTAAATATTTTTAAAAATAAAGCATTGCTTCTGGTCAGCAGCAGTATGCACGTGGGACGTAATCGCGTCGGCATGTTCACACGAGAACTGACACAAGTGCGACACACCCGGAAGAGCAGCACTGTTTACAACAGAGTAGGAGGAATGCTGAGCAGAAGCTACGTTAGTTTTGGTTTAGATCTGTATTTTTTTCCAGGGGTGTAAATTACTTGAGTAATTGTACTTCACTACTATACTTAAGTATTATTTTTGGGGATCTGTACTTAACTTGAGTGCACTTTTACATAATTACATTTAAAAAAAGTGTACTTTTTACTCCTTTCAATTTATTTACAACCCCAGTTCCAAAGAAGTTGGGACAGTATGAAAAATGCTAATAAAAACAAAAAGGAGTGATTTGTAAATTATATTCACCCTTTGCTATATTGAAAGCGCTACAACTACACAATATATGATGTTTTACCCTGTGAATTTCATTGTTTGTTTTTTTTTTTGTTTTTTTTATGTACAGTAATTTCAAATCAGATGATTGCAACACGCTCCAAAAAAGTTGAGACAGGGGCAATTTAAGACAAATAGCAATTTGATGAGTTGAAATAACAAGGCAGTGTGAAACAGGAGATGTTAAACAGGTGAGGCAATCATGTCATAGTTTAAAAGGAACCTCCAAAAACAGTCTAGTCCATAAAGAGCAAGAATCGGTCAAGACTTGTCAATTTGCCAACAGATGCTTCAGCAAATAATCCAGCATTTTGAGAACAATGTTCCCTAAAGACAAATTGGAAGGATTTTGGGCATTTGACCCTCTACAGTGCACAATATAGTTATATGATTCAAGGAATCTGGTCAAATCTCGATGTGTAAAAACCATTTCTGAATGCGAGTGATCTATCCCTCAGACATCACTGTCTTAAAAAACTGTAATAGATGTTGGAAATTGTTGGAAAAACTACTTGTGTCATGCACATAGATGTCCTAAACGACTTGACAAAACTATAGTTTGCTAATATGAAATCTGTGGAGTGGTTAAAAAATTTGTTTTAATGACTTCAACCTAAGTGTATGTACACTTCTGATTTCAACTGTGTATATATACATATACATACAGTGTACAACATATTTGTGTATATATATATATATATATATATATATATATGTCACAGATCCACCTGACCTTCCCGCCACAAACACTCAACCTTAACGCTCCACCGAATACTGATCACCCGCACCTGTCTCCAGTCACCATTTCAATCAGCTCCTCTATATAATACTCCACTCTCCCTTCAGTCTTCATCTGGTATCAAAGCAGTATACAGAATCACTTACCTTCTACTTACCTGACTCTTCAGATGCCTTTCCAGTGTGCTCCCTCGACGATTCCTCTCCAGCGATATTCCAAAGTTTGTTCCAAGTCTCCTCTCCTGCATCTCCTTCCCTTGGTGTTATCCACCTACCCAAGTAATACTTCTACCTGCAAATACAATAACCTCCATCAAGTACTGTTGTTTGTTCCTGAACCAATCTGCTCATTCACCACTCACTTGCCATTTGCTGTCTGTGTTTGTGTTTGTTCAAATAAATACCTGTTTTTGGGTTCACCACCATCTTCGAGTCTGGGTTACTGTAACAATATATATGTGTGTGTGGGCAGGTTTAAGTGGTATACAAGGACTTTGTTTTTAGGTTACAAACTGGTAATTACAAGGGTATTATGCTATAAATGTGGTTTATGAGGACATTTCCAGTGTCCCCATAATTCAAATCGCTTAAAAAAAACTAAACGATGTTTTATTGAAAATGTAAAAATGCAGAAAGTTTTTTGTGAGGGTTAGGTTTAGGGATAGGGTTAGGGGATAGAATCTATAGTTCGTACTGTATAAAAAATCATTATGTCTATGGAGAGTCCTCATAATGATAGCTGCACCAACATGTGTGTGTGTGTGTGTGTGTGTGTGATATATATATATATATATATAGTTTTCAATGGCTCGTAGTGTGGCCACCGTGGGGTGCAGCCGCTTGGGGACAGCTCCCATCACCTCTGAAGGCCCCCGGGCTGGCACGGAAATGCGCAGGCATCTGCAAAAATCACCTGGGGGCGCCGCGCGGCATCCATGAACCCGGTACCATGGAGCCATAAAGTACATTGCCAGTTACATTTGGGTCTTACCCACTTCTGTAAGTAAGGCTGTTGATTTACAGTAACACCTTAATTTCGATATATTAAAATTAACACAATTAATTTTGCCACTCTAAAAAGGAATTTTCTTACAAACAGAGCAATTTAAGCTTAAAGTTCCACCTCCATGTTTTGAGACTCTCTCAGCCCTAAAAATAAGATAAGAGTCTAATATAAAGAGTGCACTTAGTCACTGAAAGGACACTTTTTTTGTAGAAGTGGAAATGGACAATCTTATATTACACTAGCAGCACGACACAGTAGATCCAAGACTGGCCTTGGTCATGTGACACAAAGTGGAGCTCAGAGCAGGGTAACATGGGGACTGTCAGGAATACCCAGACTCGGAGATGGTGTTGAACCCAACGGCAGGAGTTTATTGCAACACAAAAACAAACAGAAACAAACAGGTGAATTGTAACAAGCAAGATGGTTCAGACGTGTAATGACAAGCTGTGAAGGACATGGATAATTCAGGAGTGGGATATACTTTAGGTGGTGATCGTACTACTGAGTGCTCACGTAGGAAAGGAAGATATCAGGATCACTGGAGTGGATAGGAATTGTCTGGAGATCGGGATCGCGGGAGTGGAGTTCCTTTGGAGGACCAGGTAAGTGAGTCTGAATTCTTTGTTGAGACCAGACAATGATTGACAGTAGAATGGGGTTTAAGTAGAGGAGCTGATTGACATGGTGATGAGAGACAGGTGCAGGTGATTAGTAATCAGGAGAGAGTGAAGGTTGAGTGAATGTGGCAGAAGGGTCAGATGGGTCCGTGACATTACCCCTCAAGGACCACTTCAAAGGGATGAGTTTCCCAATGCTGTGGCCGACCCGTCCACGTGGAGCTGGTCAGTTAGGGTGAGAATCGTGGAAGTCAGAGAGTAGGGTCGGGTCCAGGATGTCATCTCGAGGAATCCAAGATCTTTCCTCGGGGCCGTAACCCTCCCAATCCACGAGATACTTGAGACGACCCCTGCGGCATTGGGAGTCCAGGATATTTTGGACTGTGTAGACCGGTCTGTCTTCTAGTATAAGCGGCTGGGGGGGGGGGGGTCGTCGGAAGGATTAGGTTCTGAGGGATGAGGAGAGAGAGACAAGTGGTACGGTTTAGAAGGGAGATGTGGAAGGTAGGGTGGATACAGTATTGGAGTTGGAGTAGGTAAGTGACAGGATTAATTTGTCTGGTGATGGTAAAGGGACCAATGTAACAGGGACTTAGATTCTTGCAAGGGAGGTGTAACCTGATGTCCCTCATGGAGAGCCACACCTTCTGCCCAGGTTGGTAAATAGGAGTTGGAGACCTCCGGGCATCGACATGGAACTTCTGGCGACGCAACGCTCACTGCAGGTGGTGGTGAGCTAAGTCCCAGACCCTCTCGCTTTCTCTAAACCAATGGTCGACAGATGGGACATCAGATGGCTCTCTATACCAGGGGAAGAGAGGAGGTTGATAGCCAAGTACTCACTGGAAAGGTGTGAGGTTGGTAGAGGGCTGACGTAGGGAGTTTTGCGCGTACTCTGCCCATGACAGGAAATGGTTCCAATGGTTTTGGCGGTGGTGGCAGAAGGTTCTGAGGAAGTGGCTGATCTCTTGGATCTTCCTTTTCGTCTGCCCATTGCTCTGTGGATGAGACCCATATGTAAGGCTGACGGTCACTCCTAAGAGAGAAATGAAAGCCCTCCAGACTCTGGAGATGAACTGGTGACCTCGGTCGGAGATTATGTCTTCTGGAATGCCATAATTTCGGAACACGTGGTTAAATAGCACCTCTGCAGTCTCTAGGGCAGTGGGAAGTCCCTTGAGAGGGACTACTTTGCAGGCTTTGGAAAAGCAATCCACGGCGATCAAAATGCAGGGGTATCCCTCAGAGGAAGGCAGATCAGAGATAAAATCGACCCCTAGATGTGACCAGGGTCAGCATGGGACGGGCAGCGGAAGAAGTTTACCGGTAGGATGTTGTCATTGAGTTCGAGATATTGGACACTCCAGACATCCCTGGACGAACCTACAGATATCTTTATCCATGCGTGGCCACCAGAACCGGTCCTGGACAAGCGAGAGGGTTCTATTGGTCCCAGGGTGGCCAGTGCCTAAGGAGGAGTGTACGGAGTCAATGAGTGATAAGCGTTGGGAGGAAGGGGCATAAGTTTTGTTGGCGGGGCACCCCGACGGAGCTGGTTCAGTGGCGGTGGCTTCGCCAATGCTATCATCCAGGGACCATCAGATGGGGCTTACTATGACATAAGGAGGGAGAATGGTGTTAGGTTCCTCGGGACTCTCCTCATGAGTGTAGAGACGGGAAAGGGCATCCGCTTTGGAATTCTTATTTCCTGGACGATAGGAGATGGTGAAATTGAATTGTGTGAAGAAAAGGGCCCATCGTGCCTGGCGGGGGTTGAGGTGATGAGCCTCTCTGAGGTACTCAAGATTATTGTGGTCAGTTAGCACTAAAAAGGGATGTTGAGCCCCCTCTAACCAATGCCGCCACTCCTCCAGGGCCAATTTGATAGCCAGAAGCTCTCTGTTTCCGATGTCGTAATTTTGCTCCGCCGGGGAGAGCTTTCTGGAGAAAAAGGCACATGAGCCAGAGTCGAGGAGTGCGGGTACTGATAAAGAGAAACCAAGAGCAGTTATTGTTACACTGGTAAACAAAGGAGAGGCACATATTTTAGTAGTGATTACGTGACTTACCAGTGAATGGGGAGGACGAATGGGACACACAGAAATTACGTGTCCCTTACCTTGCACAGGGTCTGTGCAAGTAGGCTCACTGGGGGAAACGCATATTTGCGTAGTCCAGGGGGCCAGCTGTGTGCCAGTGCATCTATACCGAGGGGTGCCTCGGTCAGGGTGTACCAAAGCGGGCAGTGGGAGGATACCCAGGAAGCAAACAGGTCTACCTGTGCTTGACCAAATCGACTCCAAATCAGCTGGACCACCTGAGGGTGGAGTCTCCACTCTCCCCTGAGGGTAACCTGACGTGGCAGCGCGTCCGCTGTGGTGTTGAGGTCACCTTGAGGCGCTGCTGACTCCAGAGGAGGAGACAGTGGGCGAGTTGTGACATGCAACGGGAGCGTAGACCACCTTGACAGTTGATGTATGCTACCATCGCTGTGTTGTCCATCCAGACCAACACGTGCACGAGGCATCTGTTGTAACCACGACGTGCCTGGAGACCTGCTATAGGGGAACCCCTGCCCGTAGAAATGCAAGGTCGGTCCAAGGACTGAAGAGGCGGCGACAGATCAGCATGATGGCCACGCGATGTGTCCCGCGGTGCCATGCCCATCTCGGGACTTGAGTCATTGAGACTGAGTCCAACTCCAAACCGAGAAAGGAGATGCTCTGAACTGGGGAGAGCTTGCTCTTTTCCCAGATGACCCGAAGCCACAGTTGGCTGAGGTGCCAGAGTATGAGGTCCCTGTGTGCACACAAAAACTCTCGTGAGCGAGCTAGGATTAGCCAGTCGTCGAGATAGTTGAGGATGCAGACGCCCACTTCCCTATGCGGGGCAAGGGCTGCCTCTGTGACCTTCGTGAAGATGCGAGGGGACAAGGACAGGCCGAAGGGGAGGACCTTTTACTGGTACGCCTGGCCTTCGAAGGCAAACCGTAGGAAGGGTCTGTGTCGAGGTAAGACCGAGACGTGGAAGTACACGTCCTTCAGGTCAACCACCGTGAACCAATCTTGATGCTGGACGCTCGCTAGATGGAGAAGGTAGGCCCCTGTTTTCCTATGAGACTACTTCAACTTTCCACCTTTTTTCAACTTTTCCACCTGCTTTTGCGTCAAAAACACAAGTAATTGAAGACTGGATCAGCACCGACCAGCCGAAGCTCATCTGTGTGAAGCTCATCTCATCAGTGCATCTGTGTTTTGAATTATCTCAATGATCGGTTGGTGTTAGCCCACTCAGAGAGTCTGGCTGCCCAACATCGAAATGACATTCTCAGCCTCTTGGACAGTTTAAAGCTGAGAGTCAACCTAGACAAGAGTGTTTTGTTGCCAAGGCAACAGACTATGTTTCTAGAAGTGGAAATGGATTCGCTGGTGATGCAGGCATGCCTGTCTCCAGCCCACGTTCAGTCATAGCCAAAAAATCCCAAATGAGACTTCATCCGCTGAGGCATGCGCACTGCGGAAAACAGACCGACTATCTAGAGTTATATGTTTTGTTGGGACAAGTTTGCCACCATAAAGGGGTCATCACAGATGCCACCTCCATGGGTTGGGGTGCTGTGTACAAAGTTTATCCAGGCAACAGGGTTTGGATGGGCCAGTGTCTGACTTGGCATATAAATTGCCTGGAAATATTGGTGGTGCTCTTGGCACCGAGATATTTGTGATAGTTGGCACACCATACTCTAATGTGTGTATGCGACAAAGTACTGTCTCTTCAAGTAGTACACGTCCCAGGTCGCCTGAATTTGGGGGTAGATCTCTTGTCCAGGCATGGTCTAAAACCCAGATGCACCATCAGACTGTGGAAAAGATCTGGAGGAGGTTCGGTAGAGCAGACATGGCCCTATTCATCTCGAGCGAGATGTTGCATTGTCCCCTGTCCTTTGCCTTCTCACCCCTGACCCCTCTGGGTCTGCTTCAAGTGGCTCTGCAGAGGATTAAGGAGTATCAAGTTTGGATCCTGTAAGGGGTCCCGCATTGGTCCTCTCACACTTGGTTGTCAACTATGGTCTCTCTCCTGGTGAAGTTTTCTTGGGAGATTCCGGTCAGAACCTATCTGTTGTTTCAGACAGCATATGCAATCCTAACCAGACTTATGAAAATAATGGTGTAGAGCTGAGGAGGGCGGGGCCGGGCTGGAATGAGACACACCCGGTCCCCAATCAGCCTGATGGGGCGCGCGAGGGATAAAGGCGGCCGGGGACGACAGTTCGAGAGAGAGAGAATTACAGACAGCTGTACTGTGTTTTTAGTTGTGTGTTTTTGTTTGGGTTTTTGTTTAATAAATTATTATTTAAGTTGTCAAGCCGGTTCTCGCCGCCTCCTTTCCTCGAAACCCCCTTACACTGGTGCTCGAAACCCGGGAAGGAGGAGGGATTCCCATCGCAGAGTCCTCGACACTGCCGTCCACCCAGGGGAGCGCCGCTGCCGTCCGACGGGGGACGGAGTAGCCCGACTACCCGGACGCGGGGAACGGCCGCCGTCCGCGAGGCGAGTGGGGACGGGACTCCACGACCGCCTGGAGCGAGGGAGCCACTGCCGGGGGCGGAGGAGTGCCCTGCCGTCCCCCGGGAACGCGGAGGGGTCGAGAGAAGACCGCCGTCCGCGGGGGAGGAGGGAAGTGACTCCCCGACCGCCTGGAGTGGTAGGGCCGCTGCCAGGGGCGGAGGAGAGTCTCCACGGGACGCCAGGAACGCGGAGGGGCGTTCTGTCCGCTGGGGGTCGGAGGTCTGACTCCGGTCCGCCCGGGGAGGAGCGGCTGCAGTCCGCCTGAGAGGGTGGAGTAGTGATCGAGGACCACGCGACGGCGCATCAGAGAACCGGTGAGTTTCTTTTTCTCTCTCTCCGCTCTCTCTCTCTGCCGCTCCGTGTTGGCCTTTCCCTCGCCATTTTGTGTTGTTGTTTTTTCTCCTCCCAGGTCGAGGAAGGCGGGGAGGACCCGCCGGCAGTCTGGGCATAAGGCACGCCCCCCCCACCCGGAGAGGAAGGGTGGGGGGGGATGTACGTCATGCCGGGGGCTCCCCGGCCTGAGGCAACGCCGGGAGGAGTGTAGAGCTGAGGAGGGCGGGGCCGGGCTGGAATGAGACACACCCGGTCCCCAATCAGCCTGATGGGGCGCGCGAGGGATAAAGGCGGCCGGGGACGACAGTTCGAGAGAGAGAGAATTACAGACAGCTGTACTGTGTTTTTAGTTGTGTGTTTTTGTTTGGGTTTTTGTTTAATAAATTATTATTTAAGTTGTCAAGCCGGTTCTCGCCTCCTCCTTTCCTCGAAACCCCCTTACAAATGGGTTTCTCAACAGGGTGCTTTCTTGAATGATGTTTGATCCCCCGCTGTGGTTGATAACATTTGAAATGCTAGATCCCCATTTACAAGAAGGTTATAAATGCTTAAGTGGTGCATTGTTTGCCTCTTGGTATTCGGTGTGAGGCAAGGATGTAGTTCACTGCTCTGTATGCTCAGTGCTGGTGTTTTTACAAGAGAGTTTTGGGAGCGGGGTTGCCCAAGCAATGCTTAAAGTTTATGTTACCACTATAGCGGCCGAGTACGCGCATGTGAACGGGGTGTTGATTGGTAGACATTCTCTTGTCTCTTGCTTTATACGTGGAGTGCGCAGGCTGAGGCTTTCCACCCTGTTCTGTATTCTTTCATGGGATTTGTCTGCAGTGTTAGAGGTGCTCGGGTGTTCCGTTTGAGCCCATGATATCAGTTTGTGATAAGTTTCTTACTTTTTAAACTGCCCTGCTTCTGGCATTGGCATCATTTATAAGGGTTGGTGATTTGCATGCCCTGTTGGTCAATCCATCCTGTATCAATTTAGTGCAGGGTTTGTTGAAGGTATTATCGAGACCATGCTTGGGTTATTTACCTAAGTTCGTTTCAACCCCCTTTCGCTCGCAGGTTATTTACTTTACAGTCCTTCTATCCTTCCCCATTTGAGTCAGATCAGAGTTAGAGGTTGCATTTGCTGTGCCCTGTTAGAGCTTTGCAAGTATATATTGATTGCACTAACCAGTGGCATAAGTCAGAACAGCTGTTTGTGTTCTTTGCTGGCTGCAACAGAGGGTTTTCGGTCACTAGGCAGAGACAGTCTCATTGTCTTGTGGACGCAATTTCGAGTGCTTATGAGGCACACAATTTGCCTTCGCCTGTGAGAATTCTGGAGCATGGCACCCTCGTGGGCTTTGGCTAGAGGTGTGTCCTTGGAGAACATTTGTATGGTGGCAGGTTGGGCCTGTCCGCATACCTTTGTCAGATTTATAATCTGGATGAGGGTTTAACTCCTGCTTCTCATCTTCTGTATGCTGAAACAGGGTTGAACTTATAATGTTGTATATGTAGTCTGCTTGTGCTCTGCTATATGTTTGCCACATGGGCTAATACAAATGACAGCTAGTGGTCGTATAGCTTTATGGTATATGTTTCCCAATGCATTAGCTCTGTCATCGGGTCAAAGTGAACTACGAAAGGGAATGTCTCGTTTACATATGTAACCCTAGTTCCCTGAGTAGGGAACGAGATGCTGCATAGCTGGTCATACTCCTTGGTTGCTGCACAGGCTTGTGCCTCTTGCAGAAAATTTGAGGTGATGGTGTCAAGCGGACACTCATATGGAGCCCATGAGGCAGCTCCTTTTTGGGTGTCACTTAAGTGCCATCAGCCAATAAATGTGCAAAGATTTTACAGGCCTTCAGACCATGTGACCACCTACGGTGTTCCAAATGCATCAGCTCTGATGCAGCGTCTTTTTCCCTACTCAAGGAACCAGGGTTAAATATGTAACCAATACATTTTCACTAGTGGTCTCAGAAATGGACCACATTGTATATATCAGTACACATTTTCACATACCAGATTCCTATGTCATGCTGTCACATATCATTGCATTAAAGCAAATAAAGACTGTATCATTATAGATTGCTTATATCTTGAAGCATGTGAATGACCAAAGAATTTTGTTCCTGCTTCACTCTTTAAGCGAATAGATCTTTTTTCTGCAATTTGTTTCACTTGTTCATGTCTTTGTTGATGTGAAAAAGCCTTTACAGTATTGTAACAATTGAAAATCACAGTGTCTGGTCATATGCACACAGACTCTACAGGGAGCACTTCACACCCACATGCCATCATACAAGAACACTCAAAAGCAGCTTCACCTCCCACTGTGTGTCTGACATTTACTAGAAGGAAAAGATTCCCACAAGACTGAGGCTCAATCCAAACCAATTCAAAGAAGAGCTTACACATTCCACCATCATCTTAGAAGCTGTTTACACCTGGTATTTCTCATCCATTTCAGGTGATCTTATACCAAATGGTCACTCAAGACAGATTGCTGTTTACACCTGGTGATAATATGCATCTCAAATATTTCTACTGTTCTGTGACCATGTGATCAGATGTCGTTTTCTTCAAAATGGCAAAGTTAAAAACCTTTTTTTAGCCCAATGATTGTGTGTTAGTTGATTAGACTGTCCTTCCATTGTTTGGGCAGATTGATCTCAAAGGAAAAATTGGGGAAAGGAAGTCAATATTTTTGTCAGCTATGCTTTTTAACTCGATGCTTTCTGAATGCCCGAACTTCCCAAAGTGGCCTTAGCTACAGTCATGCGTATGCACTACAGTTCTGTGAGCTAAACTGCGGTCTTTCATTTACATTGAGTGAATGTGTAGTGAAAGGCATAGTGCATAAATTTTTTCTGAAACGTTTGAATTGTAATTTCATTATTATACTCCTAAGCCTAACATAAAACATTATTTCACTTATTTTGTTGCAAATGTAGTATCTCGTACATAGACTTTGAGATGAATGTGATTGGATCACCTGAGACGGATGTTAAATACCAGGTGTAGGCAGGTCATTTGATTACTTTCTAATGTAGTTTGAGTGATCAGATCACAAACACATTGGACCCTGTCTTTACTTGTATTTAGTGTTGTCCATTTGTGACTGAATCGCCCAAGACAGATGTTAATATCGAGAGTAAAAGGGCCTCGGAAAATTTATTTATTTTTTTTTTTTTTTTTGCCACTACACATTTGCCACAAGATTGATTGTATAGCCTATTAATAATGACCCAGGCCATAAATACAGTACAATAAACGTCTGTACATCATTGAAAATAGTGTCTCTCTGATTTACTTTTATGAAAACTGGTAAGGATTTTGCATATGGCTTTATGTGATAAATTACCAGGAAAGGTGGGACTTCATATTGGTGGCATCCACAAAAAACTAATACAACACGATGTACAGCTGCTCAGCAATACAAATACACACGTACCATCTGTTTCCATGCACCAGGTTAAACATCTTTGAGTTGTCGAGCATTAATATTCTCTATTAATCAATGTTAGTGGATCCCATTAGCTGTGGACATCATGCATGCAGAATACTAATGGTGACCAAGTGACAGACAGGTTGTGTGTACATAAGATAAAACTATTATAAAAACTTTTCTATGGCATAAAGTAGATGATGTGTCAATAACACTTTTTGGATGATCTAGCATGCATTTGCAACATGCTGTCTTGCATTTAACGGACAGAGTCAGTAATTCTCTTTGATGAAATTCCCTTGGGAGGCCTTGACTGTGTAGTGCTTGCCAATGCTAGCTGGGTCATTCCTACTATGCAGTACATTTTCACCTTCCCATCAAATAGGTTTTAATATATTGGAATAAACTCACTTTTTTTGAGATGGAAATCATTTTAGTTTTCTTTTATCAAAAAAAAAAAAAAAAAAAAAAAAAAATGAACATACAGAAGCGGAGAATTTTAAATAATGTCATTCCTTTGGTTCGGACCATGTTGGTGTGCAAAAACTTGGCATGAAAGTCATGAACATGAAAAATTGGAAATTTATTAAAGGAATATTCCGGGTTCAATACAAGTTAAGCTAAATCGACATCATTTGTGGCATAATGCTGATTACCACAAAAATAAATTTAAACTCCTTTTCTTAAAAAAAAAAAAAAAGCAAAAATCAAGGTTACAGTAAGGCACTTACAATGGAAGTGAATATAGCCAATTTTTGGAGGGTTTAAAGGCAGAAATGTGGATATTATAATTTTATAAAAGCATTTATATTAATTATTCTGTTAAACCTCATGTATTATTTGGGCTGTAAAGTTGTTTAAATCATCATTTTTACATTTTTATTTTTGCAAAACATTTTCCTACTCCCTAAAATATATTATTAAAATATGTGCTGTGAGATATCTCACCAATCTCTGTGACAGCTGTAGACTCTTTAAACAACAAACAAAAATGTGTCCATGGGCCACGGTCACTGATGCTTTCTGTCTGTCAATCATTTTGAGCGTTCTTATAGTATTGTAGTTACAGCAAATCTTTGAGGCTTTTTGCCATTTTTATGCCATGTTGTTTATAACAGATGTCAGTAGAGGGCGCTATTTTGTTGCTGTTGTTAAAAAAACAAAAACATTTCTGCTCTCAATAAAGCTCATTTGGTATCTTTGGAGTGCAGGGTTTTGGAAAGAGGGGGCGTGGCTTATTCAACGGCTCAATCTCGTGGAAGTAGAATAGCTAAAATCACCATCCGACTCAGCTACGCGATTCAGTTCGCCAGGCGCCCGCCCCGGTTCAGCGGTGTCCACATCACATCAGTGAAGGGTTAGAACGCCGCCACCCTGCGTGCGGAGATCGCGACCCTTCTGCACAAGGGCACGATAGAGCCTGTCCCTCCAGCCGAGATGAGGAAAAGGATCTATAGCCCTTACTTCATCGTGCCAAAGAAAGGCAGTGGGTTGCAGCCAATCTTGGACCTGCGAGTCTTGAACCAGGCCTTACACAGACTCCCTTTCAAGATTCTGATGCAGAAGCACATTTTGGCGTGCATCTGGCATCAAGATTGGTTTGCGGCAGTAGACCTGAAGGATGTGTACTTTCACGTCTCGGTTTTACCTTGTCACAGACCCTTCCTACTGTTTGCTTTCGACGGCCGGGCGTATCAGTATGAGGTCCTCCCCTTTGGCCTGTCCCTGTCCCCTCGCATCTTCACGAAGGTCGCAGAGGCAGCTCTTGCCCCGTTAAGGGAAGTGGGCATCCGCATACTCATCTACCTCGACAACTGGCTGATTCTAGCACACTCTCGAGGGTTGCTGTGCGCACACAGGGACCTGGTGCTCAAGCACCTCAGCCGTCTAGGGCTTCGGGTCAACTGGGAAAAGAGCAAGCTCTCTCCGGTTCAGAGCATCTCTTTTCTCGGCATGGAGTTAGACTCTGTCTCGATGATAGCGTGCCTCACAAGCAAGTGTGCGCAGTCGGTGCTGAACTGCCTGAAGTCATTCAGGCGGAGGACAGCAGTTCCACTGAAACACTTTCAGAGGCTCCAGGAGCATATGGCATCCTTGGCGGCGGTCACGCCGCTCGGGTTGATGCATATGAGACTGCTTCAGCACTGGCTTCAGACTCGAGTCCCGAGATGGGCATGGACAGGACCACGGCTGTGTTGGCACATCAACTGCCTCGAGTTACTGGCTGTACTGCTCGCCTTGTGGAGGCTATTGCCAATGATCTGGGGCAAGCGATAAGTAGCATATATAAATCACTAAGGCGGCTTATGCTCTCGTCGCATGTCGCAACTTGCCCACCATCTCCTCCTCTGGAGTCAGCAGCGGCTGAGGTCGCTGCGGGCCACACACATCCCAGGCAGGCTCAACGCCACAGCGGACGTGCTGTCATGGCAGGCGACGCTCAGTGGAGAGCACCTCCCTGGCAGTTTCCCCTGAGGAAGGACCTTCTCTCTCAGGGACGGTGCACCATCTGGCACCCTCACCCAGACCTCTGGAACCTCCACGTCTGGCCCTTGGACAGGATGTGGAAGACCTAAGTGGCCTGCCACCAGCAGTGGTAGACATGATCACTCAGACCAGGGCTCCCTCTACGAGGAACCCCCTGTGATTTATTTTCCGTGGTATGGTCTCCCTGTCGGCAGACCCGCGTCTCCCTTGGGCAGAGCTCTCTCTGCCCCCGGTCGCTGTGTTTGTAGAGCTCCTCCCCTTCGAGGCAGGATCTACCACCGCGCTCAGCGGTTAAGGCTCTGGGTTACTGATCAGAAGGTCGGGGGTTCAAGCCCCAGCACTGCCAAGATGCCACTGTTGGGCCCTTGAGCAAGGCCCTTGACCCTATCTGCTCCAGGGGTGGCATATCATGGCTGACCCTGCACTCTGACCCCAGCTTAGCTGGGATATGTGAAAAAAAAGAATTTCACTGTATATGTGCTAAATGTATAACATGTGATAAATACAATTATTATTAATTACAATTATAATACCTTCCCCGATGCGTATAATAGCGTTAGATGGCCCCAGCTGAATCTAATACTCTGTGGAGAGAAACATAGAGAGAAAAGCCAAGGTTGTGGCGTTTTTCTATAGGGACACCTAGTGTCACTACATCGACACAACGTCGAGTGAGTGACAGAAGGGGAACATCTCGGTTACTTTTGTAACCTCCGTTCCCTGATGGAGGGAACGAGACGTTGTGTCCCTCTTGCCACAATGCTGTACTATCCACTGGAATGGCCGGGACCTTGTCTCGGCTCCTCAGCACAAAACCTGAATGAGTGGTTGCGAGCCAGCTCCTTTTATACCCATATGTCCGGGGGAGTGGCATGCAAATTCCACTCGTCATTTCTCATTGGCCTTTTCTCAAAGATTAGAGGTGTTTGGGGCTTCCAAGAGCGACCCCTAGTGTCACTACATCAACAAAACTTCTCGTTCTCTCCATCAGGGAACAGAGGTTACAACAGTAACCAAAACGGTAAACCCTTTGCAATAAAGATCTGTAAAGTTATTTGGATTTTTACAAATTTAGCTTTAAAATACAGTGTCCTGAAAAAGGGACATTTCTTTTTTTGCGGAGTTCATATTTTTTTGGGTTTTAATCTTATGGCTGTTGAAAAAAAGAGGAAAATACAGCGGTCGATGGGGCCGTATAGAAAATAGAATAAATAAATAAAATAGAACAATGTCCCAAATGAGAACAAACATTATTCACTGAATTTCAGCACAATGAAAAATCTGTTGAAAGAAATACAGTAGAGGCTAATATCAAAAGAAAATACAAACAAGGCATTAGCGTACCCATAGACTTCATCTTAATACATGCTTATATCATTCACAGTATTTTATGCATTTAACAAATGCTTAAATCACTCACAGTATTTTATGCATTTCTAACCAGGCTTTAAGGACATGTACAACAGTTTAAAGCAATAGAATTCTCATTACACATTTTCTGACATATTCTGAAAAAAACAAAAATTGTAAGTCACTGAAATAAGGCCATATAACACATACTGAACATTTGTTCACAAGACTTTTGAGAACTGGATCTTGTAGCCTAAAGTTTTTGCTAGAAAATGATGTGAAAACCACCCTGATCACTCATTCATGCAAAACAAAATACTCATTTAACTTTTGTAAGACACTTTTAGTGTTAGAAAGGCCATTTGTGAGGAGGCATGGATGATCATGAGTACTGATGTGATTCGCACCTGAGGAGACAAAGACCCCTCCCCTGAGAGAGAATGAATGTGAGGAGACTTAAAGATTGAATGTATTGTTTGTAACTTATTCACAAAATTAAGTTTAAGTTAAAAGTAATCTGACTATACATTTTCTTTACATAAAGACTTTACTTAAAAACTTTAGACCTACACTACCGTTTAAATGTTTTAGATCAGTATGATTTTTTAATGTTTTTAAAAGAAGTATTTTCTGCTCACCAAGGCTGCATTTATTTGATCCAATATACAGCAAAAACAGTGATATTGTGAAATATTTTTACAATTTAAAATAACGGTTTTCTATTTGAATATATTGTAAAATGCAATTTATTCCTGTGATCAAAGCTGAATTTTCAGCATCATTACTGCAGTCTTCAGTGTCACATGATCCTTCAGAAATCATTCTAATATGCTGATTTTCTAATATGGGCATATTTCCATCACATTTGACACATTTACACCCGAACAGATATTTGCAAGCACAAGCTTCGTTGATGATAAAGAGGCAGCATAAACACTAGTTAAAATATAATCTAAACATTCATATTATTTTTATATCATATTACATATCATATTTATATCATACAGCATACAATTTAAATACCTGCTTTAGCCAATACAACATTTAAATTTAACTAAAACTTGCCTATTAGGACATATTTCAAATTTCAATACTTTGAATACTGGCTGGCAAGTCTGGAAATAGTCCAACTAGTAAAATATGTACATGTTTATATAAAATAGCATGTCAACTAATGTAAGTAAAGACTTACTCATCCGAAATTGTATCCTTGGCTGGATCAAGTCGCTCTTCAAAATCAAACGTTTATCGGAGTCCCGCTCTTCTTCTGAGGAAAATGTGAACTCTTTCTCACCTGTGTAGCATGCCATCTTCCAAACGCGCAGGAAAGTGAATGAGTCGGATGATGAACTTGATGTTTTTTAAGGCATTGTTGGGGGCATTTACCATTTGCATTGATCAAATTACCACATTACCGTATGAATAGCGCGCTTTGCTGGTGGGTGGGATCACATTAGCGATAATTAGCTGAGCCAGGAGAAACTGTACATTGCTTTGTTTCATACAGATTACATTGCAGGAGAATATTTGTTTTAAATTTGAATTGTTTTATTTAAAAGTAGACATTTTAAGCTTTCTTTAGACATATGTTTGATGTTTGTCTGATAAGTATTCGCAGAGTTTCACTTAATTTTTGTGACGTGTTTCAGAAAGATGCTTGCGGAGACAGAGACGGCTGAAAGCGCACCCTGTTTATTTTCTTTATTTTACAAAATCACAAGGTTTTGTTGTTATTGTGAGTGTACACAAATAAAAGTAGACCCTTTATAGTCTCTATGATGTCTTACACTTATCTGTATGCCCAAAAATGATGGAGTGTTTCCGCTGTCATGAGGAAAAATCCAGCAGGATGCCCCGGCGCGTCCGTCGACCCCTGAGGGTTAAAGGGGCCACATCCAATTTATGACTAGAGATAAATTACATTAAATTTCTCCACTTGGCTACAATACATTTTAGTGTTTGATATGAAAAAAATGGTAGCCATTAAAAAAATGCCACAGTCTAATAGATTCCTCCTATAGATTATTTAATATAAACTACAACATATTTATACATTTTATATCAAAATACCACAGTTACTTTTACTGCTGTAAAATAGTCATACATTTTAGTCAGGGTTATGATGTGTAATTTGAAAAACTTGACCTCTCTTTTCCTCCTCAGTGCTGTCGGGGCTGTCTAGCTGTTCAAGAGGTTTTACTTCCTCCACAGTGCTTAAAACTAGAAAATTCTCAGTAGAAATCAAACAGGTCGCATACATTTTGTCATCTGCACTGTGATTTTGAGGGATGCCGGGTGTCTCACTGGCGTAAATAATCTGCTCTGTGTTATCCTCCCAGGTTGACGCAAGCGTGCTCCAGTAATGCAGTAGAACGAACCAGAGTATATCACTTCACATGCGCAAGTGGTTCTGTGATGGCTCACGCCACGCTCATGCGAAAACCAGGTTTTAATCGAGCAGCACAAATGTGCCTTTCTGATAAGAAGCATATTTAACACATGCAAAGCGCTGAAAGTGGGATACATTTAATTTAATCCACTCAAAACCTGGGCAGTTGATCTGAAAGGTGCATTTGCGCTGCAGCTGTAGAGGCTGAGTTTCAAACAAAAAACATTTGGGGCTAGACCAAAATCATTCAGCTTGAGCCATGAATGTTTTGCCAAAGTGACTGTAACGATGCTGGCAGCAATGACAGGCAGACGATGAAGAGGTGAAGTAAAGATGAACCCAAGTGCAGTTTATTTACATAAGTGATATTCAATAACCCTTACTATAAACATGAACTAAACAAAACAGGAACCTGACTTAACTTTGACTTGACTTGACTTGACAACATTACCAGACATAATACCTGATAAAGTACAATGGAAAACATGAGGGCTTAAATACATGGACAAGGGGTAAAACAATGACGAGGGAACCAATGAACAGACAGAACTGATAACAAGATAACAAGACACTAACCCAATGAAAACAAGACACAAGAACATGGAGGCAAACAGGAATCACATGGCTAGGGAACACATGACATGAAACAGGAACTAGATTATCAAAATAAAAGACATGAAAAACATGAACAAACACATCAAACATTACAGCGATGCCTCTGTCTATATATATATATATATATCTCAGAGTGAAATTAACTGGTTATTAATCGGTTACCAACATTTAAAAAGAACGCTGTCACTCTGGAACAGCTGAAGGGTCTTTGTTCACGTTTTCGGTTACGTTCTGCAAAAACTTTTGTTCTTTTTCGATTTTTGTTTTCGCTCCTTAGAACATTTTCAGTTCCTGATTTTACATTCATAATGCAAAAACTCATGAGATGGCAACAAATATCAGACAATATGACTGTTCTGTCTTCTATCAAAACAGTGAAATTCAGTAACGTTTGATGGATAGGGAGTGTTGTCAGGCAAATAGGTTTTAAAATGCCTCATTCCGGATGCTGTGTACTTTATCAGTATATGCTATCTCCCATTTTTGCCATAACAGAGAGAGAGAGAGAGAGAGAGCGAGCAAGAGCCATTACTGTGTTGACTGAACTTTCAGAGCTGTTTTTTCGTCTCTGTTCTGAAAGAAATCAATGTGAGTAGAGAGCCTGCTAATTGTATCAGTGTTTTCAGGTCTGTGATATTAAGACAAAATGGGATCCATGAATATTTCATGTTTTCCATTTCTCTCTTGTCACCCCTGAGCACTTTCACACTTGTCTTTTGTCATACATCCGGAGGAGTTGAAAATGTTTTCATTTTAATTCACAGCATATGCTGATCTGAACCCCAGAGGCCAATCAACACATTCCTGTACACCTGTTAATGCACAGATTTTCTGATCAGTCAAACCTTTTCCTCACTCTCATGCAAGGCTTGGTTTGACAGTTGGTAGGGACGTATTACAAGGACTATTTTGTTATAGAGTAATAAGGACGTATTACAAGGACAATTACTAGTATTATTTTGATCACGAAGGTCTAATTTAATTTCCTGTATTTTATAGACAAAAAAAAAAAAAAAATGCTTTTCCTGTCTATCCCGATGTTTTTCTACAATGTGCAAAATAAAACATGTATTGGCTAAACTTATGCTATCCATTGTGTGCAGAAAATATGAAATATTAGTTAAAGGAATATTTCACCCAAAACTGAAAATTCTCTTATCATTTACTCACCCTCATGCCATCCCAGAGGTGTATGATTATCTATTTATTTTTGTTCTGCAGAACGCAAAAGATTTTTAGAAGAATATTTCAGCTCTGTTGGTCCATACAATGCAAGTGAATGGTGGCCAGAACTCTAACAGAAAAAAATGACCACATGATCATGATTTCAAGCTTGATTACACTTCCAAGTGCTTGACGCAAGCGCATAGCGCTAAATGGTGCTATAGGAAGTGTAATCGAGCTTGAAATCACGATCGCCAAGAAGACTTAAGATTTATAGTGAAAAAGGAATTACATTTTGGTTTGTAAAATGTAAACCCAAAACCGATTGGATCGCTTCAGAAGACATTTAAGAAACCACTGAATTACTTTTATGATGCCTTTATGAGATATTTGGACCTTCGGAGTTCTGGCCACCATTTACTTGCTTTACAGAGCTCACATATTCTTCTAAAAATCTTTGTTTGTGCTCTGCAGAAGAAATAAAACCATACACATTTTGAATGGCATAAAGGTAAGTAAATGATGAGAGTTTTCATTATTGGGTGAATTATTCCTTTAAAAAGCAGGGCTCAACGCTAAGGATTTTTTCTACTGGCCCGGTCGGGCCAGTGATTCAGACTTTTACTTGCCCTGCCAAAATTTTCACTGGCCCCAAACAAAAATGAAAAATAGCTGATACATCATGGCTTAAAAATATTTTTCAAAGCTAAATATTATATATATATATATATATATATATATATATATATATATATATATATATATATACACACACACACACACACACAGGCATCCAAAAGTTTGGAATAATGTACAGATTTTACTCTTATGGAAAGAAATTGGTACTTTTATTCATCAAAATAGCATTCAACTGATCACAAAATATAGTCAGGACATTAATAATGTGAAAAATTACTATTACAATTTGAAAAAAAATCTGAATTTCTTAAACTACTTCAAAGAGTTCTCATCAAAAAATCCACCACATGTAGCAATGACAGCTTTGCAGATCCTTGGCATTCCAGCTGTCGGTTTGTCGTGATACTCAGGTGACATTTAACCCCACGCTTCCTGTAGCACTTGCCATAGATGCGGCTGTCTTGTCGGGCACTTCTCACGCACCTTACAGTCTAGCTGATCCCACAAAAGCTCAATGGGGTTAAGATCCATAACACTCTTTTCCAATTATCTGTTTTCCAATGTCTGTGTTTCTTTGCCCAATCTAACCTTTTCTTTTTGATTTTTTTTTGTTTCAAAAGTGGCTTTTTCTTTGCAATTCTTCCCATAAGGCCTGCACCCCTGAGTCTTCTCTTTACTGTTGTACATGAAACTGGTGTTGAGTGGGTAGAATTCAATGAAGCTGTCAGCTGAGGACATGTGAGGAGTTTATTTCTCAAACTACATTATCTGATGTACTTATCCTCTTATTTAGTTAAGCTTCATTTAACGAACCAAATAGCTTTCAGCAGTATTTGATATAATAACAGATTTTCTAGTATCAAATGATCAATTTTGCATGTTTACTCAAGGATAAGGTGTTGGAGTGATGGCTGCTGGAAATGGGGCCTGTCTAGATTTGATCAAAAATGACTTTTTTCAAATAGCAATGGTGCTGTTTTTTACATCAGTAATGTCCCGACTATAATTTGTGATCAGTTGAATGCCGCTTTGGTGATTTAAAGTACCAATTTCCTTCCGAAACAACAAAATCTGTACATTATTCCAAACTTTTGGCCGCCAGTGTGTGTATAATATATATATATATATATATATATATATATATATATATATATATATATATATATATATAAAATTCGTTCAAATTTGTTTACCAATTCATTCAGATAACCACTTTTGTAAATCACACTTAGGTGGCAGCAAATCAACATCTTTCCTGTGTTTTGAGTCATTAAACCATTGATAAAGCACAGAGGCTGAAACAAGTCTAATTATACTTTATTCACACCAGCGTGTCTACTAAGAGACTTTATCAGTGTTTAAATATCATAAGTGTTTTCCCTGCAAATGACAACAAAGCATATCATTTTGTGAACTGCTGTGCATGACCATCAAGGAATATACAAAAAAGACAACATAGCCTGAAAGTAATTACAGGTTTTAATTACGTCCTGTTGTCATTGTAATGTCATTAGTCACTTTTACTCTTAATTAATCCAGCTCCTTTCTCTCCTTGTTAAACGGGATTACCAAACTAAACGAGCGACATGCCTCCTCTGTCAATCGGTCATAATAAGATGCTGATCCTTGCTCATTCATAAATTGAATGAGGAAATGGGCCGTATTAGTTCAGTGGCTCAAACAAATGTTATGCTCCTTCACAGCCCACACTCTAATGCTATTGGCTCACACTACAGTCAGTCTTTACATGTGGGAAAAGCAACCAATGTGCCTCACGATTTAAACAAGTGCATCGTTGCGGCTGCAGCTGTTTAGAACAGTTATGTGCTGATTGCAAAGTTACATAATTTTAGGGGGGCTGAAGCCCTCTTAAAAAAGGGCTAATAACGCCGATGGCTGCTGCTAAGACACTTGGAAATAAGTGAGGACAGTTCTAGGGGAGCGCGCTCAGTGTCTGCACGCTCGTGCGCTCACGAGACTGTTCCTCACCGCTTCCAGTATATTATGCACTCGCGCATCATTGCAAGCTAAATATAATCACGCTCTCTGTCTCCGAGTGCTCGGTTAGAAGACTTTGTTCACTCCGTGTATTTGTTGTGCTCGTTGTCTGCTAACACTAACGTTATAAATGCAGCACTGGTCCGATTGGGCAAGTTGGTCAACTTGCCCGAACTTCTCTCACACTGGCCCCGGGCCATCGGGCAGTCCTTATTGTCGAGCCCTGAAAAAGGCGTCTTTTTTTTAGACGACTCATTTTGACGAGCTGCTTGCTCCTAATATTTTCTAATCCCTGTATCATTATAAACTTTACAAATAAATGCATTAAAATCATACCACAAGTTAATTTGACGTAGTCGCTCAAATTCAAAGGTGTCTTCGTCAACAGGGCGCCTAAAGCCCGTAAAAGCAAAATGTTCCATTGGGCCACTTACAAAAGTCAGGATGTTTTTTTACTTAGTCTTGGATTGGAAACATTTGTACACGAAAGGTATGCTTGTTTAAATTGTTTAGTTTAAAGGATTGGACCTAAAATATAAATGGAAATCTGCCCATGTAAACTTCAGAGATTATTTAAAAAAAGCCCTAATACGATAATCACAAACTACTGTGATTTTTGCATCCTGAACAGCACTGAGAAGATTAACAGGTGACAACGCCTTTTATGCGCATCTTAATATTTAATTTACACAATAATAATAATAAAGATGCTGAGAATTTTTTATAATCATTAAAACGAAAATAAAAACTAATTAAAGTATTTTCTAAGTGGTAAAATGCCCAAATGTTGGTCGGGATATTTTCGATTGTCTGAAAGTTGATTGTTTTTCTGCTGAACTATATATATGTAGTTGAAGTCAGAAGTTTACATAAACTAGGTTGAAGTCATTAAAACTCATTTTTTTAACCACTCCACAGATTTAATATTAGCAAACTATAGTTTTAGCAAGTTGTTTAGGACATCTACTTTGTGCATGACACAAGTAATTTTTCCAACAATTGTTTACAGACAGATTGTTTCACTTTCAATTGACTATATCACAATTCCGGTGGGTCAGAAGTTTACATACACTTACATACAAGTTAACTGTGCCTTTATGCAGCTTGGAAAATTCCAGAAAATGATGTCAAGCCTTTAGACAATTAGCCAATTAGCTTCTGATAGGAGGAGTACTAAATTGGAGGTGTACCTATGGATTTATTTTAAGGCCTACCTTCAAACTCAGTGCCTCTTTGCTTGACATCATGGGAAAATCGAAAGAAATCAGCCAAGACCTCAGAAAAAAATTGTGGACCTCCACAAGTCTGGTTCATCCTTGGGAGTAATTTCCAAATGCCTGAAGGTACCACGTTCATCTGTACAAACAATAGTATGCAAGTATAAACACCATGGGACCACGCAGCCATCATACCGCTCAGGAAGGAGAAGCATTCTGTCTCCTAGAGATGAACATAGTTTGGTGCGAAAAGTGCAAATCAATCCCAAAACAACAGCAAAGGACCTTGTGAAGATGCTGGAGGAAACAGGTAGACAAGTATCTATATCCACAGTAAAATGAGTCCTATATTGACATAACCTGAAAGGCTGCTCAGCAAGGAAGAAGCCAATGTTCCAAAACTGCCATAAAAAAGCCAGACTACAGTTTGCAAGTGCACATGGGGACAGAGATCTTACTTTCTGGAGAAATTTCCTCTGGTCTGATGAAACAAATATGGAACTTTTTGGCCATAGTGACCATCATTATATTTGGAGGAAAAAGGGTGAGGCTTGCATGCCGAAGAACACCATCCCAACCGTGAAGCATGGGGGTGGCAGCAGCATGTTGTTGGGGTGTTTTGCTGCAGGAACTGGTGCACTTTACAAAATAGATGATATATGAGGAAGGAAAATGATGTGGATATATTGAAGCAACATCTCAAGACATCAGCCATGAAATTAAAGCTCGGTCGCAAATGGGTCTTCCAAATGGACAATGACCCCAAGCACACCCCCAAAGTCAAAGGCAAAATGGCTTAAGGACATCAAAGTTAAGGTATTGGAGTGGCCATCACAAAGCCCTGACCTCAATCTAATAGAAAATTTGTGGGTAGAACCAAAAAAGTGTGTGCGAGTAAGGAGGCCTACAAACCTGATGCAGTTACACCAGTTCTGTCTGGAGGAATGGGCCAAAATTCCAGCAACTTATTGTGAGATGCTTATGTAAGGCTACCCTAAGTTAAACAATTTAAAGGCAATGCTACGAAATACTAACAAACTGTATGTAAACTTCTGACCCAATGGGAATGTGATGAAAGAAATAAAAGCTGAAATAAATCATATTCTCTATTATTATTCTGACATTTCACATTCTTAAGATAAAGTAGTTATCCTAACTGACCTAAGACAGGGAATATTTTCATCATGGTTACTTTCGTAACCTCCGTTCCCTGATGGAGAGAATGAGACATTGTGTCGATGTAGTGACACTAGGGGTCACTCTTGGGAAACACAAACACCTCTGGTCTTTTTTTTAAAAAGGCCAATGAGAATTGGCGAGTGGAATTTTCATGCCACTCCCCCGGACATACGGGTATAAAAGGAGCTGGTATGCAACAACTCATTCAGGTTTTCTGCTGAGGAGCCAAGATAAGGTCCCGGCCATTTCAGCAGGTAGTTCAGCGTTGTGGCAAGAGGGACACAACGTCTCGTTCCCTCCATTAGGGAACTACTACCATGGGCGGTAGGCCACTTAAGTCCTCCATGTCCCGTCCAAGGGCCAGACATGGAGATTCCAGAGGTCTGGTCGTGGGTGCCAGATGGTGCCCCGTCCCTGAGAAAGAAGGTCCTTCCTCAGGGGAATTCGCGGGGGGGGCTGTCACGAGGGGACAGGGACTGGCCGAATGGGAGGACCTTGTACTGGTATGCCTGGCCTTCGAAGGCAAACCGCAGGAAGGGTCTGTGTTGAGGTAAGACCGAGATGTGGAAGTACGCATCCTTCAGGTCTAACGCCATGAACCAATCTTGATGCCGGACGCATACTAGAATGCGCTTTTGCATCAGCATCTTGAACGGGCTTCTGTGCAAAGCCCAATTCAGTACTCGCAGGTCCAGGATTGGTCGCAACCCACCGCCTTTCTTTGGTACATTGAAGTAAGGGCTGTAGAACCCTTTCTTCATCTCGGCTGGAGGGACAGGCTCTATGTGGCCACATTGCATGTGTGTCTGTGTCCTTATATTTTATGTTGTTTTAAGTTCATTTATAGGGGCGGGGGGACCGCCGCTGGAGCGCCATACCTGCAAAGATGAGACGGTGGACGGTGGTCATGACGACGGCCATGCACACCGGACATGTGACCCAGGGAACAAGGAAACTGCTCTTTTGCTGAACTTTTGGGTAACGCAGCCTCTTGGGCATGCGGCACTATTAAATGAAAACGAAACAAAAGATTCTCCTTGCGGCCCTCCACCAGGGGATGGAATGGTCTGCTTACCAACTCCAGTGTAGCAGGTCTCCTTGCCCCTGGGTCACCCATCTCAGGGGCGCTTTGAAGCCTTCCTCGGGTTCTTAGCGGCCGGCCGTGAGACGGGTGGCATCTGCTTCCTGTGTTGGGCTCTACGCCAGAGCCGGGCCACAGGAGCGGGCTGCGGCGGAGCCGATGTCGTTGCAGCAGGAGGACGCCCTTGGCAATGAGCAGACGGGGTGCAGGGTCTTGCGCCGCGCCTGGGCAGGATGTGACATATGGCTTCCGTCTGCTGCTTCACTGCCGAGAACTGCTGGGCAAAGTCCTTGACGGTGTCGCCGAATAGGCCAACCTGGGAGATGGGGGCATCAAGGAACCGTGCCTTGTCAGTCTCTCGCATCTCAATCAAGTTGAGCCAAAGGTGGTGCTCCTGGACCATGAGGGTGGACGTCATCTGCCCGAGAGACCGCGCCGTGTCCTTTGTCACCCGGAGAGCGAGGTTAGTCACCGAGTGCAGTTCCTGCATCAATCCCGGGTCAGAACTACCCTCGTGCAGTTCTTTTAGCGCCTTGGCTTGATGTACGTGCAGGAGAGCCATGGCGTGCAGGGCAGAGGCGGCTTGTCCAGCGGCACCATAGGCCTTAGCTGTCAGGGACAACGTAACCCTTCAGGCCCTGGACAGGAGTTTCGGGCGCCCACGCCAGGTGGAGGCGCTCTGCGGACATAAGTGCACCGCGAGCGCCTTATCCACCTGGGGGATCACCGAGTACCCCCTGGCCATCTGCCATCGAGGGTAGCGAGAGCAGGGAAGCTGAAAGAATGGGGCCGGGCAGTAAAAGGTGCCCTGTGAGCGGCGCCCTGAGCCCAGGAACAAATCATCGAGCCGCGAGGGTTCCAGGGAGAGTGGAGGGTTCCACTCTAGCCCAACACTCGCAGCCGCCCGGGAAAGCATGTCCGTCATTTGGTAAATTTATTACCAAAGCATGTCTGCCAACTGACTGGCCATCCAAAGGGACAAGTAAAAACAGCAGCACTGACTGGCAGCATACTGCTGCCTAGTAGAGCACTGGCTGCATCAGGTCCCATTCAGGGGCCACACATGACACACACACCTCCACAGCTCCAGATGTGGATGCCAAATCGTGCCCTGCGCTTGCGAGAGCAAATCCCTCCACAGCAGAATTCTCCATGTGGGGCATTCAACAGCAACCATCAACACTGCTTCCTTGTCCTCCCAGACATTACATAACACCTGGAACAACTGGTGAACAGGAGGTAACATATATTTGTGTTGCACTGGCCACTTGTGAGCTAGAGCTACACCACAAGGAAGTAGAAAGCAATCCACTTGCTGTGAAGGTGTGCATGTATCAATGGTGAGGCAAACATTTGGGCATCCCCGAAGAAGAAAATTCTGATGAAATGGCGGCACCTTCTAGCTTTTATGTTCACGATAACGTCCAGTCAAGGGCGGGACACTGAGCGCCATCTGCCAATGAAATTGACTTCATTATAAAGGGCTTGAGAGATCGCTGCTCCTGCGAGGGCTCCCCATAGCATCTGCTAACTGATGCAGCATTGAAGTGACTGACTTTAAATGGAACCAGATTCTGTAGAACAAAGTGTTCAAGAACTGCTTTTTTTGGAATAATTACATTTTCGATAGGGGCTTAACAGGTTAAAGCTATGTAATATTTATTGGCCACATTTGCCTGGAAATGTTTACTTGAGTACATAGAATACTAAATGATGCAACTTCATTATTTAATAAACACTTTTTCTACAAACTTACCTGTAGTATTGTACAGTAACTGCAGAGACAGTTATTCTTCTTTATGCAGGTGATAGATCAGGGTGTAATCACAGTCACTGTTCAGTTGTTGTGTCATTTACGTTGAATAGATCCTGCAGCATTTGTGTTAATATCCACTTGCCACCACCTCCTCTTCTATTGTTAGTCTTGTTTCAGGCACCATTTATCCAAAGATTTAATATATTTGTGCTACGAGAGAACCTTCCCCACTTTTCAACTATCCTCTTCCCTAATAACTCCCAGGAATAGTTTTCCCAAGAAAAGTAAAATTCTGTCATCATGTACTCACTATAATGTTGTTCCAGACAAGTTTGCCTTACTTTTTCTTCACAAAAGAGATGTTAGGCAGAAAATTCAGCCTCAGTCTCCATTCACTTCAATTATTTAAAAAATCCAATGAAAGTCAACGTGACTGAGGCTAAAACTCTGCCTATCATATCTGTGCCGAGGAGGAGGGCGTGGCCGGGCCGTGATGGAGCACAAAACCAGGGAGGGAGGAGGGATGCGCTGTCGCGGAGTCCTTGCCGCTGCCATCCGTCAGGGGAGCATCCATGGCCATCTGCCTGGGGACGGAGTGGATGCTGCTGGCCATGGCCGGAAGGGCAGCGTCTCCCCCCAGAGATGGGGGGGGAGTTAGTCATACTGGTCGAGCCCTGGCCTCAATCGGGCGGGGGAGGAGTGTGACGACGAGGAGGAGGCCAGGCCGTGATGGAGCATGGCTGGTGCTGAATCAGCTGATCAGTGGGAGAGCGAGATAAGGGGCGGCCGGAGATGCCGGTTCGAGAGAGAGAGAGAGACGCATGTGGCCGAGTTGCATGTGTGTCTGTGTCCTTATATTTTATGTTGTTTTAAGTTCATTTATATCATTAAAGTTTATGTTTACTGTTCAGCTGGATCCCGCCTCCTCCTTGCCCATCCTTATATGGTTACAATATAATTTTGGGTTCCATTGAAGAAAGAAAGTCATATATGGTTGGAACCACAGACTGCAGAGTAAATAATTTTGGGAGAGCTTTTCCTTTTACATTACAATGCTACTAAAATGCACAGTCAACATTTTGCTTTGTGTAAAACTGTACTTGGAAGTCCACAAATTACATTTCGTCCATGCCTTGTCATTAATATATTGGGACTTTGTAATAAGATAGTTGGTACAATAGCACTATAGATATTTAAGGAACAGAGAAAGACAGCAATAATGGCTTTCCACACCATAGAGAACATCTCCTGCCAAGCAGACATAGTGATATATTTATGGCAGCACTTATTATTCTCATAGATCTATATGGCACTTACTCTGTTTTTACTGGCACCCAGTGGCTCCCTGCTGCTCTAAATACTGTAAGAACAACCCCTGGACCTTCCTTTGGAGTAGACTGAGCATCTCTCATTAAGATCAAGAGTTATTCCTTTACTGAAGTGCATTCCCTGACAGAGCTTGACAGATACATCATATGATTCGATCAAAGATCTTAGAGTTTGGCTAATAGTTTGTAACTAGCAGGAGATAATGACATGGGCAGGTCTGATCTAGTTCAGCACTGACTCAACGGAAAAGATTTGTGGTCAATGACTAACGAATAGAGGATGAATTAAAGTTGAATTGATTAATTTTTGTGCCACTAACGTAACCAAATGAAATTGCAAAAATAATCACTGTTTTCAGACAGATTCCAGAAAACTCCCCCTGTCTTCCATTGTTGGTACACAACAGATAATCCTAAATATGATCAGTTTGTATTAAAAAATATGTCTCATAGTTGTCTCCTACTTTTTGATGTATTGCCAGAAATATAGTGGGGCAGATCTTGCTCTGAGCACTTCAGGTTACGTATAACCACTAGGTTATTATTATTCACCTCGTTCAACTCATTATTCAAACACAAACGTGCTTACAAAATTTGTGGTGTTCTTGCATTTTTCCACCACAAAGCAGCACTCTTAGAACATAATGTTGATTCTAATATTGTAAATAAGAACACTTTATATTAGAATGTTGACTTGTTGAAGATCAAAATCTAAATCAAATTATTTTTTATATTTTTAAGTTGTTAAAGAACCCCATGGAGTAGAGAAAGAGAAAGCTATGATGAAATAGCTATCTACATAAACAGAACAAACTACATGCGAAGTATTAAGAAAAGCTAAATGCTTAATAATAATACTCACAGTAAGATTCGAGCAGTATATAGGTTCACAGTAGAAATGTTTAAAATCACATACACCTACGCTACTGAATACACCACACTGTTCTCTTGCAAAATATGAATTAGTAATATGGTTGTAAATATGGGAAACATAACATTTTATTCAGTTCATTGAAACCAAGAGCCAAGGCTTTATAGATTTCCATTGGAAAAATGAGGGGCACTGTGGGTTTTGGAGTGCATCAGATTCTCGCCCCACATGTGCGCATCAAGCACAGTGTAACAGAGATTTCAGCTACATTATGACTTAAAAATAGAAAAAAGAATAGACCTGCTTTTAAACACATACATCAGCATTTTGAACACATTACGGGTTAACCATGTACATTTTTAGCAGTTTATAGATTGGATCCATGTTATCAAATGGATGAATATTTAGGTGGGGCTCTGACCTACCTGCCTATATGGACGAACCGTGCCTGCATATTGCTCAGGATCAAAACTGGTACATGACTAATAAAATACTAATTGTAATATCCAAAGGCTGGAATAGAGATGCATTTTTTGAGACACATCAGGCCCCCCTTTACACCTGACATTATCATGTTTCGTATCCGGATAGTATCTGGATATTCTTTAGTTGCATTTACAACTTACATTTCAATGAACCTTCAGTGTGATCAGATACGATCCAATTGCACTTACCGTGCAATACGGAAACTGGCACCCACATATTTTCAGAAGTTTCTTTAACCTAAAATGTCTATTCTTTTAGAAAAATTTTCAAAACACTTTCCATCATTTTGACAGATTGTCATTTCATGAGTCATGATATTTGTCCAGTTCTGACTTAACAGGTTGCACATATCACCACAACCTGATTTAAGCAGCAGTGAGTCTAATTAACATGGGCGGTGAGCAGCTGTTGTGGCAGACAGCAAGGGAGTTAATCAAATAAATGCTGCCCAGTACTGAAGACTCATTGTGGAGAACTTGCAGGCATTTGGAACGATCTTGTGTTTATCGCATTAATTCTCAGGCACATGCAGTGGCCACATTTATGTGGCCTATCTATTCTGAAAAGTGCACTCACTATGCTCTTTATGAGGAGGACATTTGCCCTGCATGCTAATATGGAGAGCAGACATTTTTGCACGACTTGAAATGTCATGACTCTTAATTATATTTGAAGAATATAGCAGTGGGTAGTTTGAGACTTCACCGGGATCAGTCAACTGTAGGAGGCACCTTCCATTAATATGGTACACTTCTTTAAATCATGTCCCATCACAGAGGTCTTGGACTTCTTGACTGTCTCCAACAAATACAAATCATACAACCATCTCATATTTTAACCATAATCTGCTAATTTGATATTCAATGAATTGTAGTCAAAACTATAATTGAATTAAAATAAAAATAAGAAACATAATATTTAGCTGTGTCCCTGGACGTTTTGTGGCAACTCTGTTACAACAATTTTCCCTTGTTACAAAATATTTTAACATTCCTTATTATTGTGAGCTTTGTTACCCTTTGTCCAGCATGGTGAGAAGACAAGTAAATAATCTTATTTATCAAGCTCAATCAGTCAACCCTGTTACCCAGGTTATTGTATGAACAGTTTATCAAACAAATATGATTTCCTTAATTTATGGGAAATGTAAGTTGGTCCAAAACTAGCTTGTTTTACAAACCTGTTATCGATTCTTCTGTAGTTTTATTTATTTATCTATTTAGTTATTTTGCATATTTAATATAGATGCCTGTTACCCACAAGCATCTGACATAGTTTCATTTATTCACTGATTTATTTACATTCTGTCTATTTAATGTAGATGCTTATTTAAGGTTTATTGCTAGAAAACTACAAAATTACACAAATCAGGGTTTAAAACTGTAGATAGACATGTCCCAAACTTTGAAAATTTCTGAAGGTTAAGCCTACTTTCATTGATCATTTGTTGAAAAAGAATGCTTAATTCTTTTCAAGAATTTTGGGCCCTATTTTGTACCCTATAGTAAAAAGTGCCAGGAAATATTGACTAAGTAAGCAACCAGAGAAAGAGAGAGATGAGAACTAATTGCAAATGGTTAGTCATGATTTACTCAGTTCAGTTGGAATGTCCTCAACATACAGAGTGCAACAGCAGATTCCAGACAAGTAGCGTATTTCAGCACTATGGACAAAGATTTCACCTGAGTTCACCACAGCAACAGACTATGACCCCAGCTCACCTCCCTACCTCAAAAATAGACTCATAGTGTTGCTGTCTCACATCGCTTAATGTGATTTACCCAAGTAGGATATGTTCCTGGAACAAGATCATTGTTGGTCATGTAGCAACATTCCTGTAAAGCAATCTGATTCTACAGTAATGTTTAGAATTAGAGTTAAGTTTTTAACTTCAAAGACCCTAATCAATAGATTTAGTAGATAATCAATAGATAGTTACTCATTTTGATTGAGAAAAGGGTTGGGATCAGGGTCAGATGGAAAGATGGAGTTCCAGGGTTAAGATTTAAAAGGTAGTTTAGCAGTCTGAGTTAGGGCTAGGGACTAGGGTAATGATTTGGGCTTGGAAGTTAGATCAGGGTGATCAGATGTTTTGTTTTGTTTTGTTTTGTTTTGTTTTGTTTTGTTTTGTTTTGTTTTGTTTTGGGAAAGACAACAGGAATTGACGAGGAAATGAATCAGGAAATGTTAGACTCCTGCCAGCGGAATGAGCACCAAAGCTTAATGTGACAAGCGCATGTTCTATCCCCAAGGCTTTGACTCCACTGACCAGAATGGAGGATCCCTACTCTCAGCAATGGCAAGGGAGCCAATGATAATGAAGAGGTAACAGAGAGAGGTCACTGTGGATATACTGAGGAATGGGGTTGTGAGTGAAGAGGGCTGTTGATTCTTTCTGATATTACACAGGGATGGAGTGAGTCAGACGTGTTAAGAGCTCTCTCTAGAGCTGAGTAGGGCTGTTGAGTTTCTTAGACACTCTTGGCTTTTATTCAGTTGAATAGCTTTAGCTGTAGTCACCCTGTAGACAGAAATGCTAACAAAATGTTAAAAACAAGATCTGGTGTAAAGACCTGTGGGGTAAGCTCTGCAGACATGCCTGCATGCAGTGCAGGGTTGACGTAGGTTCACTGAAGTGAAATAGGAAAAAAAGTGAATTAATTTTCATTCTTTTGTGTCTTTTTGAAGTTTAATTGTTCAAAATGTTGTAATGTGGACACACTTCTCAGTTTAATATCTTAAAAATGCATACTATGTTATACTGAGATGATATAATAAAAAAGTTTGTTGTTAAAAAATAGAACAACAAACACCTAGTGAGCTGCCTACCAAGACATCTAAGATGACGTCTAGACCCATGGGTATGTTGATAATAATTATATTTGTATAGTATACTTCTATATTATAAATATACTTACAACGTATAAAAACATTCCAAATTTAATTCAAATTAAAAGAACTTCCATTAGTCTATTTAAAATAAAGTCCATTACATAAACTTTTTTTCCAAACAGCTATGTGTGTCCTTAATACAAAAAAAATAAATAAATAAATAATAAAAAAAAAAAAACATGCACAAATATTTAATATTTTTGTTCATTAGAGTGTCATGTTAATAGTTTAGCAACATGCTAACGTCTACCTCTGTTGGAATTAACTGGAAGAATTCAGACAAGTTTCTAATATGCTTTTCATGAGGAGCACTATATTGCATGTTTGTCACTCGTGAGTGGTCGTTAATGGAGTTGCTGTCTATTTAGTGAGCTTTAAATCAGCCGCTTCTGAGGTTCCATTTGGGTTTGGATGCTGCAGTAGTGTATAATGAAATGCCTAGCTTTGCTTGAGCAATAGGTCAGACTGCACCTCAGCAAAATTCTTATACTCATGAATTCTCATACTGTTTTTAAAACATCATTTCCTGGTCATTTGATCAGGTATGTTGGGATATGACTATTTTACCTGGTAAGGAAGCATGTAATCTTGTTTTGCCCCCTTAGTTATGCAGTAAGCTTATTTTAAAATAAAAACACAGAACTGAAAAAAAAAAAAAAAAAAAATGTCTGCAAAATTTGAAGAACTTGCTCTGAAAGCATGCTAATCCTCTTTGCATAAATTTATGACATCCTTGAGGTACTGACCTATGGGGAGAGTCTGAGCCGAATATTCAAGTGCACACTTTAATCAAGAAGATTCCACCTGCTTCCTGGCCATTCAGAGATTTCCACAGGGTCATCACACCCCATTTTTCTCCTGTAGCTTTTGAGCTTGCTACAATATGGATATGACTCATGATAGCTTATGTTTGTCTCTTAGTAACCCTAATCAGTAAACCCCTTCCTTACATATTGTAGTTGGTTGCAAAACATGCTCATTTAAAAATTTCTGTTCAGTTACTGATAGAAAATAAATAAATACAATTTGTTAAGTTTTCTTACTTGCCATTCATTTTTACTAAGATAATGATATTTTATATAATGACACTTGAATCATGCCAAGTCAAATTGTCAAAAATATCTCATGTCACACTGATGGCCATTTATTTATTTATTTATTTATTCCACTTCAAAAAGCCTGCAAAAGATTAAGTATTGAAAGCGATCTGAAAATTGTCCGTGAGAACTTATTAATGAAGAGGAGTTAGTGATGGGCAACAAAACATGATTTGGTCATGGTCACCATGAAGAGAGAGTCTCCATTTGAGGGTTTAAGGCTGGAGTAGAAAGCCTCCAGTATCTCAAGAGTTTGACACAAAAATATCACACAGTTCAAAATAAGAATTGGTGGAGTGAACGAGACGTTGTGTCAATGTAGTGACACTAGGGGTCGCCCTTGGGACGGGCTGTCGTGAGGAGTGTGAGGTCCGAGACCCAAGTCTGGGTGGGCCAGTAGGGTGCTACTAGGATGACCTGCTCCTCATCCTTCCTGACCTTGCACAGGGTCTGCCACGCAGGATGTGAGTGGCTCGCAGTGACTTGAGTCCAGAGGAGGAGGCGGCGGGCGAGTTGTGACATGCAACACAAGCGCAAGCCGCCTTGCAGGCTACTTTACGCTACCATCGCCGTGTTGTCTGTTTGGATCAACGCAGGGTGAGCAATATTGCAAAAAAACTCGGGGCAGTTGACATGCCAACGCAGTTGCGGCCCTGTCCCGGAGCACCGCAGCTGCGTGCTCGTTGCACACGGTGCCCCAGCCACGCTTGGAGGCGTCTGTCAAAACCACAACACGCCTGGGGTACTTGCACTAAGGGGACTCCTGCCCACAGGAATGCAAGGCCCGTCCAAGGGCTGAACAGGTAGCGGCAGATCGGCGTGATGACTATGCGATGTGTGCCGCGGTGCCATGCCCACCTCGCAACTCGAGTCTGACGCCAGTGCTGAAGCGGTCTCATATGCATCAACCCAATTGGCGTGACTGCTGTCAAGGACGTCATTGAGCCAGTCAGTCATTGAGACAGTTGAGGATGCAGATGCCCACTTCCCTTAGCGGGGCAAGGGCTGCCTCTGCAACTTCCGTGAAGACGCATGGCGACAGAGACCGACCGAAGGGGGGACCTTGTACTGGTGTGCCCGGCCCTTGAAGGCAGACTGAAGAAAGGGCCTGTGCCAAGGAGAAACCGAGACATTGAAGTACACGTCCCTCAGAAGCAGAACTCGCAGGTCCAGGATTGGCCGCAACCCACCACCACCTTTCCTTGGTACAATGAAGTAGGGGCTGTAGAACTGGTGGGACAGGCTCTACCGCGTCCTTCCACAGAAGGGACGCAATCTCTGCAGGGAGGGGAGTGGTGTTCTCGCCCTGCACTTGAGGTAAAACAGATGCCTCTGAACCCAGGTGGATGCCTCGCAAACTGAATTGCATAGCCGAGTCAGATGGTCCCAGTCAGCCATTGCGACGGGTTGGGGAGCACAAGCCATGCCCCCAAGCTTCGGGTGAGGGGGACCAAGGAGACAATCGTGTCGGATGTACCAGCGGGTGGGGCCTCACGGTGAGACAGAGCCGGAGGTGCCACGTTGAGGGGGCTCGAACCCCGAACTCGTGGCCGTACTGAGTCTGGGGACATCGAAGCATTTACCTGGCTCCGGTTACCCACCTTAGGACCAGTCAGCAATGGTGGAGTCGTAATCCGTCACAACTGCCCGGGCGGGTGTGTTGTGCCGCAGCTGGGCGCGCAGGAGCAGGGGGCCCATCTCCACAGCGTCGTAAATGTGCGGTGTCCGGCGATCACAATAACGATGGCTGTAAACACCGGGTGTGTGACCCAGGAAATGAGGAAACCGCTCCTTTTCTGAAGGTGTGGTACCGCAGCCTTTCGGGCATGTGGCGAATCAAAGAAAAGGCAACAAAGGCTTCTCCTCCCGGCCCTCCACCGGGGGATGGAGTGGTCTGCTTACCATCTCTAGGCCTGCAGCAGGTCTCCACGTGCCTGGATCGCCCGTCTCAGGGGTGGCAAGAAGCCTTCCTTGGGTTCTTGGTGGCGGGCTGTGAGATGGGGGCAGCTGCTTCTTGCGGGTGTCTTGCTGCAGGGGGACGCCCCTGGCGATGAGCAGATGGGGTGCGAGATCTTGATCCATGCCGGGGCAGGATATGTGGAATAGCCTCCATCTGCTCCTTAACCACCGAGAACTGCTGGGCAAAGTCATCGATGTGTTGCCGAATAGGCCGACCTGGGAGATGGGGGCATCAAGGAACCGTACCTTGTCAGCCTCCCTCATCTCGACCAAGTTGAGCCATAGGTGGTGCTCCTGGACCACCAGGGTGGACATCACCTGCCGGAGAGTCCGCACCGTGACCTTCATCGCCCGGAGAGCGAGATTGTTTGCCGAGCGCAGCTCCTGCATCAATCCCAGTTTAGAATTACCCTCGTGCAGTTCTCTTAGAGCCATGGCATGCAGGGCGGAGGTGGCCTTTCCAGCAGCACCATAGGCCTTAGTCACCAGAGACGACATAAACCTACAGGTGCTGGACAGGAGTCTCAGGTGGATGTGCACCGCAACTGGCTTATCCACCTGGGGAATCACCAAGTACCCCCTGACAGCCCCACCGTCGAGGGTAGTGAGAGCGGAGGAGCTCAGAGACCGGGACCTGGCAGTGAAAGGTGCCTGCCATGACCTCGTGAGCTCCTCATGCACCTCCGGGAAGAAAGGGGCCGGGGCGGGGCATGGCCGTGAGCTGCGCTCCGAGCCCAGGAACCAATTGTCAAGCCGCGAGGGTTCAGGGGGGAGTGGAGGGTTCCACTCCAGCCCGATGCTCGCAACTGTCCAGGCAAGCATGGCCGCCAGCTCCGCATCAGCCTGTGACTGGGTGACCGCACCAGAAGGTGGGAGCCCAGTTGAGTCCTCAGCGTCAGACTGGACCAGCCCGCTCTCCGATGCGGCAATCGAGAGCTCATCCACTTCGCGAGCACCGAATGAGATCGCGAACTCGCTCTGAGACGAGCCGGCAGTCTCATCCCAGAACTCGGCCGGAGCAAACGAGTGTACTGGGGAATGGGAGGTCCGTGGGGAGTTCCTTCTAATGAAGTAAAGCCGCAACCGCAACGTTGCCATGGTCATGTTCTCACTGCGAGAACATGACCCGTCCACGAATGCTGTCTCCACGTGGGCAGCACCCAAGCACGTAAGACAGCGATCGTGGCCATCGGAAGCGGAGAGGTAACAACCACAACCAGGAAATAAACACAGACGGAAAGTCATCTTTAAGAAGACGCTCTCCATTTGTGCCACTCTTTTAGTAGGGAAATACTTTCAACACTAAAATACTTTATTTGTAAGAGCTGTTAGGTAAACAAGTGAACAAAATAAAACCACACTAAATCGCACTGGCATACAGTACCTTGGCAAGGGTTAACTAAATGATGATGACAGATTTTTAACTGAAGGTTTTAGCTATATTCTCAGGATAAGGTTATCTTTGATAATAAATGTGAGGTTGGGGCCAGCTTTTATTGGTGCAGGTTGTCAGGTGTGTTTTAAATGTGATAAAATATATAAATTTTTATCAATAACCCTATTTATTGGAAAAAAAAAACAATAGTTTTATATTTTTGTATGTAACCTTGTCCTGCTATTGGGGCATGTTGTTACTGAAAGGTCAAAGTGTGTTTTATGAACTGTATCGTTTTACCTGGGTAATAACAAAAATAAACCTACCCTGAGAAATACTGAAGTTTATGAGGCAACTAGCCCCAGTTTAGCCTAATATATTTTATTACATAGCTCTGTAAAATTCTTGATTCTGATCATGTTTTTTTTTTTTTTTTTTTTTAAATAATTCTTAATCTGGCAAGAATCTTTATTATAAACTTGTTAGTGTACTGCCAGCCAGTCATTATGACAAAATAAACCTTTATTGGTCTTGTTTCTGGGTGTTGGATTGGATCTTCCTGTAATGGTTGATTTTTGCGTTAATTATGGATGTAGATCTGAGGATGTACAGTAGGACAAAGTTAGAAGACCTCTGCTCTGAATAATCCTAAAATGTTGAATGTTACATTTAAAACATTGTATGAAATCAACTTGCATTTGAACAGGTTAAAAAGATTGTGGGTTTACACTGTGTATAATTAATGAGAGCGGTACAATAACCTGGATAAATAATAATAATTTAAAAAAAAAAAATCAAATCAAATCATCTTAACAGGCTAAACAAATCTGTTTAATTGACTTTAAAATTACCATTGTTAAAACCAAACTTACACCCTTATAATGAACGACTGACTGATTATCCATTACACAGAATACAGTATATCTGCAATATTTGTTGTTCATATAGTCTGTGAGTTAGAAAAATATAGCAACTGTGGCAGGTGATACTGCAATTTTCCCTAAAGTTGTCAAACTAGATATTTTTCCTTTCTTCTGCCTTTGACACTTCAACTGACGATTCTGATTCGATTTATCAGTCATAAGTGTTTTATGCTCTGTTTTTGTTCATGAACTCTAATTTTAAAGCAGATGGATGGGTTCACTGCAGACTGCCTGAGGTGAAGGAACCCCACAGAGAATTCCTCCATTACCATCACACAGCGAGAGTGAGTTTATTGCTCTGTGAATGGCTGTTGATGTCACTGTGGAGTATTGCAGACTTTGGCACTTATATTAACCCTAAATGAAATGAGAATTTATGAAACTGTGGCTTGGTGCACGTATGATGGCAATTTTGAGAGTCCTATTTAATGGGGTCATATTATAAAAATAACATTTTCCTTATTTCCTACAAAATATTTTTTTTTTTTAGTTTCCTTCCTTCCCAGTCCAAAAAGACCATTTATTAAAATGAAGCTGCAAAAATGTTTAGTTTAGCTAACTTCAGCTAGATTAACTTATTAACTCATGACCCATGCCAACATTTACACATCAACGTTTATTTGGAGTTCAGAAACTTTGTCTGCCCAACCGTCACGGTAAGGCATTAAGGATGAAAAAGTAGGATAGATACTATTATTCCTCATACCAAAAGAACTGATGAGATGAGTAAAATGTGGAAAATATATCAAACATTGTGCTTTTCATCCTGCTCATCCTGCTCAGCATTTCCTTCCAACATTAGTAATGTAAAATGGTTCAGTTTACTGATGCAGTTGGAGAAAGGTGCATGAAGTTGTTTCTGGCAGGTTACTCAGCCTTACAGGCTCCATATGGTTAGGGTTATGAATAGGGGCAGGGGCAGGGTTAGGACATCTGCTGCCTGTCAGGAACAAATCCAGGCACCTTTGTACAGTGGGAACTAACTGCAGAACCGACCGGTTGACAGAGGCTTCTGCTGGGACTCAAAGAAGCTGGCTACTATTTTTCTTGCACAACTGCCGAAACTTAAAATTAGAGCTGTCAAAATGTGTTAACTCATGTGATGTTAATTAAATTGCTGCTATTTTAGTGCATTTCTGTCTTTATACTTTGGAAGACTTATTTTTGGAAAATGTAAATTTTTTATTTTCTTTCCTTAGAGGGAAATAAATGCATTTAACAGTAAAATAAGTATATATAGAGTCAAATTTCAGCACTTGCAAAACTTAACTATGAAAACGTATGAAGTTAATCACCTTTAAAAATTTTAATCATCTGACAGCACTACTTAAACTATAATGTATAGATTCCTAAAAAGTTTTGTTTTTTTAAATATTATGTTTAATAATATGTTTAACAGTATAATGTTTTTACAGCTATGGCTTCTATGAAAAGTAATTTTTAATTACTGAAAATGTAAATATTGGGTATATCAAGGCATCAAATGTACATACACAACTGGAATGATATACATTAAAAAAAATTATAAGGGAAATAAAACAAAGACAAAAAATAAAATTAAAATAAAGACAATTTTACAAGTTTTGTTGTGTTGTACATTTTACTACTATGACGGATAATGATTAAATAGAGTGCAATCTCTGATTGGGATAGAAATGCCAATGGTGAATTAAATTAAATAAAATGTAATAAAAAGAACAAAAAATTTAATAAAGTTTCATTAAAATATAACAGCAATAAGACAGTGAATTACATTTTGAATGTTTAACACTACTTAAAATATCAGGGGGTACTTTAAATCACTTTAAGTAAATCAAAGGTCAAATGTGTTCAGCTGACAAAAAGGTAACCCTGGTTTTAATCTGTCACACTGTAATGCAGAAAAAACCGATAACTATAAATGTGATCAAATTATGATATTAAAAAAAAGTTATCATTTTGAAATGTTACATTTTGAATCTTGACCAATTTTGTTTGTTTCTCATTTATGCCAAACAACCACATGCAGAGAGATGGGTCATTGTGTTCACCAGGGTTGTGCACCAACCTGAATTCAATTGACAGTTCCCTTTAAATTCCAACTGAATTGCTGAATTTGAATTGAGGTAGCAAACAGGATGTAGAACTGAAATATAAATTTAAGAAGAATTAGAGGTTCACTTAACAGGTTGTGGCAGCGGGGGCGTGGTCAAGCGTCCGTCCGGAGAGAGAGAAAGCGGTAAGGGCACTTGCACCCGAGCTAGATTATGTTTAACACCTGTCTCTAATTCCATTGCATGGGGAGAGCGGCATATAAACAGCCACACCACCAGCAGCAGAGAGAGAGAGTCTGGCACAAGGAAGGCCACGGTGCTACAGAAGCTGTTGTGCTTGATCTATTGTGTTTGTGAAGCCGATGTGTTTAAGTAACTACATGCCTGTGAAGCTGATGTGTTTAAGTGACTATGTGCCTGTGAAGCTGATGAGTTTGTGAAATTGTAAAGCACTGAAGTGGCCGATTAAAAATCTTACCTGAACCTTGAAACCCCGCTTCCCTGTGTTCTCCTTCCCTTCTGCCTGTGAAGCAGTGTCACACAGGTGTAAGTGTAATACACTTTATTTTTCCGTTTGAATTACCCATAAGCATGGTATCATTTTACCATGAATTTCAGAATTTTCTGAATGTTGACCAACCCTGGTGATAGGAAGCATAGGTGATGTCTGCGAGCTGAAGATAACAAGATTTGAAATGTACTCAGAAGACATTGTCTTGTCCTACATCATCACACAGGAATTCTGCATATTATTTCTGAGAGTTCCAGTACCCTAAGATCGGACACATTATGCAGACTCATTGGCAAGCGGCATCTCCCATTAGACATTTTTGCATGGGCTAACAAGTGTTTACCTTCCTTTGTGGCACAACCGGAAGCACGTTGTGTCAGCTGCATGGGAGATCCAGGTTCGGATTCTGCATTGACAAAAGGATGTAATTGTATTCGTAATCAGTGACGAGTGTGATTAAGAGGTTGCATTTTTCCATCTTACATATTTTTTTACTTGACTGATGGTTAGGTTTAGCTATCAGGGGGTACTGTTCATAAAACATGCATTCCTCCTTACTGTATTCCATTTTGTACAGCTGAAAAAAACTTGCATCAAAACTAGTTTTTGGCACCCCTCAATGGACATTTCACCTGGAAAATAGAGCTCACACATACCCAGATGCCCTACAACACTTACCACTTTGGCCACTGGGGGCAGTGTTTAGAATTTCAGTAAGAACAGATCAATTTTAGCTAGAGAATATTCAACCTTCTGTTTCTGTTTTCTCTGTGAGATATGTTTTGCCAGTAGATGTGCTGGAGAGGATGGATGGATGGATCCTTGTGGCGCTGTTGTGCAAAATGCGTGGCATATTCATAAATGTATTTATATATATAATAGACTATATTTTAAAATAATAACATACATGAATAATATAATTTCTGAATCTTAAACTTGTTTTATGTCCACTATACAAGAGAACAGTAGATATTCTTTTGAGAATATAATTTGAGAACAATAATTATTAAGATCTGTTGTGATAAAACCTTTTAATCCTTCTCATTTGCTAGCCCGTCGTCTGCCATGTTTATCTAGGGAGATCTGGAGAACTTCATGCATATGTGCAACGAGCATTCAATGATAGGGGGATGTTTGCCTTTGCCCCTGAGCCAATCAAAAGCTTTGATCATTTGTATAGTATATTGAGCTGGCAGGGTCCTCTGAAGTCTAAAGTGTTACACGTAGGCTTAGTTAAAGCGCACCACTCATTATTTCAATGAACTGTACAACAGGCCTTAAGGAACACCTTAAGGACATTTTTATTTTTATTTTTTCTGGTCACAAAGTGTATCAAGATTCAAGAAATACATTTATTTTTATTGAATATTGAGGGAGCAACATCATTTGTGTGAAAAGAAAAAACAACAGAAGGTTGTTTTGAATAAAAATTCATAAAAAGAAAAAAAAAGAAAAGGCCTTTTACCCCAAACTAGGGGGTTTATTGTGATATCATTGTCACGGACCCATCTGACCCTTCTGCCATATTCACTCAACTTTTGCTCTCTCCTGATTACTAATCACCTGCACCTGTCTCTCATCACCGCATCAATCAGCTCCTCTACTTAAACCCCATTCTACTGTCAATCGTTGTCTGGTCTCGACAAAGAATTCAGACTCACTTACCTGGTCCTCCAAGGAACTTCTTCACAAGATTCCGAATAATTCCGCTCCACTCCTGTGATCCTGATCACCCGACGATTGCTCTCCACTCCAGCGATTGGGTTCAACACCATCTCCGAGTCTGGGTATTCTTGACAATCATGTTGATACCTGGGCAATAGTTATAGGGCACAATTTGTCAACTTAAGCAAATACTTTTGAAACAGCACTTTTTTTTTTTTTTTTTGAGGAACAAATTAAGATATTGCGTGCTGAGATGTTGTGAAGAGGCACTGCTTTCGGATATCGTGTTGCATAGTCCACTAGGAACAATACAAAGCGATGTCCACGTGCTGACCGTTCTAATGGCCCGACGAGGTCCATTCCAATTCTCTCAAAGGGGACCTCGATCAAAGGGAGAGGGCGCAATGGCGCTTTTGGGGTGGCTGGTGGGTTAACCAGCTGGCATTCGCGGCATGCCATGCAGCAGCGGTATGAGTTGGGCCGCCCACTGGCCGAGCGGCCAGCCCCAGATCTCGGCGGTGCGCTCGAAGAGATCCAGGAACGCCTCTGGGTCATCCGCCGCCCCCATCTTCTGTAACGCAGGCGAGGGTAACGGTGTGTGGGTGTCCGGGGTCGCGGCTGGGGATGCCTCCTGGCTGAGATCGCCTGTCGGTCCTCTGCTTGAGCGCGCATGAGCTCCACAAACCGGCGGTCTTGATCTTGCTGGAGCTCAAGCAGGGATTGCTGGTGGCTCTGATGCAAGCCAACGAGGGCTTGGAGAATCTCAGCCAACTGGGAGGACTCTACGGGGCGACTTCCATCCATCTTCAAACCTTTTTCCCGGGTTTCGGCACCAGTGTAACACTTCTCAGTGGAAGGAGGAGGCGAGAACCTTTCCTGGTTCAGGTAAGCGTTTTATTCTCCTTACTGCGGCAAATGCCCTCGTTCAGGGCTCTTATACTGTTCAATGACTCACTCTAAAATTACACAAACTACTTCACAAAAATAAACTCTTAACTCAATAATAAACTCTTGGCTTCACAATTGGCTCTCTGGTGCCCAGGCTCCCTCTCCCGTCTACCTGCGGTGTGGCTCTATTTATGCCGCTCTCCCCGTGCTCACTGAAATTAGAGACAGGTGTTAGACATAATTTAACTCAGGTGTAAACGCCCTTACCACTTTCTCTCCGGAGAGATGCTTAACCACGCCCCCGCTGCCACACAATTATTTTTTTATTTATTTAAATTTTTGATTTCTTGTCATAAAAAAAAAAAACTGTATATAATATAGTAAACATGAACAAATGGGTTATGTCTGCTGCACTGCATTTGTTATATTTATTTCATTTATATATAGCAGGGCCATTTGCGGCCCTCCGACTGCTCAGATGCAGCCCGAGACAGACTTTAGAAATAGAACAGAATTAGGCCCGCTATGAAGAAATGATATGAAATTCATATTCTGGGCACTGGATGTCACTATCACATGCAGCCGCTATTCACATCGCATCGTCTCCACTAGTGTGTTCTGTGTCGTCCCAGCTTCATCCACTGGCAGAGTTCAATAGGAGTTTGTAATACTCCGTAGTCCCACAGAAAGAATGATGCATTAAAGGATTGACATCAGGTTAGATACTTTACTCATGTACTTGTTCTTGTAAAAATGTCCCGATACCTCACATCAATAAACTGAGTAGAGCTGCTGTTGTGCAAGCGGCTGAACAGAGTTCACTGAGCGCGCACAGAGACGCATGAACTGAGCATACTCTTCAAGAATGTCCTCTGTAGCACTGGCAAACAGGGTTGGGAGGGTTACTTTTGAAATGTATTCCATTACAGATTACAGAATACATGCTGTAAAATGTAATTTGTAATGTATTTCGTTAGATTACTCAAGGTCAGTAACGTATTCTAAATACTTTGGATTACTTCTAGATTTCTTCACTTGTTTTGACTATAAAAACTCTGCCAGAACAATAAGACAAAATACACATGTTAAAAATACATTCTCTGAAAAACCTAAATATCTTATGCAGTGTTGTTTCTAAAACAAGATAAATCAAATTGATCTTGTTTTGAGGATTTTTAGATATTTTTACAGGAAACAAATACAAAAATTATTATCAAGAATAGGATTTTTGCCCTAATATCAAAGGTCTTACTAGAAAAAATTAATTATGATCGAAAGTGAATTTTCTTGATAAAAAAAATATGATCGTGCCTTGTAACATGTGCATGTAAAATGGCTAGAAATAGTATTTTAGCTTGGTGTAAAGCTGACAATTTACACAAGGTTTATTTCTATTTCTTCTGCTCCAAACTTACTTCAAACTTACTTCTCTGTCTGCTCGTATGAATGTAACACATTATAAGAAAGTGTTTCACCGCTGTTCAAATGCACTTTGGATCGCATCATTTATATGTATAAATGTTTTCCATCTGAAAGGACTAAATATTGAATGAAACAAATGACAATAAAATGCAAAGTAATCTCTTCAGTAATCAAAATACTTTTTGAATGTAACTGAATTCTAATTGCCAATTATTTAAATTTTAACTGTACTGGAATACAGTTACTTATATTTTGTATTTTAAATACGTAATCCTGTTACATGTATTCCATTACTCCCCAACCCTTCTGGCAAGTATACTGTAATTAATTGGTTCGTTCTGATATTTCACTGAAACAAGAAAAATGATTCACGGGCTTCCCAGCACCATTTGAGTGAGGACATACTGTAGAAGAGAGCACTTAAAACACTTGCACATCTGTGCCTGATGTGCACGCTCACATCTACAAAATGAAATGAAGTGCCATATTTTTGATCAAATTAAAATCGTACTTGTAACGTAAGTAACAACAGAACAGAAGTTATAACTGTATAGCTATAAAGAGTAATTCCTTGCATCACATCATAAAGTGATCAAATATAATCTGATTCTGATTATTGTGATGGGTCACACCCAACACTCAGTAGCAGTCTAGCAGATCTATATTGTTCTTTGCAGTGCCACTGAATGGACGTCAAAAATATACAAATGTGAATAAATGAGTATAATATTTTTTATAAGATGCGTCACAGTTCCATTATTAGAGTTATTTGTGAGTGAAATACCCTGTCCTTTATTTACATGTAGGGCCTACACAAGCATTCCATAGAGCACAAATTATGATTAAACTTGCATAATATTAAGTGTACAATATAAAGATTATGCGTAGTGGCAATCTAGTAGCTTCTAGATAGTTTTTAATTATTACAGCGATGTGGCCTGCGGCACTTTATTTTTTTCTGCATTTGGTCCCCGACCGAAAAAGTTTGAACACCCCTGATATAAAGCTATAAAAAAAAACAAATGAATAAATAATATCAGCAGTCCGGTTTGCCTATATGAACTCTTTGACATCTCAGACATTGTGAGCGTGTGTGTGTGTGTGTGTGTGTGAGAGAGAGAAAGAGCGTGCGTGCGTGCGTGCATTCAAACATTATTCAATAGAGAACTGGTCAATAGTTCTTATGTATTTTTAACAAATGCATTATCAGAAAATACAATGCTTCATTGTGCAGTGAAATTGAGTTGTTGTTAAGAATTAAGAATATGTTTTGTTGGATGTTTTGGAGATGTTTTAGAGCATTTACTATAGTTTGAAGAAATTTATAAAATCAGTTTAGAATTTAGAACTTGTAATGCTTACAGTAAATAGCACAGAACAACCAAATTACTGTTTTTTTTTTTTTTTTTTTTTATTATTTAGTAAAAACAAGGTATTATTGATAAAAAAAATAAAAAATATTACTACTATTAAAACATTTATTTTTTATCAAAGTTTGCACAAGAATAAAAACTAAACTTAAACTTGCATTACAGTGCTAACAAATATTACATAAAATAACAAAAAATATCAGTTCTCTCTTTTTCTTTTTTTAATAAATGTTATGGTCTGCTTTAAGCTTGACTATTTGTGTATTCTCTCAATAAGAACCACCCGGTTACACAATAATGTGTGAGGTCTGATTTACAGTTTTTCCTAATCGATTTTACACATTTCTCCGAACATCAGTGCTCTCAAAATAATTCACACAACCAACAAAACAGACACTTAATTTTGCAGAACAATTCAATTTCACTGCGAAATGAAGCACTGTATTCTTTTCTAATAATGCATTTATAAAAACACTTACTTACATCAATGTTCTCTATTGAATTCATAACATTTTCAGCTATAGACACAATTATATATACAGTGCATCTGGAAAGTATTCACAGCGCTTCACTTTTTCCACATTTTGTTATGTTACAGCCTTATTCCAAAATGGATTAAATTAATTATTTTCCTCAAAATTCTACAAACAATACCCCATAATGACAAAGTGAAAGAAGTTTGTTTGAAATCTTTGCAAATTTATTAAAAATAAAAAAACGAAAAAAATCACATGTACATAAGTATTCACAGCCTTTGCCATGACACTCAAAATTGAGCTCAGGTGCATCCTGTTTCCACTGATCATCCTTGAGATGTTTCTACAACTTGTTTGGAGTCCACCTGTGTTAAATTCAGTTGATTGGACATGATTTGGAAAGGCACACACCTGTCTATATAAGGTCCCACAGTTAACAGTGCATGTAAGAGCACAAACCAAACCATAAAGTCCAAGGAATTTGTCTGTAGACCTCCGAGACAGGATTGTATCAAGGCACAGGTCTGGGGAAGGGTACAATAAAATGTCTGCAGCATTGAAGGTCCCAATGAGCACAGTGGCCTCCATCATTCGTAAATGGAAGAAGTTTGGAACCACCAGGACTCTTCCTAGAGCTGGCCGCCTGGCCAAACTGAGCGATCGGGGGAGAAGGGCCTTAGTCAGGGAGGTGACCAAGAACCTGATGGTCACTCTGACAGAGCTCCAGCATTTCTCTGTGGAGAGAGGAGAAACTACCAGAAGAACAACCATCTCTGCAGCACTCCACCAATCAGGCCTGTATGGTAGAGTGGCCAGACGGAAGCCACTCCTCAGTAAAATGCACATGACAGCCTGCCTGGAGTTTGCCAAAAGGCACCTGAAGGACTCTCATACCATAAGAAACAAAGATTGAACTCTTTGGCCTGAATGGCAAGCGTCATGTTTGGAGGAAACCAGGCACCGCTCATCACCTGGCCAATACCATCCCTACAGTGAAGCATGGTGGTGGCAGCATCATGCTGTGGGGATGTTTTTCAGCGGCAGGAACTGGGAGACTAGTCAGGATCGAGGGAAAGATGAATGCAGCAAAGTACAGAGACATCCTTGATGAAAACCTACTCCAGAGCGCTCTGGACCTCAGACTGGGGTGAAGGTTCATCTTCCAACAGGACAACGACCCTAAGCACACAGCAAAGATAACAAAGGAGTGGCTCCGGGACAACTCTGTGAATGTCCTTGAGTGGCCCAGCCAGAGCCCAGACTTGAACCTGATTGAACATCTCTAGAGAGATCTGAAAATGGCTGTGCACCGATGCTCCCCATCCAACCTGATGGAGCTTGAGAGGTCCTGCAAAGAAGAATGGGAGAAACTGCCCAAAAATAGGTGTGCCAAGCTTGTAGCATCATACTCAAAAAGACTTGAGGCTGTAATTGGTGCCAAAGGTGCTTCAATAAAGTATTGAGCAAAGGCTGTGAATACTTATATACATGAGATTTTTTTTTTCTTTTTAATAAATTTGCAAAGATTTCAAACTTCTTTCACGTTGTCATTAAGGGGTATTGTTTGTAGAATTGAGGAAAATAATGAATTTAATCCATTTTGGATTAAGGCTGTAACATAAAAAATTGTGGAAAAAGTGAAGCGCTGTGAATACTTTCCAGATGCACTGTATATATATATATATATATATACTATATGGACAAAAGTATTGGGCAGCTATAACAGCTTCCACTCTTCTGGGAAGGCTTTCTACAAGATTTTGAAGTGTGTCTGTTGGAATTTTTGCCTTTTGGAAAAGGGCCTTTCCCATACTGTTTCCACAAAGTTGGAAGCATAGAATTTTCAAAAATTTTAATGCCTCAGCTTACTAAGACATTTTGGAAAATTCTATGCTTCCAACTTTGTGGAAACAGTTTGGGGAAGGCCCTTTTCTGTTCCAGCATGACTGTGCCCCAGTGCACAAAGCAAGGTCCATAAAGGCATGGTTGGATGAGTTTGGTGTGGAAGAACTAGACTGGCCCGCACAGAGCCCTGACCTCCACCCTATTGAGCACCTTTGGGATGAACTAGAATGGAGATTGCGAGCCAGGTCCTCTCGTCCAACATCAGTGTCTGACCTCACAAATGCTCTTCTGGAAGAATGGGCAAAACTCCAAAATCTTGTAGAAAGCCTTCCCAGAAGAGTGGAAGCTGTTATAGCTGCAAAAGGGAGGACCAACTCGATAATAATGCCTATGGATTTAGAATGGGATGTCATAAATGCTCCTGTAGGTGTAATGTGTAGGTGTCCCAATACTTTTGTCCATATAGTGTGTATATAAATATATATATATATATATATATATATATATATATATCACACACACACACACACATACACTATATTGCCAAAAGTATTCGCTCATCTGCCTTTAGACGCATATGAACTTAAGTGACATCCCATTCTTAATCCATAGGGTTTAATATGACGTCGGCCCACCCTTTGCAGCTATAACAGCTTCAACTCTTCTGGGAAGGCTTTCCACAAGGTTTAGGAGTGTGTTTATGGGAATTTTTGACCATTCTTCCAGAAGCGCATTTGTGAGGTCAGACACTGATGTTGGACGAGAAGGCCTGGCTCGCAGTCTTCGCTCTAATTCATCCCAAAGGTGCTCTATCGAGTTGAGGTCAGGACTCTGTGCAGGCCAGTCAAGTTCTTCCACACCAAACTCGCTCATCCATGTCTTTATGGACCTTGCTTTGTGCACTGGCGTGCAGTCATGTTGGAACAGGAAGGGGCCATCCCCAAACTGTTCCCACAAAGTTGGGAGCATGGAATTGTCCAAAATCTCTTGGTATGCTGAAGCATTCAGAGTTCCTTTCACTGGAACTAAGGGGCCAAGCCCAGCTCCTGAAAAACAACCCCACACCATAATCCCCCCTCCACCAAGCTTCACAGTTGGCACAATGCAGTCAGACAAGATCCGTTCTCCTGGCAACCGCCAAACCCAGACTCGTCCATCAGATTGTCAGATGGAGAAGCGTGATTCGTCACTCCAGAGTACGTGTCTCCACTGCTCTAGAGTCCAGTGGCGGCGTGCTTTACACCACTGCATCCGACGCTTTGCATTGCACTTGGTGATGTATGGCTTGGATGCAGCTGCTCGGCCATGGAAACCCATTCCATGAAGCTCTTTACGCACTGTTCTTGAGCTAATCTGAAGGCCACATGAATTTTGGAGGTCTGTAGTGATTGACTCCGCAGAAATTTGGCCACCTCTGCGCACTATGCGCCTCAGCATCCGCTGACCCCGCTCTGTCATTTTACGTGGCCTACCACTTCGTGGCTGAGTTGCTGTCATTCCCAATCGCTTCCACTTTGTTATAATACCACTGACAGTTGACTGTGGAATATTTAGTAGCGAGGAATTTCACGACTGGACTTGTTGCACAGGTGGCATCCTATCACAGTACCACGCTGGAATTCACTGAGCTCCTGAGAGTGGCCCATTCTTTCACAAATGTTTGTAGAAGCAGTTTGTATGCCTAGGTGCTTCATTTTATACACCTGTGGCCATGGAAGTGATTGGAACACCTGAATTCAATTATTTGGATGGGTGAGCGAATACTTTTGGCAATATAGTGTAGATATAAAGCTCTACTATTGAAATATAATGATTAAGTTTACAGTATGAGGAATGCAGGATGAGGAAGTTTACTGTAAAGAAAAAAAAAAAGGAACAGAGGAACTGTGACTCCACAGATATTTATTGGGCTGTCAGAATTTTTTAGCTAGTGCAGCAATCCACTCGTGTTGGACATCTAAAAGCACTCTGGAGCCATTGTGTCATTTGTAAAAGGTCTCTTACTCACCCCGCCACACCCTCAATTACTGCAGATGACCCAAAAGCTGCCACTTACATTTAGAGAGCTGCCACATGCCTAGAGTTCATATACAAAGAAAAACACTTGAGCATCTGGTAGCAACATCTACCCAACCTCCTAAACTGAGGAATGAAGGATTAACCAGCTAGCCAGTCCCAAAGAAGTTCTTAAGCTCCACATGCACAAAACTCTCTTCACATTGTGCTGCAACACTCTGGGTAGGTATCCGCAACTCAAAGGTACATCTTGCTGTTGGGGTTCTCCTGCCATAATGGGGTAATGCCAAGTCAAAGGCAGCACAAGATCTGCATTAGCTGCTTTGACTTAGTATTCCCAAGATCTTGAAGAATCTTCCTAGGATCTGCCTTAGAAGAACTCACTGCAGGTCTTGGTGGTGTAAAATAAGCTGATATTTATGGATCTTGGACAGCTTGAGTGGCTAAATTTGGTGGCTATTGTTGTAGGAGAAAGCCAACACAACTAAAATCCACCATCACCAATAGTATGAAAGTGAGATTCTCAGAATACCTATTGTGGCTCAGCTGTGCCTTCTATTTTGCCTTCCTCAGCTCTAAAATGTAACATACGAATCTGCACGTCTACACCTAAATAAATAATGATTTAAATTTTGGAATGCTCTGCTATGATTTTTGACAAGGGGTCAATGCTTTAGAAGACTTTTTTATTTTTTTTTATTTTTTTATTTTTTTTGGACTCAAGATGGCGCCGAGTATGGCTGCTGCGTTGCGAGCTCCGACACAACATAGCAATGTTTTGTTTGTTTTGTTCACAATTCTTATGTTTTTTGTCTTGGATGTTGTCTGCCTTATTGTCTACGACAGACAAACACTTTTGGACATTGGTTCAGCGATCTCACACCGAAAACCAGACTTCACATTCCTCAATGCTGACCCGCTGTTTACAAACACGCAAGCGGAGCCCTTTGTCTGGGCAGCATGGCCGCGAAAACGCAGGAGGAAAAGGGGAAACAGAGCCGGCGTTCTCGTCAGAGTAAGACGCCGCGCAAATCGACCCCCGCTACCCACTATTCTACTGGCAAATGTTCAGTCTCTGGATAACAAGCTCTGCGAGCTGAAAGCGCGGATCTCTTTCCAACGAGAGACGAGGGACTGCTGCATTATCTGCCTAACAGAAACTTGGATGTCTGCGGAGATTCCAGACTCAGCCATTGAACCCGCGGGGTTCTCCGTGCACCGAGCGGACAGAGCAAAAGACCTCTCAGGTAAAACTAGAGGAGGTGGTGTATGTTTTATGATCAACAAATCCTCGTGTGATCAGAGGAACGTACATTCTATCAAGTCTTTCTGTTCTCCTGATCTGGAATTTCTTATGCTTCTGTGTCGACCATTCTGGCTACCGAGGGAATTCACAGCGGTCATTATCACTGCTGTGTACATCCCCCCACAAGCCGACACAGACTGGGCACTCAAGGAACTGTATGGGAGTATAAGTGAGCAGGAAACCACGCACCCTGAGGCCACGTTCATTGTGACCGGGGACTTTAACAAAGCCAGTTTAAAATCAGTCGCACCAAAATATCACCAGCACATTAGTTTCAACACACGAGGGGACCGGGTTTTGGACCATTGCTACTCTCCGTTCCGGGATGGCTACAAATCCCTCCCCCTCCCACCATTTCAGAGACTCCAGCCACCCGAGCCATGGGCTGTTCTCACTGCTACCATCAGGTAGGCGGTATCGCAGCATCAGGACCCGCACCAGCCGACTCCATGATAGCTTCTTCCCCCAAGCAATCAGACTTCTGAACTCTTGATCTCCCATGATCAAAATACATCAGCACTGCACTTTATTACCCTTACTCTTATATCTCACACCGGACTGTCATAAATTATATTATTATTATATTATATTCTCTCTTAACAACTGACTATCAACCGACAGCCTGAATGTCAATACAGTACAATACTGTACATTCTATATATATATATATATATGCTTTTTTATATATATTTTAATTGTTAATTTTTATTGAATAATGTGTATCTATATAGTAAAAAAAAAAAAAAAAACAGCGTATTGTATACTGTACAGTGTATGTTATTATTTGTATATTGTTTAGTGTAATTATGTGTATAACAGATGTTTCAATTGTGTTGTGTTAATTTGATGTTATTGTAAATTGGTATATGTCTCATCACTGTCACGACTGCTATGTTGATCGGAACTGCACCCAAGAATTTCACACACCATTGCACTTGTGTATATGGCTGTGTGACAATAAAGTGATTTGATTTGAAATAGACAAGTCATTTTTACTATTTGTATTTTTTTAATTTTTTTTATTATTGTCATTTTTGGGCTTGACAGTTCCAGTTAATATTCAGTTTCATTCTATGATTGAGATAAACTTAAATGTTCTGCTAAAGTAACTTTTCACAGCAAACACTTTTTTGGAAAAACTTGAGGGTGAGATGAAAATTTTATTGGGTAAATTGTTTCTTTTACTTAATCCAATTGGAATAAAATTCCCTGACTTTATTCACAAATGGTTTCTGAAAACATACAAACACACATTTTCTTTCACTTTGTTACACTTGTGTTCCCGGTCAAAAATGACTGGCCATTTGAAATGAATGTATTAGACTACAAAATACAGAAATATTAATTGTCAGGGACATCCCAATCCTTTAGATTAGCACATAATGTATGTGGATGTGTGTTTGCACACACAAAGTTCTTGGACATGTGCATACACACACACACACACACACAAATACACACATCGTGTGCTGAGTGCCTCTTGTGCTTCGTCTTTCCATGTACACTCTTTGAGGAATATTTCAAGATCTACTCATCATATTATGTTGTGTTTGGGCTTTTAAATTTCTATGTTATACATATGTTTCAGGAAGTAATAAGGAAAAACTTGACAATATAAATTATATTTATATTTGCAGAGCCCTGGACGGAAGCGCAGATTTAAAGTTAAAAACATTTTAATTATCAACTTGTTTCCAACATAAACCTATTAATTTGCCTCAGAAGACATTCATTGATAAACTAGAGTCATGTGGATTACTTTTATGCTGCCTAAATGTGACTTTTTGACAGTCCAAGTGCTGGCACCCGTGTACTTGCATTATAAGGACCTGACAGAGCTCGATCTTCTAAAAATCTTAATGTTCTGCTGGTGAAAGACAGTCATACACATCTGGGATGGCATCATGGTAAGAGAAGTTTCATTTTTGGGTAAACTTTTCCTTTAAAGGACAGATCTGTTGTGCTCAGAGGTGCCTCCAGCATGAATTTTGGGGTAGCCAGAGGGGAACAATGAAAATCTTTTAGTGGAACGCCAAAAAACTTGCACGTGCACACACACTATTAAACAAGTTAAAATAGGACAGGGGTATTCAATTAACACAAGTTCGGTTTCTAAATTTCCTAGTAAATTCAGAAGTCATAAGTTACATTTAATGTAACTTAGCATTTGATTTATTTATAATACAGTTCACTTTATTCAGATATTTATGTGTACTGTAAATACATAGACATTGGTAAAACATTTAAATCTGTGTATTGTCTAACAAAACCCTGTAAAAATCACTTTTCAAAACAACCAGCATATTGTTGGAGCACCCAGCAGCCCTCTGATGCTTCAAAAAGTAGACGATGCTACTGGCTTCCTTGAACAGCTCAGACATCAGTTGTGAGCCCTTTTTGACAACTGCATGTCAAGTACACCGCATCGAGACTACAACATATGATCAATTTAGGGGACAGTTTCTGCCACTTAGAGGGTAAGCAATACAAACAGACAACAGTATTCATTTTTAAGTATTTATTAGTAACTTCTTGCAATCCACAGTAGTCAGTCAGCAAATCACAATGGGACAAATGGTTGCTTTCCCTTTTGAAACCAGGCCTGAGAAAAAAGAAGGAAAAAAAAGCACAGTCACTCAAGGTGTAAGGGGTGGTGACCATGGAGGGCTGCATTCAGATTAAGTTACCTGAATCAGATAGTGCTCTCCCTTTCCTGCTGTAGCCACATGTGGATTCACAGCACATGCACACTTGGTCATTGTCATCAGCAGAAGTCCATCTGTAGAAAGGGGAAAAGACTAAGTACACATTCTGAATGCCTCAAGTGGTAAGCATGTACAGTAATCTGGCAGGACATACCCACTGGCGAAGGACAAGCCTTGATCTATGGACTTCTGGGGCTTGAAGCCTTGACCACTTTTAGAGCACATGTGATGAAGTCTTATAAAAGGGGATTTGCTCAAACAGGTAAGTGACAGGATCAATGCAACAACAGGTCACCTACAGAACTACAGTCCTATTACATGCTGAGCCACTCTTGGCTTGCTGGAATATGAAAGCCTCCAGATGAAACTGCAGCTTCTTGCCATGAATCTGGTGAATGAAACTGGAATGAGATCCTGTAAGCTTTGCATCAACCAGGCACCTGGAGTAAAGAAACTGAAGTTATGCTCTGTCTGCACCAGGGTGAATGATGAGAGAATTCATACTCACCCATGGTTCTCAATGATGGAATATCTTGGAAGGGAGTTCACATCAGGGAGCACAGTAGCCATACAGCCATCCACAAAGACACGTAAACGAACATGATTGTACTGCTTCACAGAGGCTTCAATGTTCATGAACCAGGAATTACTTATTGAATGGCTGCTCAAACAGTCAGTCATCTGCAATGATAAAACCACATTGGTCACACCATTTCAGATCCAGTTCTAAAGATCTGAAAACAAACACCTTTATTACCAGTCATTAACTTCAGGGAGAAGACCAAAACATCCTCTGCAACCTTTGTAGCAGCAAAAGGAACCCAGGATGGCATTAAGACATTACTGCTTACATTTCAGCCTTAAAAAAAGAAAAGAGTAAACTAGATCAGTAAAGTTATCTTCTGTGAAAATACTTCAATGCTGTTTTTTATTTTTTGTTTGTTTTTTACCTTGAATAGTGGCATTCAGTTCCAACAGCAGCAGCATTAACTCTTATGATGAGAGTTCCAACTAAATCCTCAGGAGTGTAGAGAAAGGTGAAGTTGTACACAAGCTCATTGTCAGTCATCTGAAAACAATAAGGGTCAAGAAAGAGTTACTACACCAACTGCACCCTGGCTTTACCTTAAATTATTATGTTGACAGATGTCATTTCTAAGCAGATGTACAGGAAATTATGCTATAACAGAAAATAAAGGTGTAATGTATTAGTCATCATTGTGCGATTTGATAAAAATGTAAGATTGTGCCTTAATACTGTTAGTAAATAATATTTGTATTTAGAGGAACGAGGAACAAAAATTCCATAAGATGTTGATTAATGGAGAAAAATAGCCTCTGTAACAGGTTCGAAGAATGAGGAAGCGGGAGACGGCGAATCCACCTCAAAGGTAATTTTATTCTTCACACAAAAACACGTTTGCTCAATTGCGCAATGGTAAAGCTTCACATAAACACTCAAACGCTCCATTTAGTGGGACTAGCAGCTGCCAACACACTCGAAGCTTCAGCTGGGCTCTCTCTCTCTTATTCTGTGCTCAGGCCCCTTTTATTTCCCCTGCCTCTCACTGTGAACAAAGAAACAACAATTACCAGCAATTCATCTCAGGTGAAAACCCTTACCCCTTCCTCTCTCCCCAGACGAACGCTCGACCATGCCCTCACCTCCACATACCCCCAACGCCCGACTCAGGCTGGGGGAACTCTCCGGCCTACCCACTCCCCCCCCCCCACCCCTTTCTGGAGAGGAAGTCCGCAACAGCCATCTGCGCCCCCGGCCTGTGGATTTAAGCCCACCACCAACTATATTTGCCGCAGTGTATAGTTGTCATTTTCCTTTTGTATGTATTTTTCTAGATGTTATTCATGTATTATATCTCAATGACATGTAAGCGAACAACCAAATAAATGATTTCAAGAAAAAAAAAATGGTATTCACTTCCTTCCCATCACATGAGGCTGCCAACTTCCTACCCCTGCTTCCAGGAAGCATGGCGAAGGCAAACCCTCCCAATAAAAGGTAATTTTCATGTTACTAATAAGTATTTTTTTGTTGACATATATACACTACCGGTCAAAGTTTTGAAACATTTACTCATTCTTTATTATATATATTTTTTTCACATTTTAGAATGATAGTAAAGTCATTAAAACTATGGAATAACATAAATGGAACTATGGGAATTATATTGTGACTAAACAAAATCCAAAATAAATCAAAACTGTGTTATATTTTAGCATCTTCAAAGTAGTCACCCTTTGCCTAGAATTTTCAGAAATGTACTCTTGACATTTTCTCAACCAACTTCTTGAAGTATCACCCTGGGATGCTTTTTAAACAGTATTGAAGGAGTTCCCATCTATATGCTGGGCACTTATTGGCTGCTTTTCTTTATTATTTGATCCAAGTCAAATTTTTTTTTATTAAATTTTAGATTTATAATTAAATAAATTAATATGGTGGCACAATTATATTTTTGTCTACAAAACTAATTTCAAACATTTAAGCATATGCCTTCAGATCAAAAGATTTTTAAGATCATGAGAAACATTTTGGTCAAGTGTTTCAAAACTTCTGACCGGTAGTGTGTATCTACATAATCATGAAGGTCTCTAGAATCACCCAAACAAAACAAATTTTAGAAGAGATCTATAGTTTTTTGTATACTTAGTCAAAAGTCCAAGCAGCAACTATAGTTGCTGGCAGGCAAATGCCTTGTAAGTACATATATCATGGGGAAATGGGGTATAATGTTTTAATAGACCCTGATGTACTTATCCTCTTGTTTAGTTGTACATCTGGCCTTCCACATCTATTTCTGTCCTTGTTAGAGTCAGTTGTCCTTTGCCTTTGAAGATTGTAGTGTACACGTTTGTATGAAATCTTTTTGGCAATTTCAAGCATTGTATAGCATTCATTCCTCAAAACAATGATTGCCTGATGAGTTTCTAGAGAAAGCTGTTTGCCATTTTTGAACTAATATTGACCTTCAGTTAGTTCAAAATGCAGCAGCCAGAGTGCTGACTATAACCAAGAAATATGATCATATTAGCCCCATTCTATCGTCGTTACATTGGCTACCTGTTAAATTTCGTATTCATTTTAAAATTCTGTTAACTACGTACAAAGCTTTGAATGGTCTAGCTCCACAGTACTTAAGTGACCTTCTACCACACTATATTCCATCAAGTTCATTACAATCGCAAAATTCTGGCCGATTAATAGTTCCTAGAATATCAAAATCCACAAAAGGAGGTAGATCCTTTTCATATTTGGCTGCTAAACTATGGAATAGTCTTCCTAACAATGTTCGAGATGCAGACACACTCACTCCGTTTAAGTCTAGACTAAAGACTCATCTATTTAGCCAGGTATACACCTAATTTATCCTTCAATTCACAATTAGGCTGCTTTAGTTAGGTCTGCCGGAACCAGAAACCAGAAACACTGATCATGATCAATAACTCTGCAATAAATTGAATGGCGTCTATGCTAATATTATTCAATTTGTTTCTCTGTCTCAACCTCGGGACTGCTATCCTGAGGTTACCAGAACTGGCTGGATTCCTGCTTCGTGTTGGACTCCACTGCTACGTGTCTCTGAGTGATAACGACTAATAGCAGCCGGTGCCAGCCAAACATCACTTCAGTCTATTACGATGGACTTCAGAGGATGAACTGATGCCAACTTCAACCATAAGACATGGGATACTTCATATGCCATTGCCTGAACCTTGGACTTAGGATAGACCTCACAGAAATTACCGGCCGGTTGAACTGCGATGCACCTAACTGATCTCTGCCTGCATCACTTCGGTCTAATGGTGGATTACACTCTTGAAATGGAATACATCAGGGATGTCAGACTCGGTTCCTGAAGGGCCACAGTCCAGCAGAGTTTAGCACCAACCCTAATTAAACACACCTGAAGCAGCTTATCAAGGTCTTCAGGAGTGCTTGAAGATTTCAAGGAGGCATTTTGGTGCAGGGCTGGAACTAAACTCTGCAGGGCTGTGGCCCTCCAGGAACTGAGTTTGACACCCCTGGAATACATAGATTATCAATTAATTGCCAACAAAACCCTTCATCAGCCAACTAACAAGGACAATTGCATCTATGTGAACTTCTGCAGTTAATCCAGGATGGAGTTCAAAGACATTAGTCATTAATCTTACAGTTCATACAAAATCTTTGTTTAAACACTGACCCTTAACACTTACTTAGTTTAATAATTTTAAACCATGACTTGCACTATACATAAATAATATTGGCATATTCATGATGTTAGCCAGAGGGGAACTGGCCCCCACAGTGAGCCTGATTTCTCCCAAGGTTATTTTTCTCCATTAACCAACATCTTATGGAGTTTTGTGTTCCTTGCCACAGTCGCCTTCGGCTTGCTCACTGGGGTTCTAAATACAATTATTATTTAATTACTTATTTTTAAACACAATTCACAATTGTATTTTATCAAACTACACAATGACTCTAAGACATTATAGATATTACAGTTTCATTTTCTGTTTATGCATGATTTTCTGTAAAGCTGATTTGAAACGATGTGTGTTGTGAAAGGCGCTATACAAATAATAATGACATGACTTGACTTAAGACATGCCAGTCTATTGCATAGTGTGGCAACTCAAAAACAAACACAAAGACAACGTTAAGCTTCATTTAACAAACCAAATACATTTCAACTGTGTTTGATATAATGGCAAGTGATTTTCTAGTACCAAATTAGCAATTTAGCATGATTACTCAAGGATAAGGTGTTGGAATGATGGCTGCTGGAAATGGGGCCTGTCTAGATTTGATCAAATATGACTTTTTTCAAATAGTGATGGTGCTGTTTTTTACATCAGTAATGTCCTGACTATACTTTGTGATCAGTTGAATGCTACTTTGGTGAATTAAAGTACCGATTTCCTTCCAAAACAGCTAAATCTGTACATTATTCCAAACGTTTGGCTGCCAGTGTATATATATATACAGGTGCATCTCAATAAATTAGAATGTCATGGAAAAGTTCATTTATTTCAGTAATTCAACTCAAATTGTGAAACTTGTGTATTAAATAAATTCAGTGCACACAGACTGAAGTAGTTTAAGTCTTTGGTTCTTTTAATTGTGATGATTTTGGCTCACATTTAACAAAAACCCACCAATTCACTATCTCAAAAAATTAGAATATGGTGACATGCCAATCAGCTAATCAACTCAAAACACCTGCAAAGGTTTCCTGAGCCTTCAAAATGGTCTCTCAGTTTGGTTCACTAGGCTACACAATCATGGGGAAGACTGCTGATCTGACAGTTGTCCAGAAGACAATCATTGACACCCTTCACAAGGAGGGTAAGCCACAAACATTCATTGCCAAAGAGGCTGGCTGTTCACATAGTGCTGTATCCAAGCATGTTAACAGAAAGTTGAGTGGAAGGAAAAAGTGTGGAAGAAAAAGATGCACAACCAACCGAGAGAACCGCAGCCTTATGATTGTCAAGCAAAATCGATTCAAGAATTTGGGTGAACTTCACAAGGAATGGACTGAGGCTGGGGTCAAGGCATCAAGAGCCACCACACACAGACATGTCAAGGAATTTGGCTACAGTTGTTGTATTCCTCTTGTTAAGCCACTCCTGAACCACAGACAACGTCAGAGGCGTCTTACCTGGGCTAAGGAGAAGAAGAACTGGACTGTTGCCCAGTGGTCCAAAGTCCTCTTTTCAGATGAGATCAAGTTTTGTATTTCATTTAGAAACCAAGGTCCTAGAGTCTGGAGGAAGGGTGGAGAAGCTCATAGCCCAAGTTGCTTGAAGTCCAGTGTTAAGTTTCCACAGTCTGTGATGATTTGGGGTGCAATGTCATCTGCTGGTGTTGGTCCATTGTGTTTTTTGAAAACCAAAGTCACTGCACCCGTTTACCAAGAAATTTTGGAGCACTTCATGCTTCCTTCTGCTGACCAGCTTTTAAAGATGCTGATTTCATTTTCCGGCAGGATTTGGCACCTGCCCACACTGCCAAAAGCACCAAAAGTTGGTTAAATAACCATGGTGTTGGTGTGCTTGACTGGCCAGCAAACTCACCAGACCTGAACCCCGTAGAGAATCTATGGGGTATTGTCAAGAGGAAAATGAGAAACAAGAGACCAAAAAATGCAGATGAGCTGAAGGCCACTGTCAAAGAAACCTGGGCTTCCATACCACCTCAGCAGTGCCACAAACTGATCACCTCCATGCCACGCCGAATTGAGGCAGTAATTAAAGCAAAAGAAGCCTCTACCAAGTATTGAGTACATATACAGTAAATGAACATACTTTCCAGAAGGCCAACAATTCACTAAAAATGATGTTTTTTTTATTGGTCTTATGATGTATTCTAATTTTTTGAGATAGTGAATTGGTGGGTTTTTGTTAAATGTGAGCCAAAATCATCACAATTAAAAGAACCAAAGACTTAAACTACTTCAGTCTGTGTGCATTGAATTTATTTAATACACGAGTTTCACAATTTGAGTTGAATTACTGAAATAAATGAACTTTTCCACAACATTCTAATTTATTGAGATGCACCTGTATATACACACTACCGGTCAAAACTTTTGAAACACTTGACTGAAATGTTTTTCATGATCTTAAAAATCTTTTGATCTGAAGGCGTACGCTTAAATGTTTGAAATGAGTTTTGTAGACAAAAATATAATTGTGCCACCATATTAATTTATTTCATTACAAAACTAAAATTTTATTTAAAAAAAAAAAAAGTTTTTGAAATTGAGGACTTGGACCAAATAATAAAGAAAAGCAGCCAATATGTACCCAACATAGATTGGAACTCCTTCAATACTGTTTAAAATGCAGGGTGATATCTCAAGAAGTTGGTTAAGAAAATGTCAAGAGTACATGTCTGCAAATTCTAGGCAAAAGGTGACTACTCTGAAGATGCTAAAATGTAACACAGTTTTGATTTATTTTGGATTTTGTTTAGTCACAACATAAGTCCCATAGTTCCATTTATGTTATTCCAGAGTTTTGATGGCTTTATTATTATTGTAAAATGTGGAGAAAAAAAATAAATAATAAAGAGTGAGTGTTTCAAAACGGTAGTGTGTGTGTATATATATATATATATATATATATATATATATAAATATATATATATATATATATATATATATATATATATTTTTTTTTTTTTTGCTCATAGAAGCCGAAAGTCCAGGAAAGTGATTTGGTGCCTGCTCATTTTCAGACCGCAGGCTTCTGGTGGGAACGTAGCTCTTCAGGAATGATTGTAAGTAGACTGGCACAGACAGTGACTGTTCGGTATGCCAGCATCAGAGCCCTGAACTTAATACAAGAAGCAACCGGCAGCCAGTGTATAGAGACAAGGAAGCATGTAACGCGCTCTTTTGGGTTCATTGAAAACCAAGGAGTTGTGTGGCATGTTCAGAGAGGAAGGGTCCTATTTTCCTGATGTAGTACAGTGAACATCTACATGATCGGGCTGTTTTAGAGATGTGGTCGGTGAAATTGAGTTGGTTTTCAATGGTTAGCCCTCGATTTCTGACCATTTTGGAAAGTGTTATTGTAGATTGTGATGAGGAGGGGGGCGTGACCGGGGCGTGTTGGAGCACGGCCAGTGCTGAATCAGCTTATCAGCGAGAGAGCGAGATAAGGGGCAGCCTGAGACGCCGGTTGGAGAGAGAGTGACGCATGTGGCTGTGTTGCATGTGTGTCTGTTTGTTTATGTTTTATGTTGTGTTTTATCATTAAACATTATGTTTACTGTTCAGCCGGTTCCCGCCTCCTCCTTGCCCACCTTTACCTGTTACATAGATGAAACCAGCTAAACGGTAATGTTGTGCTCCACAGCAGGTTTGGCTGGAAAGACGAGGAGCTCATTCTTCGCTTGGTTGAGTAGCAGGTGGCATTCCTTCATCCAGGCCGAGATGTCAGCCAAACAGGCCAAGATTCTAGCAGTCACCGTGGGTTCTCCAGGCTGGAAAGACAAGTAGAACTGTGTGTCATTGGCATAGCAGTGATAAGATAACCCATGTGCTTAAATGATGGGTCTCAGTGATGTTGTGTATATATAGAGAGAAGTGGGCCAAGCACTGAGCCATGAGGTACCCCAATAAGTAGCTGATGTGACTTGGACACTTCACCACTTCAGGCTACCTTGAAAGACCTACCTGAGAGATAGGATTTGAACCAGCCAAGCACAGTTTCTGAAATGCCCAGAGTAGATAGTGTGGACAGGACAATCTGATGGTTGAGTGTGTTGGAGGCTGCAGATAAGTCCAGCAAAATAAGGACAGATGATCTGGATCTAGCTCTCGCCGGTCTCAGTGATTCAGTGACAGAAAACAGAGCAGTTTCGATGGAATGTCCACTTTTGAAGCCTGAATGATTGCCATCTAGCAGCTTGTACTGTGATAGAAAGGCAGAGATCTGATTGAAAACTACCCTTTTGAGTGTTTTCACCATGAATGGGAGGAGAGAAACCTTTCTGTAATGTTCTACTTGTGTGGGGAAGCGCAGGTTTTTTAAAGCAGTGGAGTTACTCTAGCCTACTTAAATGCAGTGGAAAAAGTGCCTGTAAGTAGATATGTGTAAATTATGTGTGTGAGTGCAGGTAGGATGGACAGAGAGTTGGCTTGGAGAAGGTGAGAAGGAATAGGGTCAAGGGGGCAGGTGGTGGGGTGGTTGAAGAGAAGCAGTTTAGAGATCTCAGTGTCAGTCAGAGGAGAGAAAATAGAAAGAGAATAGCTACTTACAAAAGGTGGTTGTTTGAGAGGGTGTGGTGCTGAGACTGTACTGCTGATGGCTGTAACCTTATCAGTAAAAAAAAAAAAGTTGCAAAGACATCTGCTGTCAGCAAGGTGTTAAGGGGTGGAGGGGGAGGAGTGTGTTATATGTCCTAAAATGGCTGCGAGTGTCTGTGGTGGTAAAGGAGGTAGAACAGGGGTTTTATTCTCCATGTACTTTCTTGTTCCAAAAAAATGATGCTGGGTTTTGTCCCATTTTGGATCTGAGAAATCTAAACAAAGCATTGAAATACCTACCGTTCCCTATGCAGTCGAGCCATAAGACTGGTTCGTAAAGGTAGATTAAAAATATGCATACTTCCACATTCCCATTGCCCCTTCAGATTGTCCTTGGCTCCAAAGGTGTTTACTAAGTTCGTGCAGGCAGCCCTTTTCCCTTGAAGCATGAAGGCATTTGTGTACATCTGTACCTGAACGAATGGCTTTTGTGTGTGAAGAGCCCACAACAAGTAGCAGACAATTTGAGCACCTCTTATCTCTTGTTGCAAAATTGGGAGTCACAATAAACCAAAACAATTGCCAGCTTACTCCTGTACATTCTATCCAGTTTATTAGGATTCAGTTAAATTCTCACAGTATGAGGACTTTTCTCAAGCAGGTCAGGGCACAAAGTATTTCATGCATGATAATCAAATTAAAGCCAGGCAAGGTCATCCAGTACCTCACGTTATTACCTCTAGGGGGCATGCCAGCTTCAGCAACACCGGTGGTTAAGCAAGGCATGTTGTACTTACACCCCTTTCAGTGCTGGCTGACGGAAAGGTGCCTCTCAGCCAAAACTCAGAGACATGCATTAGTGAAGAGTAAGGAGGGTGGTGTAACAAGCATTAGATCCCAGGTGAGGCATGACATTTCTCATTCGGGGGGGGATCGTTACCACGGATGCCAACCAGCAAGGCTGGGGAGGTGTCTAAAGGCAGCTGGGCATGTGGGAATGTGGGGAAAGAAACTTCAGTCCTAACATAGAAATTATCTGGAGATAAAAGCGGCCTCATTAACACGACACATTTCTCAAATCAGTTGGAACACAAACGTGTTTGTACGGTCGGACAATATGTCTGTGGTTTTCAACATCAATCACCAGGGTGGCACAAGATCAATGGGGCTATTTCAGGTGCGCACGAATGGTGGCTCCGGGTAGATGCTCACCTACTCTCTTTAAGAGCAGCGCACCTACCTGGTCATGCAAACCGTGTAGCAGGTGCGTTATCTCACAGCATTCCTCTATGCCAAGTGAGTAGCGATTACATGTGGTTATACTTTAATTGGTCTGGAACATGTACTGGACAGAGGACATGGATCTGTTAGCGAGCAGTCAGTCAACGCAATGTCTGAAACGGTTTTCACTAAACAGGGACGTAGGTTCGCTAGGGCAGTGTTTGATGGCTCACAGCTGGCTGAGCAGACTCCATCATGCATTTCCTCTATTTCCATTTATATGTTCAGTTCTGAGCCGAATTCGGATAACGAACCAACCACTGTTATTAATCCCCCCAAGTTAGCTGAGCAAACCATGGTTTCGACTCCTTCAGCAGCTCTTATCAGGCCTGCCATGTTTTATGTGGATACTACAGCTTCATGGTGGACTGCTGATCAAATATTTGTTTTGCTGACCATTACAGAGGCTCTCCCATCAATGAAAAGGCTTGCTCATGGGATAGTGGAAATTAAGTTCTCGCTGACCAGGAATACTCAGCTTACATACATTTGTGTGGTGCCGACTTGGAATTCACTGTGTATGTTTTCATGGTTTTATAGGCTGCATGTGGTCTCTACACCAAACAGTTGCTTCACAATAGTGCTAGGTAAACAAACACTCGTGATGAGAGTCTTCAGTTGTCATGACTTAATTATTCGGCCCTGGGTTTTCAATAAAAAATTGAGCAACAAATATTAATGCTTTGTGTTTTCTTTTTAGTCAGTACATTGTTAAAGCAGATCTGCATTTCTGGTTAGGTTCTAATTTTATACACTAAGTATCATATTCAGAATACATTTAATACAATATTCAATCATCTCTTTGGTGACTTAGAGAAAGAAAAATTATTTGATTCAGGTAAATTCTCATAATGGGAAGGGCTTGTATAATGCTTGACATTGCAATGCTTTTAGTCACTATAGAAACAGACCCTCATGGTAGCTTTGTTATCATTCTCCCATTCAGTAGTGCCCTCTAGCAGTCGGGAGCCAAAGAAATAGAATGTTGGTTACAAATGTAACTGTGGTTCTATGACTGGAGGATGATCGCTAGAGCCTCCGGTCACTCTGGTCAGCAAGAAGACTTCAGAGGAAGTGATGACCTGCTTGATGGGTATTTATAGGCATGCAATGTCATCCCCATGTCATGAGGTGACAGCTTTTGTATCAGAATCTCGGTAAGAACAAAGGAGACGTGAAGGTATTCCACTCAATAGTGCCCTATGGCAGTCTCTTGCTAATCATAGAACCACAGTTACATTCATAACCAATGTTTCAGGATGACAAAATAGGACAAATTTAATCAGGCTTCATTATGAGTAAGTGGTATCAAGACGCTGGTTATCAACTTTCTTAACTCAGAGTTTGATCCCGAGTTTCTGATTGGTTCATAAATGCATTCACGTGGGTGACTGACATTTGCAGCGATCAGCCAATCGTGTGCAACATGGAGACAGCATGATGCGCTTCTCACGAAAGTCGTTCACTTAATTTACTTCTGCTTTAGATCAATATGAAAATTATGAAGAATTTACACAGCAAGAACAAACACTGTTGCTGTCATGAGAGCTCAAGATGAACTGGAAAAAATGCTGAATATCATAAAGATGTCAAATCAACTGTATACAAGTTAAAATTAATGGTAACACTTTACAATAAGTTTCCATTTGTTAACATTAATTCATTAGGTATCAAACTAACAAACAATGCTTTTTTAAAAAGCATTTATTTATCTCTTATATTCATTTGAAAGCTTAACATAATTGATTTTATGAATTAATATAGCCTACTATTGAAAAAAGTGATCACTTGGAATGAGAAAACAGAATGCATTAATAAGACCACTGTGTTTTTATTGAACTACAAGTGAAATATTATAGGGAGTGATTAAGCTTAATATTTTATAATTGATTGACAGATAAGGCATTTATATTTCAAACAATATACAAAATTATTTTTTCCATATATTTTAAAGCATCTAATTTCTGTGCCAAACGGAATTGCAAAAATCCTTAAAACAGCTTTCGGAATAGCTCCTGTCCACCGTTGGTCAAAAAGATGGTCCCAGTCAGAGGTGGGTAGAGTAGCTAAGAACTATATTCAAGTACAATTACTTAAAACTCAAAAAGTACTAACATAATTGCTTGAGTAAGAAAATATACAATTAAAAAGGTACTCAAGTAGTGTTACTCGTTACTTTCACAAATGACATAATAGATGTTAACTCCACTATATTCCATTACATAATACACATTTAACATGTATTACAGAATAATTATTAATGTAAATTCTGTCATCATTCACCATCATGTTGTTCCAAACCCATATCACTTTTTTCCATTCAACACATTGAGATATTACACAGCATGTTTGCCTGAGTCTCTATTTTGCTCTAGTCAGACCTGGATGAATTGGTCAATAAGAAAGGTTTGGAAACATTATGGTGAAACCGTGAAAATGTCCCACAAGGATATTATATATAATGCTGAAATATAAACCAAAGTAAGATCATGGTTTATTAATGCCTACTTTTGCCATTTCATAGCTTTAAGTCCTGTGTGGATTCTTATTTCAGTGTAGTTACAGTGTCAAAAGAATTTAGATCATTAGTTCTGTACATTTGATGTACACTCCATAATGGTTAATTATCCACAGTCCACCACGGGGAAGATGTACAAGCAGTGAGTTTACTGCTTCCTTCACTCCTGCAATGTTTTTTCATGCTGAAATGTATTAATTACTTTGACAAATCATTGAGGCAAAACATATTACATTTTAAAATGTACTGTTTGATAAATATCTACACACAGTGTGTATATATATATATATATATATATATATATATATAGAACAAGTGAGGCCCAAGTATTTTAAAGCAGCATGTGTGAAATTTCAGCGACAGCCCCAGAGCTCCGACACTATACGTCAGCATCTGAATTCATGCACTCATTTCATTCACTCACTGCTGAGTGAATGCAGTAACTGCCATTCATGAAATATGAATGTGAATGGCTGTGTCTGAAATTGTTCACTCATGTCACCACAGTCACCTCGTGCCCCTTGCTGTGCACGCGCAGAAAGGCTGTCTGTTCACGCTCCAGTTGTCAATCATGCGAACAGAGCAAAAAGGCACTTACACTTAGATTTATACATGTAAGCGGCCCAAATTAACTGCAATAATTTCCAGTAAAGTGCAACTACTGCTTATGACATACAGGACAAAGAGCACTGATATATTGCTGCATTGACTTAAAGAGCCCAGTTACATTAAATCACCCTGAAAAAAAAAAATTACCAATCACACAGAAAAGCCCACATTAGCATCAAAGCCAAAACTTAAGCAACATGCTGCCTTAAGCAGAAGCTGTGATTTTAAATCTTGAATTATCAGCTTGTCTTTGTGTTAAATGGCATTGCATGACAAAACTACCCCCCCCCCCACTTGAGTGACAATCAGTGCACATTAAACAGGGATAGAAGGTGTATTTGAAAATAGAATACATCAGCTTTAAATAAGAGTAGCTTCAGGAAAACTACTCTAGCATCTTTATTTGCTAGACTGCTGAAAATCTATTTCTGGTCAATAAATAGGCCTAATTAGATCATTAAAAGCATACTTTAAAAATATAGCTTCTTTAAGGTGCACTTTCCATTGAGCAAGAAACACTGGAGTGACCACTTTGCCCACAGCTGATGGGCTCTGCCACTGTATGAGAGCAAGAACATAACTTCATATGCTAACCTGCTCCAGGCATGTTATGGCAAGGAACCAATGAAAACTAGCCACCTTACCAGTCCTGTTAAATTTAGAATTTGCTTAAACTTAGTCACTGGTGGCTGTCCTGAACAGTTCTTATACATGATTGTGAGCCCTACTTCAACTGCATTGAAAGCACACTGCAAAAAGACTGCTGCTTGATCAATTGAGGGAAAAGTTCTGGCTCAAAGCAGGTGAGAGAATGACTTAAAGACTCCAGTATTCATTAAGTATTTATTAAAAACAATCTTGTCAGTCAGACACTACAATGGGGCCAATGGTTGCCTTCCCTAACGAAACTGGGCCTGCAAAAGAATACACAAGTGCATGGTTACTCAAGTTGTAAGGGGTGGGGACCATGGAGGACTACATACAGACTGAGGGAAAAAAAAAAAAAAAAACCCCACTACCTGAATCAGATGGTGCCATCTCTTTCCTGCTATAGCCACAGGTGGAGTCACAGCACATGCAAACCTGGTCATTGTCATCAGCAGAAGTCCATCTGTAGGAGATGGAGATGGGGGGGGGGACCCACATTCAGCCATTCTGAACACCTCAATTGGTAGGCACATAATCTGGCAGGACTTACCCATTGGCAAAGGAACAAGCCTTGCTCTCTGGACTTATGGGGCTTGAAGCCTTGACTGCTTTTAGAGTACATGTGATGAAGACCTACAAAAGGGGATTTTATTAAACGGCATGCAAGTGACAGGTGTGTAGTTCTGTAGATGAACAGACATTGCACTGATCGTTACATACAGAGCTACTTCTGGCTTGCTGGAATCTGAAAGCTTCCAAATAAAACTGCAGCTTCTCGCCCTGAACCCGTTGAATGAAACTGGAAGGAGATCCGGTAAGCTTTGCATCAACCAGGCACCTGAAGTAGAGGATCTGAAGTTAGGCACAGTCTGCACATTAATGGACTAGAAGAATTCATACACACCCATGATTCTCAATGAAGGAATATCTGGGAACAGAGTTCACATCAGGGACAGCAGTAGCCACACAGCCATCCACAAAGACACGCAGAGGAACATGGTTGTACTGCTTCACGGAGGCTTCTATGTTCATGAACTGCCCCAGGAAATACTGATTGGATGGCCGCTCAACCATCCAGTCATCTGCAATAAAGATGCATGTTGGTGACACTTCAGATCCAGCGCAGAAGATCCCAAAACTCAAACACCTTAGTTACCAGTCATGAGCTTCAGGGAGAAGACCAGAACATCCTGCGCAACTTTTGTACCAGCAAAAGGAACCCAGGAGGGCATCAAGACATTACTGCTTACATTTTGCAGCCTAACAAGCAGAGGAAGACAAGATTAAAGTAACCTGTTGTAAAACAGCTTCAACAAAACCAGTTTACCTGGAATAATGGCATTCAATTCCAACAGCAACCGCATCAGCTCTTATAATGGGAGTTCCAACTAAAGCCTCAGGAGTGTAAAGGAGGGTGAAGGTGTACACAAGCTCACGGTCAGTCATCTGAAAGCAATAGACAAAAGTTAATTACGACACAGACTCTACCCTGGCTTACCCTGAAGTTGACCCCCTTCCAAGTAGCCACTCACCATCAGAGAGCTGCCACATGCCTGGAGTTCATTTTCAAAGATGAACACTTGAGCATCTGGATCCTCACCTACAGCTCCACAGCCTCCTAAACTGAGGAATGAAGGATTTATCAGCTGGCCAGTCCCAAAGAAGTCCTTCTTAACCTCCACATGCACAAAGCGCTCTCCACATTGTGCTGCAACACTCTGGGCAGGGGCAGGTATCCGCAGCTCAAATGGTACAGCTGGCTGTTGGGCTTCTTCTGCAAAGACAGGATAATGCCAGGTTAAAGGCACCACAGGACCCTGCATTAGCTGCTTGGACTGAGTATTCCCAGACGCTTGAAGGACCTTCCTAGGATCTACCCCAGCAGAACTCAACGCAGATCTTGGAGACCAAAAATAAGCTGATGCTTGTGGATCCTGAACAGCTTGCTGGGAGCTAAAAACTGGTGGTTGTTGCTGATGGATTGACAGAGGATCTTGGCCTTGTTGATATCTTAACAATGTCTCCACAGACAAGCCAACTGCAATCAGCAGCAGAAAGCCAACACAACTAAAAGCCACCAGTCCCATTGCTGTGAAATACTGAGCTTCTCAGAATACCTACAGTATTACTGCTGTGCCTTTTTCAAGGGCAGGAAATTAATGTGGCTCCACCTCCTCTTGACAATCTTAATGATTCCCCAGACATGTCGAGTTAAAGGGCCAGAACACCCAAAATTGAGTGTGTCATAATTTGTGGTGCCTTCAATTGGAGACTTAAGAATCGTAATTACGAGTTCTGACATGGATGACCAATCAAAGTTGTATTTAACAGTGGGAAACTTTACGGCTATGTTCAGACTGCAGGCAAATCAGATTTTTTCTCAAATCAGATCTTTTCAAGCAGACTGTCCGCACTATTAATTGCAAGTGATCAAATCAGATTTGCGTGTTCAGACATAACCAACCTATCTGCATAGGTTGCTTTGGTAACGACGCTTTCAAAACAGATGCGGGGAAAATGAGGTGCATCATCTCGCTCTCCAAATAAGCGCCCTGTCCAGTCGCGGTGCAGAACTTTTCCGTCGCACAAGAAAAACTCAGCGACGGAGGAGACTGATAAATATTGTGATGTTCCGTGCTGTAGTCACGGCCGGCTTATGAATACTTCTGGAGGCAACAAGATGGCGGGCTAAACACATGTAGTTTTCTCAGCTCTCCAGCAAACCTTGAAGTTTATCTTAATATTCAGCCTTTTATAATCCCATTTATCGCGTATCAGTGAGTATATGGACAATGTCAGCAAAAAAAGCTTCTAATCATCCTAAAATAGTTATTCCAGGACACAAAGTGGTGGCTACAAAAACTTCGGGTACTCTTGCCGAGCATGAATACGCCATGGAAATCGACTACAACGATCACAAAGAGAAACGCAAATAATCTTCTTCCTCGCAGAATACCCCAACCAAAACCTTAGCTAAGAAGCAGAAAGGTGACGAGAGCTCCGAGATTTCCAACGCAGCTCTCCTGGAAACTTTAGTTGCCAGATTTGATCAACAAGATGGGAAATTAAGCAGCATTGAGCGCAAGATCACTGAGAACAGTTTAATGATCGTTAACCTGACAAGATCCGTGGAATTTAACGCGACGGAAATAAAGGACTGTAAAACAAAAATAAACTTGTTCGACAAACAACTCACCTCTGTTAGCACATCACACGCAGATCTGATAAGCCGCACGTCGGAGCTCGAACGCGATAAAAGAAGATGGAACCTCAGAGTAATCGGAATGAAGGAAACAGCAGGTGAAGACATTCGAAGAGAAGTCGTCTCGCTGTTAGCGGAAATTGCTCCTCACCTGCAGCACAAGCTTAAAGACATTGTGGATACAATCCACCGCGTTGGTCCCAAAACGAAGGATAAATCCAGGCAGGTGATCATTCAGTTCTGCATGCGGAAACACAGAGATGAGTTCTGGCGCTCCACCAAAGCTTCGGATGTCTGTAAACTCAGGGGAGTAAAGTTCACCGAAGATTTATCTAAGGGAGACATAGAAGCCCGCGCTGCACTATGGCCGAGGATCAGTGAAGCTAGAGCTGCAGGGAAGAAAGCATACTACCGTGGTCCCTATTGTCAAGGACGGATGATTTCAACAACCGTTCACTTTCGCCTTCTTTGTTGACAAGAGGTGTAAATGGGATATCTTGCTATGTTTTTGCTGTTGAGCGAGATCTCGTTACAGTGCTCTGTTTGAGAGACGTTATTTTGTGTTCTATAGAGCACCGTTACATTTAACGTATTTGACTGTTCGTCCTTTCTTATTTCACATTTTACTTTTATTCATTTATTGTTGTTGCTCTTATTTGTTAAATGTTTTCAGTGAAATCATCTTTTTCATGTATTTTTGCAAAGGTAAAAACTCACATTGTATATTTTTGCAAGAAACGCACTCCAACCCTGATGATATGAAGTTCTGGACGAGTCAATGGGGAGACAAAATCATTTTCAGTCATGCTTCTACACATTCTGCAGGAGTGGCAATACTGTTTAACAACTTACCTGGCAAAGTTATAAAGGTAAAGACACTGGGCTTCAGTTGTTCTAAACATTAATATTTTGTTTATTTTGTTCAATGTGTATGGTTACAATAATGTTGCCCTAAACAACAAATTACTTTCTGAGATTTCTGACTCTCTGTTTGAATTGAAACTTGTATATCCAACTGATAATATTATCATAGGAGATTTCAGCATGGTTAATGATGAAGCGATAGATCGCTTTCCACCTAAATTTGACCTTCTTAACTTTTGTTTGAAAAATAATGTAGTAGATTCCTGGAGTGCTGGGAATCCAAACCTTAAACAGTTTTCCTGGTTCAAACATAATGGTACTTCTAAATCAAGAATTGATTATTGGTTAACCTCATCTAGCCTAATTGATTTTATTGAAGATATCTCAAATCTGCAGCACCTTTAACGGATCACTGTTGCATCTGTATGTCCTTCTACTCGGGCAAAAGAGAATCACGTAACAAGGGTTACTGGAAATTCAATGCTAATTTGTTAAAACATAAAGCCTTTTGCTTGCAAATTAAATCTCTAATTAAAAATGTGGCACCGTGTAAGGACCATATGTCATTCTTAAGTAAATGGGAATATTTAAAACACAAGATTCGAGAGTTTAATATACAATTTAGTAAAAATTTAAGTAAGGCCAGAACAAAATTGGAGTTAGAATTAACAAGAGAATTAAATTATTTATGTAATAAAAGTGAAATGGACAATGAAACTAAGTTACAAATTCTGTCTTTACAATCCAAAATTGATGAATTATATACTCAAAAAGCTAAAGGAGCGTATGTAAGATCTAGGGCAAGATGTATAGAGAAAGGGGAAAAAAGTAATAATCTTTTTTGTAGGCTTGAAAAGAAGCGACAAGAAAATTCTATAAATTCTCTTTACGTAAATGGAGTTATAAATACCAGCCCTAAAATTATTTCCTCAGAAATATTTCAATTCTATAGTTCTTTATATAGCTCATCCTTCTCTGGATCAGACTGTAATATTTTCTTTGACAATATACACACTAGCATACCACAGTTAGACCAGGAAACTAGAGACTTATGTGAGGCTGATATCAAAATAGAGGAATTAGATAAAGCAATAAATAAATTATGTTCAGGGAAATCTCCAGGCCCTGATGGCCTCACTTCCAAATTCTATAAATTCTTTAGGGAAGATTTGAGAGAACTATTATTTAAAGCCTTTTTTGAGTGTATCCAAAATAATTCACTATCTTCAACTATGAAACAAGGTTTAATTATTCTTATCCCTAAACCAGGTAAAGACGTACGACATAGATAACCTTCGCCCCATCACTCTACTTAACTGTGACTATAAAATTCTAGCTCCTATATTTTCTGATAGACTCAAGAATAAATTAAACCAGGTAATTAGTGAATTGCAGTCTGGTTTCCCAGAAGGCAGATCAATACATAATAACATCAGATTAGTTCTAGATATTTTAGACTATTGTGAATGGATTGAGGATGACGGCTATATTCTTTTTTTTTTTTTTCTTTTTTTTTTTTTTTTTTTTTTTTTGATTTTTAGAAAAGCATTTGATACAATTGAAAATAATTTCATATTTTACACTCTTGAAAAATTCGGTTTTGGCAGTAAACTTATTTCTTTTATAAAAATGTTATATAAAGATATCACTAGTTCTATCTCACTTTCATTTGGGATGTCCCAAAGATTTAATATTTCTCGAGGAATAAGACAAGGATGTCCCATTTCCCCTCTCCTATTTATCTTAGCGTAGAAATGCTCGCTATCTTGATAGATAAAAACAGCAACTTTGATAAATTGAATGTACTTGGAAGACAGATTGGTATTAGCCAATTAGCTGATGATACGGTGATTTTATTATTTTTTTTTTATTTTTTTTTTTTTTATTATTATTTATTTTTTTTATTTATTTATTTATTTTTTTTTAAGGGACCAACATCAAATTGAAAAAGTTATCCAATTAATTCATCTATTCTCCAAGGCATCAGGTTTATACTTAAACATAAATAAATGTGAGTTAATTGCAATTCATGATAGTGAATTAGACTCTTTATGTAATATACCAATAAAGAAATCTGTAAAATATTTGGGGATAACTATTACTAGAGAGAGCAATCAAAACATCCAAGAAAATTTTGCAAACAATCTTTTAAAAGCAAAAAATATTCTCAATTTTTGGATACAAAGAGAGATCTCAATTTATGGAAGAATCTTGTTAACTAAAATGGAATTACTTTCTAGGTTTGTTTATCCAGGCTCCTCCTTAGCTATTCCACATCACTTAGTTAAAGAATGTAACACTGCAATATTTAACTTTATTTGGAAAAATAAGCATCACTATAATCAACAAAAATGATTTAGTTCATAGTTACGAAGAAGGGGGATTAAATGTTATTGACTTAGAGATAATGAATAGTGTTTTAAAAACTCAGTGGTTAAGATCATTTCTTTGTAATACAAACAGCCTATGGTTTACGGTCTCCTCTTCAATATTTGGGAAAGTAGGTGGCTTGGAATTTTTGATTAAATGTGACTGAGTTGTCCAAATTGCCTCTTAAATTATCTGCATTCCATCAGCAGGTTCTCCTGTATTGGAAATTAGCATTTTCTCACAACTTTAGTCCACATAAAACTGGTATTTGGAACAATCGTTTTATTGTACACCATAACAAGTCCTTATTTTATGAAAACTGGGTTCAATATAATATTTATTCCCTATTGGATATGATGGACAGTTATGGTAATGTGTTCAATTACAATGATTTTTGTTTAAAACATGAATTTGTATGTCACCCTAAAGAATTTTATACAGTTATGAATGCCATACCAAAAAATATGATACTACTGATAAAAGGGATTCTTTCACACTATTCTGTGACATTCTCTCTCCCATCTCTTTGTCTGGGTAATTTGTCTATTAGAGATCATAAGTGTAACAACAAATATATTAGAAGTAATTTCAGTGGTAGATTTAATCCAAATCAAATTAAACGTCACTATATTTTCAAAGATATTAACCTGAAAGAGATGAAGGAAATGAGACTGAATTATCTTACTTTTCCAAGTCTCCCTAAAGTGAAAGAACTTCATCTCAAAATAATGAATGACATATACCCATCTAAAGAATTCCTTGAATCAAAGTTTGATATTGGAGAAAACACTTGTCAATTTTGTGAAACTGATATTGAAACCAGTAAGCATATTTTTTTTTGATTGTAACCACTCAAAGCGATTTTGGTCCTAATTGTATAGTAAAATGTCATGTATTATTACATGTGTAAATCCTCTTGAGTACAAACAAATTAAGTTTGGTGTACTTAAGATTGTTCACAACACTATTTGATGAATAACCTTTTTGAACTTGCTAAATTCTTTATTCACAAATGCAGATTTTTGAAAACCCCTCCTTCCTTTCCTTACTTTGTTAATGAACTTAAAGCAATTGCCACATCTCTTGGTACCCTTTCAAATGAAAAAGCTATTACAGTAGCCAATTTTTTCAACGAGTTAAGTACCCCATAGGTTTTTGCTACCCCTTTGCAAAAACGTATATCTCAATGTTTTTTTTTTTTTTTTTTTTTCCCCCATTACTTTATATTTAATTTAAAACTTATTGCTGTTACGTATTATAATTTGTAACTATGTCTGCCCTTTAAGAACTGTAAATGGTTAACATTGTTTGTTAATGCCTATTTTGTCTGTAAATTTGTTATTCTTTTCAATAAATAATAAAAAAAAAAGCTTATGAATACTTATGGCATTTCCATCACTGATTTTTTTATGTCATCGTTGTGTGTCGCATTAAGAGTGATGCAAAGGACCATTTGAAATCCGATTCGGGCAGCCAGAGCATTCGGGCTGAGACGCATCTGAAAAAATATGATTTAAATCGCATTTGAAACCACCTCCCGCTGTGGTTTGAGTCAGATTCGGAAAAATCAGATTTCATGTGGTTTTTTTGCCGTCCAAACTACCAAAACTCATCTGGATACAATCTGGATATGCAAAAAATCTGATTTTTAGTGGCAGTCTGAACATAGCCTACATGATACCTGAGGAACCGAGTTATGCTGTTTGAAGGGTCATGTTATCATGAAAGTTTTCATTTGCAAAATCATTTCAATTTTAGTGCTTTATTTGAATAAGAATAATTTGTTAAATATTACAGCTTAGTCAACTACTGTAAAGCTATTGATTCATCCTTTGCAGTTTGTTTTATGCAAATGAATTTCTTAACCATGCATTACAAAACCATATAGGTAATGTAAAAGTGCTGCTGGTGTATTCACTTATGTTTATCCACTGGCTCAAAAGAAAAACAAGCTTTTGCCATCATTCACTTTGTATATGCATTTTTTTTTTCGTCTGTACTAGTTTGTTTCTGACTGTAATGTGACACATCGAAATAACAAATGCCCAACTCCGACACAAGAGCTTCCCAGGTGCATTTGAAGTCAGCATTATTCACAATTATTCATTTCCATACAACAAATCTGAATTGCAACTTGGGCTGCCATGCTCCAAAAGAACAAAAAGTAGCACATCACTGCCATTAAAGTAGTCCTTACACCTTTGGTGCAAGAACCAAAGTCTTCTAAAACAATGCAACACCTTTGTGTAAAGAACAGACTGAAATTTAATTATTCACTGCAAACCCTTGCCAATCACTTTTTTCCCTTGCCAATTTTGTGAACTTAATTCAATCTTGTCTGCTAGAATTTTAAACTGCTTCAACAATGGTATGTAGCATTCCAAAGTTGTGGACTGCATTACATGTACATTGATGCTTGGTAGCTCTATAGTTTCAATTCCAGTTCTCTTTTGTTAGGAACAGAAGCCTGTGGCATAAAGCTAGTTGAACAAACTCAGAATAAGTTTCAAGTTAACAAAACCCCAATACAGCAAAATCACTTTAGAGTGGGTTCAGCTATCAAGAAGCTCACTACAAAAGGTTGTCAACTCAAATTTGATCCCAAGTTCCTGATTAAACCAGAATTGTGTGCATAGAGTATATTTGCCATGAACAGCCAAGCCAACGCATGAAACTTGGGAGGCCACACAATTTATTTATCGTGAGAAATTCAGCGTGATTCGTCTCCGCTGAAGAGAAATATGAAAATGTGAATTAGCTTACCTAAAAAAAAAAATAAAAACCTGAGTGTGTAACTTATAGGTTCACAAGAGACAGGCAGCATAAAAATCTATTTAAAATTAAGCATTAAAATGAAGAGCTTAATTTATGTACATGCCATGTCATTGTGACATTTTAACCAGAATATTTCTTCCTATGGAAAGACTTATCAATAAACATCTAAAAATGTGATATTACCTTACAAACACTTATGCAAAATACTCCCAAGTTTCTCAGTGTCACACTGCATACAGGCACAGTATTTAAAGAAACGCAATATGTACAGAGGAGGCGATTCTAAAGGTGCTGGAAACAGAGTCATGATTAACATTACTAGTAGCAGGATACTACAAGGGGGTCATTTGGAGAAGTTAAAGCAAATGCCAGTTCCATAATTAATGAACAGTAGCCAACAAGAGCACATCTGTTATTTTGATGGCAGCACACCCGGAGGTTAAGTCAAAACAGGCATTTTATTAGCCCCAGTTTTGTCTATATAGAGCTGCACTCAACACCGTAAAAAACAATTGCCATGTGGGGCAAAATTTTGCCAAGACGCTTTTGAATTGTGGCACTCGTCACTAAATCTGCACATGCAGTGTTTGCCACCTACACATTTTCCTTGGAGGTCAAAGCATCCATTATATATATATGGAAAGGAAAAACCCACCCCACATAAAGCCAAAAGTGACTAGAAACAAAAGGCCAAGATTTTTATTAGACCCTTCTTGCAACAATCAGTCAGCAAATCACAATGGGGCCCAATGGTTGCATTTCCTTCAGATACCAGGCCTGCAAAGAGAGCAAAAACAATGTGGTTAATGATTGTAGGAGTGCCACAGAGTGTACATATTCACAATCTCCCTTTCCTGCTGTAACCACGTTGAGTCACAGCACATGCACACCTGGTCATGGTCATCTGCAGAAGTCAATCTGTTGGGGCGCGCGCACACACACACCTCATGTAAAAGCACATTATCTGGCAGAACATACATATTGGCAAATGAGCAAGCCTTGCTTTCTGGACTTGAAGCCATAACTGCCTTCAAAAGCATATGTAGACCTACAAAAGGGGACAGAAACAATTACATTTTCCCCTTAAATGTGAAGGTAGCTTTCAGCTCCACTACAAATGCTAAATCCTTTATGTACCAAGCCACTAGTAGCTTGTTGGAATCTAAAAGCATCCAAATAAAATCAGTTTTTCCCCCCACCCTTAACCCAGTGAAGGAACCTGGAAGGGGAGCCTGTAAGCTTTGCATCAATCAGGCACCTGAAGCTAAATAAAGCTAGATTAGGCCTGCACATAGGTTGATGGGAATCCTTACTCACCCATGGTTCTCAATGAAGGAATATCTTGGAAGAGTTCACATCAGCAACTGCAGTAACCACACAGAGGAACATGGTTGTACGGTTTTACAGAGGCCTCAATGTTTGAGCTGCCCCCCCCCCCAAAAAAAAAAAAAAAAAAAAAAAAACACCTGGCTGGATGGCCGCTCAAATGTCCAGTCAGTTGCAATAAAAACCCATGTGGGTTAGACCATTTCAGATCTAGTTCTTAATTCCAAAGCTCCAAACAGCCTCATTACAGATCAGCTTCAGGGAGAAGACTAGAACATATTCAGAAACTTTAGCAGCAAAAAGGAACCCAATTGGGCGTCAAGATATTGCTGCTTACATTCGAGAGAGAATCTCAATTTAAAAGGCAAAACTGCACACACGCCTACCTTGAATAGTGACATTCAATTCCAACAGCTGCTGCATTAGCCCTTACAATTGGAGCTCCAACCAGAGCCCCAGGAGTGTAGGGGAGGGTAAAAGGTGTACACAAGCTCATTGTCAGTCATCTGAAAGCAATGCAAGTAAACCAAGTTCGATCGCACACTATGGGCTCACCCTCAATTACAGCAGTTGACTAAAGTAGCCACTCACCATCAGAGAACTAATCACATGACTGGATTTCATATTCAAATACGAGCATCCAGATCTTCACCTACCACTCCACAGCCTCCTAAACTGAGGTATGAAGGATTTACCAGCTGGCCAGTTCCAAAGAAGTCCTTCTTAACCTCCACATGCACAAAGCTCTCCCCACATTGCACTGCAACACTCTGGGCATGGGCAGGTGTCCGCAGTGCAAACGATACATCTGGCTGTTGGGGGTTCTCCTGCAATGATGGGATAATGCCAAGTCAAAGGCACCACAGGACACAAGTACTCCCAGGCTCTTGAAGAATCTTCCTGGGATCTAACCCAACAAGATCCATTGCAGGTCTTTGAGACCTAAAATAAGCTGATGCTTGTGGATCTTAGACAGCTTGCTGAGCAGCTAAAACTGGTGGCTGTTGTAATCTTAATGGATCCTAACCTTGTTAAAACCCTGACCACTGTTCCACAGACAAACCAACTGCCAGAAAAAGCAAAAAATCAGCAAGATCTAAAACCAACATCCCCATTATTATGAAACTCTTTGAAGTTGATGATATTTTTTTGTGCCTCTGTTATGCCTTTTCAAGAGCAGGCAATTAAAGTGGCCACGCCCTCTTTTGACAAGCTTAATGACTAACTTGTGTACCATTAATAATCACACCTGATGCTTGTAACAAAAACTGGAAAATGCTGCCTTTGAAAGCTGTATACAGAGGTAGGATGAAAATTAGGTGCTTTTCAAACTGTTCTGAAACCAATTTCTGTTAAGAGTTGGATTGATTCAAAAACACTGCTGATTAAGCCATTTACTGATTAGGCAGCAAGTCAGCTGTCTAGGTTTTCAGATGCAGCCATCAACACAGGGCCTCGTTTGTCTGCATTCCATTTGCAAAGTTTACAATTTGTGTTTTTATTTATGAATATTTAGCCTGAGACAAAGAATTTTGAAACTACATTTTAATTAAATAAAAATTTTAATTTCATCTAGTGAAATCTTCGTTAACCATCTTTGCACACCATTGGCAAAATAAAGAGATTAAGTACTTTTGCAGAATTGTATAGTGGAATGTAACCAGTCGAAAATATGTGCATACACAAACATTGTGACACATGTATTTTTTTTCTCATCACACAGCAAAGCCTCCCAATGATAATCCACTGCCTTATGAGCTTCTCTGCTGTTGTATTTTGACAGACTCTGACAACTACCAAACAAAAACCAGCTCACATCCCCTACATTTGAAAAATCTTTCACAGCTCCCTATTAAATGTCCCAGAGTTGCAGCCTGTAATATCCTATCGCTGTGGCGAAAATAAATTAGGCAAGTTAATGTGATTTTTGTATTAGCAGATTAGAAACGTCTTTCATGCTCTCATTCCCATATTACACCACAGCTAAGCCCGAATAGCTTTCTCTTTGTGCTTAACCTCATAATGTCAAGAGGATCGATCACACTTTGATTTGTTTTTCTTGACAAAAAAAAAAAAAAAAAGAAAAAAGTTCTCTTTTTTTCAAGGAAAGAAAGTCAGGAGGATGGGAACACTGGGGGAAAATTCTCATTTTGGATTTGATTTTACACTGCTGAATGCCTTTATGTGTGCTTGGATTTGGCAGAATCTATCTAAACTTAGTGATCATATTTTGTGTGGTGTGTTTTGATCTTGCTGTTTTTCTTGAACTTTTCAAGAGAAATTTCACAGTCCAGATGGGAAGCAACTTTTAAAGGTCATCATGTAAATCTGGATTGTCCTTGCTATTTTGAAATAAAAGGATCAAAAGTACTATTTTATAGAGTGGCTGTGTCCCAATCCACAATCTTACACTATTCACTAAACATACTGTATGTACTTTGCTAATGATATTTTTGAGTGTGTGGTGAAATAGTGTCTTAATGTCACAGAGCCCATTGTACTGTTTGTGAATGCATGTAAGCAGTAGCACCTAGCTAAATTTATACCACACATTTAATTATTACTTAACCTTTAGGGTCAAACATTTAAAAACCACTGTGGCATCTTCTGCTTTGCAGGGCTGCTGGCAATTTTAGCTGGAAAAACATGCATGGATACTTTCATAATCCAATAGAAAAAAGTATATAATCTAGGCAGTGGTATACTAATTTCAAGCTACTGTGCTTTTCAAACGGTGCATACTGTTTAGAACAGATAGTATGTGAAATAGGAAGCAGGGATACAATCAACATTAACATGCAATGTTCCTTCTTCAGTCCACCCAGACATTTTATGGAAACTAAGCTTAACTAATTTGACCATCCACATTTACATATCAATGCCTATTAAATATTCAGTTTAGGATCTGAGTAGCCAGGCAGAAGGAAATGAAGAAGAATTGAGACAGAATTACACCAAGTTGGCCTATAATTCTAGGAAATTCCTCTAAGCATTAAGAAGCTAGACATTTGAACTGGCACCAAGGTGTCTGAGCTGGCCTGCATCTGGCCAGTGTAACTGTCACAAAAGAAGGGAGGGTGTCCAGAAAAAAACCAACCTTTACCCAAAACCCCCACAACTGGCATGCACATTCCAGAGGAAGAACTGTGACCATGGAAGCCTGGGGTTTCCAGAAATCCAAAGAATCTCCTTGTTCCGTTCATTCAAACACTTAAAATTATATACTGAATGACCATCATGTGACAGTCAGCCATTATACCAATCACATGCTTAAAACTCATTGTTCAAGACAGAGAGATTGAACACACACCCACTGGATCTGAACCATTGAACTGTTAGTTGGACACAAACTTTTGTTTTTCTTATCTCTTTAAAATACAATTTTACAGTTTCACAATGCATATATATATAGTATGAACTATAACACTATCAAAAGACTCAACGCACAGTCTATTTATTATAGTAAAAATTCATCTTACACAAATGATTATAGCCTGATATAACCTTTAACATATGTGTGATGAGCTGTAATCACTTTTATAACTGATAAATTGGTGATTATGAATTTTAATCTTGTATTATCCATGTTGAAATAGTTAACAATTTTTCAGAGCAAATGTATCGTGTCTAATATGTGAAGGTTTGTTTTCCCATAAGGAGAGCAATGGGTGAATTCATTTCATTGTTATAATTTGTTTTAAGATATAAAATGTATGATTAAAATGTACTTTTTCGAGCTGGAATTTTAAGAGGCCTTTACACAAAGGATTGTAAATCAACTTTGAAAAAGGAGGGAAAGAGGAGATCATGTTACAAGTTAAGTCAAGTCATTTTTATCTGTATAGCAGCTTTACAGAAAATCATGCTTTAACAGAAAATAAAACAGTAATATCTATAAAGTCTTAGAGTCATCATTGTGTATAAATATAAATAATTAAATAGTGAAAAAATAATTGTATTTAGAACCCCAGTGAGCAAGCCGAAGGTGACTGTAGCAAGGAACACAAAACTCCATAAGGTGTTGGTTAATGGAGAAAAATAACCTTGGGAGAAACCAGGCTCACTGTGGGGGCCAGTTCCCCTCTGGCTAAACAGCATTAATATAATGGCAATATTATTTTTTTGTGTGCAGTGCAAGTGATGGTTTAAAATTTATAAACTATATAAGTGTTAAGGGCCAGTGTTTAAAAATATTTTTTTGACTAATGTCTTTGAAGTCCATCCTGGATTAACTGCAGAAGTTCACATAGAATAATTGTCTTGTTAGTTGGCTGATGAAGGCTTTTGTTGGAAATTAATTGATAGACTATTTATTCCATTTCAAGAAGTGTAGTCCATTAATAAACAAAGGTGATGCAGGCAGTGATCAATGAGGTGCATCACAGTTTAACCGGCAGGTCATTTCAGTGAGGTTCGGTGGGGTCTATCCTAAGTTCAAGGTTCAGGCAGTGGCATATGATTTATCCCATGTTTAATGGTTGGAGTTGGCATCAGTTCATCCCCTAAAGTCCATCGTAATAGACTGAAGTGATGTCTGGCTGGCACTGGCTGCATTTAATCATCATCACTCAGAGACACATAGCAGTGGAGTCCGACACCAAGCAAGGACGGAGCTGGATCTGGCCGGCTCTGGTAACCTCGGGATATGGATCCTGAGGTTGAGACAGGGAAACAAATATGAGCGTGTCACAGGCCAAAATTTTGTGATTGTAATGAACGTGATGGAACATAGCATGGTAGAAGGTCACTTAAGTACTGTGGAGCTAGACCATACAAAGCTTTGTATGTAGTTAACATAATTTTAAAATGAATACAAAATTTAACAGGAAGTCAATGTAAAGACGATAAAATTGTGCTAATATGATCATATTTCTTGGTTCTCGTCAGCACTCTGGCAGCTGCATTTTGAACCAATTGAAGTTTATCTATTGAACTTGCAGTACATCCTCCCAGTAATGCATTACAATAATCTATTCTTGAGGTCATGAACGCATCAGCAACAGAGAGCATGTGTCTTAACTTAGAAATATTTCTGAGGTGGAAGAATGCTGTTCTACAAACACTGGAAATTTGATTTTCTAAGGACAGATTGGTATCAAATATAACACCTAAGTTCTTCGCTGTAGAAGACGACGTAATAGTACATCAGTCGAGAGTCAAATTATATTTTAGCGGCTTATTTTTAGAGGTGACATCATAAAGACACTGATTAGCTTAGAGCCTTTTCAGGGTTGGACCAAACTGAAAGGGTTAAAAGACCATGCATGACCACAAAAGTTAGTTCTTCGAATTCTCCGGGTTCTTCGAATTCTTCAGGTTCTTCTCCTCGGGAAAAGGGCCGATGCCTGGCTCGGGAGTTCTCCTGTTCCGGCAGACGAGTTTGCATGTTATCATCACGGTAGTTCCTGAAACTCTCAAGGGAGCAGAGGCTTTCCCTCGTAGTACTCCTTGCATTCAGAGTTCCAGAAGTCACTAGAATGTAGAAGTCACAAGCCTTCTGCTGTTATGAACTGTTCTGTGTTTTCCCCTGTCTTCAAGAAACTCTTATGTTGAAATCACCTTCTGCACTACATATCCCAAGATGCCCAGTCATCATCCTCACCTGTCCTCCATCATTGTGTTCAACTGTTTTGCATTTACCTTCATTTGTGCCCCTATTTAGACCATCATGTTCAGTTATTCCTTGTCTAGTCTTGTTCATAGTAGCATTGAAGTGAATAGTTCCTTTGTTCTTCAAGCCTTGTGTTAGATGTAATTGTATATTCATCTTCTTCATTAAATACTGCATTTGGGTTCGCTAACTTCTCTCTCTCCTGGCTCATTGCTGACAGAAGGCTAGACCCTCGTTGGAACGCAGCAGAAGAACCGACCAAAAGCATGGAGCTGGTGGGTGTGTTTATGGAACTGTTCAGGCAAGATCTTCCTCTTCTGGAATATTCAGTAAAGTTTTATCAAATCTCTGTGACAACCACAATAACTGACACCTACCTCAAATCCATCTATGGTATGGGACTGAACTACCACCAGAGTACAGCTCTTCCGGAGATGGGGAACCTCTCTTTTCGGACATATGTGCAACCAACACTGATGAGCCATTATCCATCGATGAAGGCCCCTCCGCTTCCCACTCCGGTGGCACCACTCTCTTCATCTTCCGAGCCTGCCATCACAGCCCATAATCCATGTAGCACACCGGCTCCTTCCTCCAAGCCTTCAACGGCTCCTTCTCCCAAGCCTTCCACGGCTCCTTCTTCCAAGCCTTCCACGGCCTCGCCCTCCAGGCCTGCCACGGCTAATGAGCCAATGTCCATGCCTGCCGGGGGCAACAAGCCAACACCCACACCTGCCACGGTCATCACCCACACCTTCCATTTTAAACGAGCTAGTTCCTGATGCTGTGTCCATTCCAGAGCCAGCGTTGCAAGCTTCATCCGTCCCAGAGCCAGTGTTGCAAGCCTTTTCCTTCCTAGAACCAGTGTTGCAAGCCTCGTCCATCCCAGAGCCAGCGTTTGAAGCCTCGTCCATCCCAGAGCCAGCTTTCATGCCAGCTCCAGCCCTAGAGGAATTTTTTTTGGGGGGGGGGGCTATTATGGCTCTAGTGGTCTCCGAGCTCCCTTCAATGGAGACCACTTTCTCCCCAGCCTCGGTGGTCCTAGAGATCTACTCCATCAAGCCTCCCATGGCCCTGCCCCTTGAGCCTCCCACGGCTCCACCTTCCAAGTCTCCCACAGTTGTGCACATGGCTGTCCGGAAGATAATTATTAATTATTAAAATCAATAGAACATTGATTAGAATCAACATTAGTTTATTAATCCTTCAAGTCAACAATCATCAAAGATAACTATCAATTATCAAAATCAATAGAATATTAATAAGAATTATTAATTATTCCACCACCCTGGAATCAGGGACTAATAGTAACCGGACAGTATAGCAGTCTCAATATAGGATTGTTCTCTTAGGAAAGTCAATGTCCTGAGAACATCGACATTCAAAAAGGGAACAATGAAGGCTTGAATCCAAGCACCAACATCCCCTGCCAGCCCTTGGCACAGGTGCATGCAGAACAATACCAAAACACTTCTCTTTAAAGTATAACAAAGTTTATTGATGCAGTAATATCAATTCTATCAGCAAGACTTGCAGATTTGAGTAAAGTTTAGATTACATTTATTTGATGAATATAAAACAGGAATGTAATGTCTCTCTTTGGCGTAATCCCCATCTGGTGGTCCGAAGTTTTTGTACTCAGAACCATCAGATCCTGCCAGAGATAGCAGGGGTGAGGAGCCTACCCCCATGCAGGACGGGACTCATCTGGTGGTGGTGGGGTGGTGGAGGTTGCTGTGCTAGCACACTGAAACAGCAATGTGATAGATTGTGAGCAGACTTATAAAGCAATGGCTTACATGTGATTGGCTAGGAGTTACCTAGCTAATGGTGTGATGATGTACAGCTGCTAGTCTTCCCCGCTAGAACTACACTGCGCTTACATTTAATAATCAATACTATGCAGTCGATAAACTTCTGACTTCCAACTACAAACTAAACAATAACATGATTAGATATGGTAACAGACAAGCCTATACTACATGAGAGGAGGGTAAAGGTGTGTGTGTGTGTGTCTGTGTGTGTGTGTGTGTGAATGGGTGTATGTATGTGTGTGTGTGTGTAAGGAGAGAAGGAGTGCACAAAATGCCGGGCGTGGCTTTCGTGGAGAGAGCATCATGCGAGGTTTCCAGCCAGAGAATGTGGCCGCGAATGTGGGCAGAGAGACTGGTTAATGCCGTCTGCCCGTTTAACACATGTCTCCACTGGTACGATAACTTAGGGACAAGGCTGGGCTCTATCGCCAAGTTATCTGTTTGCCAAATGTGTGTGCGGGTATGTTTGTGAGGGGTCGTGTGTGTGTGCGGTTAGTACGAGAGAGAGAGAACAGGGTGATGGCACCGAAGCCGGTTTAGCGATCGTGGGAGAGATGGCAACCATTAGTTTTATCACTCAGAGACGCGATGAACGGCTTGTAATCCGTATGCCGTGGCCGTTTGTTCTTTAATGGATAAACTCAGTGTGCTGGTCTCACCCGCGTTAGCGAAAATGCACAAATAGCCCAACATGGTTGGACGACAACACAGCAAATCTCATTCGTGGTAACAGTAAGTTACAATAATACCTTGAGTATTATTAGCAGCAATGAGTGGACTCGGTGGTCTGTAAACTGTACAAGCAATAACCTTGATACACAAGAATAACACACTATAATAATCTATCTCTGCCCAGATGGAAACCCCTTACTTGAGTCACGTGAGGACGTGGGTAGAATGTGTGTTTGTCCGTCGTTTGACTCTGACTTGGTTCCTCTAAGCTCGGGTATTGATGGGAGGCCGTTTCCTCGCTCTGTCGGCAGGCGGTACGCCAACTGATTCTTGGCGGGTTGGTGGAGATATCAGCGAAGTCGACTTGGTTGAAGAAGAGAAATCTTTTTTCTTCACTTCTGCAGGCAAAAGGGTGAGGCACGGATTGCTCGGCGGTCTCCTTCGGATCCATTAGTGTGCTCGGTGGAACACGGAGAATCTCAGCTCGTCCAGCGAGATGGAGATTGTATGGCCAATGTTTAGGTACGTACGTTACTTTCTTGGGCAGCGAGGCTACACCTGGGAGCAGCAGGGCTACAACTAGACATGGCGAAGCGAAGCTTAGGAGGAATCTCTGGGGTTTTATACTCTCGATGACATCATAGTTGAGGGATGCATTCTCTCGTGCATTTCATCCAGTAGGAGTTGAGAGTTCAGTCCTTCAAAATTTCACACCTAGGTGTAAAGTGAGCAAAGCTTGATGGGATCTGTAGTCTGTTTGGACTCCCATTGTTTTATTTTGGCACTGTTTGGCTTTGAGTGTTCCTACAGGCCTCAGTCACACTTTATGAATGTGTGTAGGCCTGCCTTTGTCTCCTATCTGAGCACATGAGGCCCAATATTCCCCACTTTGGTCTGAATAGTTGGTTGTTGTCCAACGTCTTTAGAGCAACTGAAGGGCCGAACAGTTCCTGAAGGTTCACAGTAACCTGTGTGTTATGCCATCCGTGTCTTCCTGATAGGACAGGAAATGGTTGTACAGTCCATACAGTTCATAGAGTTCACAGTGGGTTTATCATCTGGGCAGAGACTGAGGCACATCTGGGCATAGAACTTCTAGCTAAGTCTAAAACTACATTCATCACACATAAAGACAAATATTCCAAGTTATGGGCAGGCACAGCATTAACAGTAACACAATCCTTTGCTTTTCTTTGGTCATAACACAAAATCATAGTAGAACCTGACAATGAATACTAGGACCAAAATGTTAGATGAAAGGGGTTAGAGGAAAGGAGGGTTAAAGGTTAAAAGGCTTATCCTTGGAAATTATTTGGGTTAACCAGTGGGATGGGCTCAGACTGGTGTGTAAAACGCGGCTGTACGAGAAGGAGGGAGTGCAGTCTGGCCTGTAAGTTTTGAATGTACCTGTACATGGCATGTGCAATAATTACTGTGATGATCCAACCACTAAGCAGGAGCCCGAGGGCAACCAGACTGATGCGGTGTTCTTGGTAAGATAACGATCTGCTTATGTGACTAGGAAATATTGTGGTCAAGCCAGTCGGTTTGAGACTGAACTTCACTAATTACATCACTTCAGCCTGAAGCTGCTGTTGAAGGGTGTCATCTATGGTGAGGTTATGACCTCTAAATGCATCCATGTCATCAATTTCCATGTCATGTTTGTCGACACTGAGATGATGGAGGATAATATCGTCAATGTGCACGGTGGCTCCTTGGGGAACGGTTAAGAACACCGTCTGGTTTGGTAGCGTTTGTTTAGTGGCTGTATCATGGTTGTCGTATGACATTAGAACTTCGGTGGCTGGTGTGTTAATGAGCCAGTGATTGCCTGCTCGCTCTAACTTTGTCTCTGTTCCTTCATCTTTGAGGAGCTAATTTCCCTGATGAGGTCCTGCATTAGATCTCTAACGATACACACATCAGTTATGTCTTCTCTGACAACCTCTGACAAAGTCCCTAAAGCATGCAAAGTGTTATTGAATAGAGCGGAGTGCAAATTTACAGTGACTATAGTACCCTGAAGGGTTTTACCCAGGCCCTGTAATTGTTCTTGTTGGAGGAGGAGTCTCTGTTGGATTTCTGGCATTTCCCCATCGAGTTCACCCATGTGCCTTTAAAGTGCACTGATGCTGACAGAGTTGGCAGCTGAGAGGCCAGTGGAGAAGAGTGATCCGATTGCTGATGCCATGGCAAGCAGCGGGTGATCAAGAGGCCAGGTGTCCCTTGTAGGACGATGCCGGTCGGAAGTCCGGGTTTGACCACATCACTGGATAGGGCGAATCGTAGGCTGAGGAGAGTGCTGAGGATCCACAAGACTTTCATCCTAAAACAAACCAGAGTTGATTACTGTATGAGAATGGAGTGGTGCTAGGAGTTAGTGCATGCTGACAGGATGAGTTGAGGCATGTAACTATCCTTATGGTGCTACTGTGGTGCGTCTTCTCCAATTTGGAGTGAAAACAGCTTGAAGAGCTTAATCTTACTCGAATGGACCCATTTGTATGCCGGTGTTTGGCTTGCTTTTGAGACCCTGATGCTGTAGGCTACTGGTGAGAGCTTCCCATTATCTTGAAGGGGCCTGACCAACTTGATAGCAACTTTTTATAGATTCCTGCCGGTCTGGTGAACCTGAAATAGAGTACCTTGTCGCCTACTTGGTACTCGTGGTGAAACACTTTCCTGTCATAGTAAGCTACAGATCCCTTGATCCTGAAGACAGGACCGGAGGTTTGGGAATGACCTTTAACCTTTTCCCAGTACACTGTCATTCCCAAGATGGCCACAAGTTGGTTGCAAGCCAGGAAGAGTTCAGAGTGCTTGACTTCCTTGTTTCTCGCATTCCTCATGCCATTCTCTTTCCAAGTGGGAAAATGAGATATAAAACTATGACGAGCATAGTTTGAGTCAGAACAGATCGTCAGTTGCTCAACAGTCAACTTGGTGGCTTGCTGGAGCATTATGAGCACTGCTGCAATCTCCACATACTGGCTTGTCTTGTTGCCCAACGGTAGTTGTTAGGTTCGTTGACGTTGCAGTTGAACCAAACAATACCGGCTCCTGCCAAGTCTGACTTTCATGGCGGAATGAACAGCCATCCACGTAGACCCTTGGGAGGTATGCGCAGGTTTTCTCATCATAGTAACGTGTGGTAACAAGTAAGGATTCTGGGCTCGGTTGCCCTTTGCAGTCACAGTGTTGGCATTCAGCCAGGCCCTGGCCCAAGGCCATTTTATGGTTCTGGGTGTACTTGACCTAAATGTAGTAGCCTTGCAGTACCATCATCCAAGTGGCAATGCGGCTGTTGGATACCAGCCCCTCCCTCAGCCGTTGGCTGTTCAGGAAGGTGACAGGTTGGTGACAAGTCTCAATGACTGTCTTCTGACCCCCAGTGTAGCTATGGAAGTGTTCCACAGTCCATACAGTGGCCAGGAGGGCCTTCTCACAGTCAGAGAACTTCATCTCAACAACACTAAGAGGTTGGCTCGCATAGGTGATGACACGTTTGTCTTTATGGAGTAGTTCCGTGAGGGGTCTGGCTATCTCCACATAGTCCTCGATGAACTGTCCGGAGTAGTTTCAGACACCTAGGAAGCTTCTGAGTTCTGACAAACCTGTCGGCGCTTTGATGTCGCAGATGGCTCTAACTCTCCGAGCTTGGGGTTCGAAACCATCTGCACTCACTGTTAGACCCATGTACTCAACCTTGTTGAGGTACCACTGGCCCTTGGCTAGTGCAAGCTTGGCTGCAGTGGTGGAGAGTTGGTTAAGTTCATGTCAGATCTCGGTCAAGTGTTCCTCAAAGGTCTGGTTTTTCATGAGGATGTCATCCACATAGGTGAGGTTACCACGGGCAGCAGCGTCACTCATGACCTTATGGAGGAAGATATTGAACTTGGCTGGGGAATTCAAATATCCAAATCGACAACGGTTCCATGTGTACTGGCAGTTACCAAAAAAGAAAGCCAGCTTGTACTGGTCAGCTGGGTCATCTCTCATTGTCCAGAGTCCACAGTAGAGAAGAAGCGGGTCCCTTTGACCTTGGCAAGTTCTTGGTCCAAATGGATCATGGGCCAGCGGGAAAGTGGTACCTGCTTATTCAGAGGGCAATAGTCAATGGTGAGATGCCACTTGCCGGTTGGCTTTAACACTGGCCAGATAGGCGAGCTGTAGGATGAGTTGCATTCCCGAATGATTTGCTTTTTCAAAAGCTTGTCGAGGATCCCTTGGATCGACTCATAGGCAGCCAGGGGGATTTTATACTGGCATACAAGTGTGGGTAGCGCATTTGGATCAGAGGGAATGTGAACGGTGTGGAGGTCGGTGACCTCACAGTCATGGGAATCTCTCGAGAAGATCGGCTGGAAATCATGAAAGAGTTTCCGAAGCGCGTTTCTCTGATCCTCTGTCGTTAAAGCATCTGCTTTGGCAAGTTGTTCATTGACCTCAGCCTCAAAGCCAACATAGGGTTCCTCTGGTGAGGAACAAGTTCTCTCATCACCAGTGGTTGTGTCTCTGGGGTTGAGTCACAAGAGAGTGTACAACCATGTCACCTCTGGTGCCCAGGGTAGCACTACAGATTGGTTTTCCTTGTAGCGCTTTGTGGCGGGCCACCGTGATCATTTTGGTTGGGAAAGTGGACAGGACACCATCCAGGTTGTTGTCCCTGGCTAGTGATGGAGATAATTCTCCTATCACTGGCAGTGTCAGTTCAAAATCATGAAACGAGTCATCGACCAACATCCCTAGCAGCCGCAGTGCCATCACCTGAATCGGGACATGCGTCAGGTTCTGAACAAACAAGTAGGTTGAGCGGTGGCCCAACTCAAGCAGGGGCATGCCACAGACGGTCAGATTGAGTTCTCAGAAGTGGGGCAAGGCTTGGAAGAATGCCTGTGGGCCAGGTATTATGGAATATTTTTTATTTAATCATTCAGTTAATCCATTTTTGATAATTGAATTAATATGTATGCAATTTGCAATGATCTAAAAATGAAAATGTGTATTCAATGTACTATGAATAACTGCATTATGAATATTCAATGTTAGATATTTAATCATTCATTTATTGATTTAATTATAATTTACTCAGTTTAATAATCAAAGTGCAAATCAATAGAAAAATACAACTTAACTTCTCTACGGAGAATTACAGCCTCTCTCTGTATGACTCTTTCTGTGAATGACCTTAAAGGAGATGTGTGTGTGTTGATACTAAAAGGATGATTTAATGTTTTAATTAGAACAGAGTCAGGCACTGCCTGGTGTCCAAAAAAGGCAGATGATATATGCGCGTTAATTAGTGCTAAAAATTAGATTAAATAGTAACTCAGCAAAAAAAGAAATGTCCCTTTTTCAGGATACTGTATTTTAAAGATAATTTTGTAAAATCCAAATAAACTCTACAGATATTCATTGGAAAGGGTTGAAACAATGTTTTCCATGCTTGTTCAATGAACCATAAACAATTAATGCACATGCACTTGTGGAACGGTCATTAAGACACTAACAGTTTACAGATGACAGGGAATTAAGGTCACAGTTAAAATAACTTAAGACACTAAAGAGACCTTTCTACTGACTCTGAAAAACACCAGAAAAAAGATGCTCAGGGTGCCTGCTCACCTGCGTGAATGTACCATAGGCATGCTACAGGGAGACAGGAAGGACAGCTGTTTGTCCTCGCAGTGGCAGACCACGTGTAACAACTCCTGCACAAGATCAGTACATCCGAATATCACACCTGCGGTACAGATACAGGATGGCTACAACAACTACGCGAGTTACACCAGGAATGCACAATCCCTCCATCAGTGCTCAGACTGTCCGCAATAGGCTGGGAGAGGCTGGACTGAGGGCTCATAGGCCTGTTGTAAGGCAGGTCCTTACAAGACATCATCGGCAACAACTTCGCCTATGGGCAAAAACCCACCTTCGCTGGACCAAACAGGACTGGCGAAAAGACCTATTCACTGAAAAGACACGGTTTTGTCTCACTAGGGGTGATTATCGTCGAAGGAATGAATGTTACACCAAGACCTGTACTCTGGAGCGGGATCAATTCAGAGGTGGAGGGTCCGTCATGGTCTGGGCTGGTGTGTAACAGCATCATCGGACTGAGCTTGTTGTCATTGCAGGCAATCTCAGTGCTGTGGTTTACAGTGAAGACATACTCCTCCCTCATGTGCTACCCTTCCTGCAGGCTCATCCTGACATGACCTTCCAGCATGACAATGCCACCAGCCATACTGCTCATTCTGTGCATGATTTTCTGCAAGACAGGAATGTCAGTGTTCTGCCATGGCCAGTGAAGAGGCCGGATCTCAATCCCATTGAGCAAGTCTGGGACCTGTTGGATTGGAGGGTGAGGGCTAGGGCCATTCCTCCCAGAAATGTCTGGGAACTTGGAAATGCCTTGGTGGAAGAGAGGGGTAACATCTCACAGCAAGAACTGGCAAATCTGGTGCAGTCAATGAGGAGGAGATGCACTGCAGTACTTAACGCAGCTGGTGGCCACACCAGATACTGACTATTACTTTTGATATTGACCCCCCCTTTGTTCAGGGACTCATTATTCCATTTCTGCTCATCATGTGTCTGTGAAACTTGTTCAGTTTATGTCTCAGATGTTGAATCTTTTTATGTTCATAAAAATATTTACACATGTTAAGTTTGCTGGAAATAAAAGCAGCTGATTATGTTTAGTAGTTGAGGACGTTTCTTTTTTTGTTTGTGTATGTGGGTGGACACACATTTCCCATCATTCAGGAATATTTTGTGTAACCAACGACTGTAATAAGGGAAATCATTTATTATACTAATCAAATTAATGCAGAAAGTAATGATAGTTAGTCAATATAAAAGATGCAACCATATGAAGTGATTACAGTGTTTTTTTATGCATATAAAATTAAATAGTCATGCTTTTGCCAACACTGAAGCAAAGTTGGGTCAGGATGACCTGCTAGAAGGTAGACGGTGATGACGAAACTAAGGAGGCATAAGATGACTTTATTGGATTAAGAGGCCATTGCTCAAAGAGATAAGGAGAACAGAAACTGTATAAAATATGCATGTTCTGAAGTGTATTTTTAGATGCTCCATGGATCACCTCGGTTTTGTTACTCTGTAATAAAAGTCTATTTTTGGAATCAGAACTTTGTGCCTCTGAGAAATCTTTGACTTGACTGAGCTTCAATTGCTGTTTTAGGGAATCTGCCATTATAGTATCTTTTGTCCTTTAGAGATCACCTTGCTAGCAACCTAGCACGACTGGAGAATGGTCTGGCCAGATATCATTTGTTCTACCTCAATGGGCAGAGAATGCTTTTCGGCCCAGGCTTGGGACCACAGAACCTGGTTGACTGTGTCCAACTCAGCGCCTAGTCTGACCAAAAGGTGTGCCCCCACAAAGAACGGAGGTTGGAGTTGAGGGACTACACTCTTGAAATGCATGACCTGCCTTTTTCCAATCCATACAGAGAGGGTGCATACCCCAATCGCTTTGAGGAGTCTTTGTGGTGACCCTGCCGAAAGGATGCGGTGACTTCGCGGTGTGAAGAACGGAGGAGGACTGTGTCGACACAAGCCATTGTTTAGGTCCTGGCTCACAGCGGTCTTTTCTGACCAGAGCACTATAAGCACTTCTGGTGTCGCTATACTGTTGATGTGCACGCCTCCCACTATGTGGGGGCTGTACAGGGTTAAGTTTGTGTTCTTCAGTGAACAAAGGAAAGACTCATGGTCATGAAATTAGTTTTGACTATCAACCTGTGGGCTCGCAGGTAGAGCCAGGGTCAGGCTCTTGAGGAGGCATGATCAATGGTAGGCATCCTCTGGACTCCTAGATGATGGCGACTTGTGAATCTGAATCTGGCAAACTGTTTTCTGGACCAAGTGGCCTCGGTGTGAGCCCACATGTGTCCACGATGGCAGTCAATGATCGGAGCCAGTCGGTCCAGTAGATCCTGGCCAATTAATGGCCGTATTAATTGAGACATATGTAAATGGGGTGTACCAGCGTCATCCCTTGAAAGGTAATGTCGATCCATGCCTAATTTGTGATAGATGACCTATCTTGCATGTAGCTTGTGATACTTACATTGCAGGTTTCAATCAGTAACGGTTTGCTGAAGGAGAGCATTGCTCTAGCCACCTCTGCGAAGGAGCTGATGCACCCCCCTACCACTACTGATGTGTATATGCGTCGGGTGTTGCCCTTACGGAAATTCAGGGCAGCCATGTCCTCATCCGAACGGACAACAGGTCGTTGGTGGCTACATCAACCATCAGGTAGGGGTGCGCTCTCGTGCCATGCAACCGCTGGGCATCGATACACTGGCGCATCTGTGGCAGACAGCGTGTCTTTATGTGTTTTCACAGATCAACCTGCTGCACTTGTTTCTGCAGAGGGTTCGGGAAGATCATGTTCAGCTATTGTTAGTGGTGCCGTATTGGCCATCTCAAGTATGGTTTTTGACTCTGTTCTCTCACCTGGAGAGAATGCCTTGGGAGATTCCAGTCAGACTGGACATGTTGTCTCAGGCACGGAGCAGCATTTGGCATCCCCGGCCCAAGTTATGGAAATTGTGGGTTTGGCCCCTCAATGGGGCCTACTTTTGAATGATGGTTTATCCACTGCTGTGGTTGATACCATCTTAAATGCTAGAACTCTGTCAATGAGAAGGATATATATGTTTAAATGGAATATTTTCGCCTCTTGGTGTGCAGCGCAGAGTTAGGATCCAGTCCACAGCCCGGTTGGTTCAGTGCTGGATTTATTTTGCAAGAGTGTTTTGGGTGTAACATTTAAAGTATGTGGCCGCTATAGCGGCTGATCATGTGCTGATGAATGAGTTTCTATTGGAAGACATTCTCTTGTCTTTCATTTTATGCACTGAGAATGCTGAGGCTTAGACCTTTTTGTCCTGTCCACATCCATTTATAGGATTTATCTATGGTGTTAAAGTTGCTCTCGGCAGTTACGTTCAAGCGTTTAACATCATTATCTGATATATTTCTGACCCTTAAAATGGCCCTGATATTAGCATTGACATCGTTTAAGAGGGTTGGTGATTCGTATGCCCTGTCGACCAATCCCTTTTGCATGGATTTTGCACCAGCATTATCTAAGGTCGTGCTGAGTCCTCGTTTGGGATATTTGCCTAAAGTCATTTCTGTGCCTTTACGCTCACAGATTATTCATTTGCAGTCCTTTTCTCCTCCACCATTTGAGTTGGAGGAGCTTAAAAGGCTACATTTTCTATGCCCAGTATGGGCTCTGCTGGTTTATGTTGACTGTACTAGCCAATGGCGTAATTCAGAGCAGTTGTTTGTGTGCTTTTGTAGCCAAAACAGGGGTGTTTCAGTATCCAAGCAGAGACTATCTCATTGGATTGTGGATGCAATCTCGAGTGCCTATGAGGGGCATGGTTTGCCTTTGCCACTGGGCATTTGAGCCCATTGTACTAGGTTCATGGCATCCTCATGGGCAGTGGCTAGAGGTGCATCCTTGGAAGACATTTGTATGGTGGCTGGATGGTCCTCTCTGCATACTTTTGTTAGATTTTATCATTTGGATGACAGTTTGTCTCCTGCTTCCCAAGTTCACTCTGTTGGATCAGGAGTACGTTTTTGAGATTTCTATTTCCTTAGCTCATTTGTTTGGTGCTGTAAGCTTGCCACAGGGGCTTAGAGTGTTGGAAGCTACTGTTCGCATAGCGTGATGGTATTCCATTCCAATTGCATCATTACGCAATGCTGATGTTTCCTTGAAAGGCAATGTCTTGGTTAGGAAATGTAACCTTGGTTCCCTGAGAGGGAACGAGACGTTGCATAGCTGGCCATACACTCTAGTTTCTGCATAGGCTCGGGCCTTTTACAGAAAATCTGGTGAGATGGCGCCAAGCGCTCTTTTATATTGAGCCTGTGATGTGGCTCCCTATAGGCGTCGCTTAAGCGGCATCAGCCAATAAATTGCCGTGATTGTATACAGGTTTCAGACCACTTGAGACCACTGACGTAGTCCCACTTGCTTTATTATTATTCTTTCAGGGAACCAAAGCTGGTCAGATGGCATCACCAGGAAATAGTTTCAGATCGTTAAATAAACAACAATGAAATAAGTTGGAAATGTTTTTATACGGTGGGTAAGGGGTCATTTGAAAAGTCCACACATTGTGCTGAAACGTGCTATACTGTGGAGGGTGTGGTAAGGGGTCATCTGAAAAGTCCACATATTGTGTTAAAACTGTGGATTTTTTATTGAAAAACAGAAGGCTCAATATAAATATTCAATAAGATGTACAAAATTACACAGATCCAACAATGTATGAATACAATCACTGAGTCATAAAGACAAGAAGTACAGGTGAAGGAAAAAAATAAAATAGTAATTAACAAAAAAAATGTTAAAAACAAATACACAGAAACCAACACAGTTGTATACACAAGATAAAGAAGATAAAATCCTTTTTTTATAAATCATGGGTCAGTGAAGTTCTCAGCATATAAGAAAGGATATACACTTTTTATTAATAATAACTAAAAAAAAAACATTTATTGCTAAAACTGTGAAGGGTGTGGTAAGGGGCCATCTGAATATCTGAATCTGAATGTTGGCAGGTATGTTAGACTATTATCTTATGAAAAGACAAAATATCTCTGTTAATTAATAAGGTGAATACCAAATTTCTTAATGAACAAATAACTTTAAAATTATTTGTTAAACTGATACACAGGTTATGCAATCTAAAGAACACTAGAAAGTCATAAACTGAAAGTATACACAAAAGCCAAGGTCTCTGGAAAGAGGTTTAGTGATATTTATGTTTTCCTTGATCTCCTTGGTCTTCCACTGGTGGATCAGGGCCATGTTACAGTGGGGAAGAAGCTAGATTCTGTTTCAACAACCTTGGACATGAAGGAGCTGAGGAATGCTGATCTCCTAGGAAGTACCGAGAGGGTTCTTGCAATCTGGAACATGCAGATATACAGCCCTTATATCGGCACAAGTTTCTTTATTTGGAACACCCAGATGCACGAAACTTGAAGAGAAGGTTTGCTCGCCAAAGCTAAACCTTGTTGCTGTAGTTATCTCCCTGGTATGGGGATTCCGAACTTGCCGTTGCTATTGTCTCATTTAGTGAGACTTGGTACTTGGTCGATCTTCTGCTCTCTGTTGAATATAGGCTGAGAACGTTTTGTTATTCTCCCTCTATCTCTCTCTTTCTCTCTCTCTCTCTCTCTCTCTCTCTCTCTCTTTCTGTGAAGCAGAGACTCCAAACATTGGATGGTCTGTTAATGTCTCTCCGGAGTGACTCAGAAAATTGTTTCTGTCATTGCCTTTTTTGGGGGGGGGGATTTTCTCCCCTTTTCTCCCCAATTTGGCATGCCCAATTCCAATGCGCTCTAGGTCCTCGGGGTGACGTAATGACTCGCTTCAATCCGGGTGGCAGAGGACGAATCTCAGTTGCCTCCGCATCTGAGACAGTCAATCCATGCATCTTATCACGTGGCTTGTTGAGCACGTTACCGTGGAGATGTAGCGTGTGGAGGCTCACGCTATTTTCCATGGCATCCACGCACAACTCACCACGTGCTCCACCAAGAATGAGAACCACATTATAGCGACCATGAGGAGGTTAACCCAACGTGACTCTACCCACCCTAGCAACCGGGCCAATTTGTTGCTTAGGAAGTGTAACGGGCTCTTAGGTCCCACCTAGTAGGGGAATATTACAATGTTACCCTGGAAGACCTAGAAGTGACAGGATCTTAGTCCCCACCCCCGGTGCTTTGAGTCTCAGTATACACAGTAAGTGTGTATATGTTTTAGCTTACCTATTGTATAATATACTGCAGGAATAAGAAGTGTGGGCTTCAGGCAATTAAGTGCCAACACGGTGGCTTCCTGAAGAATAAAAGTGATGCAAAGTAATAACTTAAGCTCACGTTCCTACCCCCCTAAACCTAATAGTGTAAGTGAGACGCCCCTACTCCAAGGTAAGTTCCACAAATAATTATCAACTGTATTACTTTTAACAATTAATAATTTATTTTCTCTTTTTTGGAAACTGGGAATTCTTCTGAAAAGGTTTGTTACAATTAAAAGAAATAATGAAATAAAATAATAAAACAAATAACAGGTTCTCATAAATTCTTTAAAATGAATTTCAATATCTGGACACGTAAATTAACTCACTAGTAACACTTGATGTTATTAAACAAACTCTGAATCAAATCAAAGACGCTTGTAGTACAATTCAAATGATTCACTTCAAATAACTCTGATGACTCTTAACTTTGTTCAAATGACTCTTTTGAATCAACTTTATGATTCAGTTTCTATTTCACTCAGATTCACATCTGTCAGAGCCAGGTATCAAACTTGGGTCTTTGGCGCAAGAGTCTTAATTTCTACAACTGAGCCACAGAAGGGAGTTGAACCCAATAGTCAGACGTGCTCTTAAAAGAATTCAGAGTTTAACAAAAATAGCAAAAGAGTACAAAAAAAAACAATTTCTTACTGACAATCACAAAAAACAGAAAAATCTTTAGTCCAGAAAAGGATCTGAAAGGAGGAAAAATAATCTCCAAAAAACTCAGGAAAAAGATATCAAAAAACAGCAAAAAAATAAACACGGGGAAAGAACAAACCAAAAGGCTTACAAAGTTTAGTACTTGGAACTAGAGCAAACTTACGGCAGTAACTGGCTAGGAACATCAATAACCAAGCAAAGAAACAAAGGAAGTGAACAACTTAAATACACAGTCCAGAACGAGGCATAGGTGAAAACAATAACACATGATAAAATGGTGGGAAACTGAAAAGAAATACAATGAGGGCCTCTAGTGGCCAAAATAAAACATTAAAGCAGAAAACTCTGACAGGACCCCTCCCTCTAGGAATGGCTCCTGGACTTGCGAGCATGAAATTCTTGAATTAGTTTGGGGTCCAAGATGTCCTTGGCAGGGACCCAGGAGCGCTCCTCAGGACCATATCCTTCCCAGTCCACAAGATACTGCCGGGACCCATGTACTCGACGGGCATCCAGTATTCTGTGGACTGTGTAGGCTGGCTGGCCACCAATGATACGAGGAGGGGGAGGTTTACCTGTCACAAGAAAAGGAGAAGACAAAACAGGTTTTAACAGTGAGACATTAAAAGTGGGATTTATCTTCAAAGACCTAGACAAATATAAACAGTAAGTAACTGGGTTTACTTTCCTGGCAATCCTGAAGGGGCCAATGAACATCTGGGAAAGTTTACGGGATTCCACCCGCAAGGGAATGTTCTTGGTGGAGAGCCAGACTCTTTGGCCGGGGCGCAGAGTGGGGGCAGGTCTGCGTCTATGATTGGTCTGGTGCTGATACTGCTGAGAGACCTTCAAGAGCTTGAGTCGGGCTTTTTTCCATGTCTGGCGGCAACGTTTAACGAACTGTTGAGCAGAGGGAACTGCAACCTCCACTTCTTGCTCAGGGAATAGAGGAGGGGTGTATCCCAAATGGCACTCGAAAGGGGGCATGCCTGTAGCTGAGGAGCGAAGGGTTTTGTGAGCGTATTCTGCCCACATGACGAAGGAAGACCAAGAGGACGGGTTGTTAGCTGCCATACACCTCAGTGTAGTCTCAAGATCCTGGTTAAGCCTCTCCGTTTGCCCATTGGACTCCGGGTGGAACCCAGAAGATAGACTCACTGTAGCCCCCAGAGATTGACAAAATGCCCGCCAGAATCGGGAGGAAAATTGGGGTCCTCGATCAGAGACGATGTCTTGTGGGATGCCAAAGATTCGGAAGATGTGGTTTATAACCAATTCAGCAGTTTCTTTAGCGGTTGGTAGTTTGGGCAGAGGAATGAATCGGGTGGCCTTGGAGAATCTGTCAACTATGACCATGATAGTGGTGTTGCATCGTGTTAGCAGAAGTCCAGTGATAAAATCCATAGAAAGATGAGACCAAGGTCTATGAGGTATGGAGAGAGGATGCAATAGCCCCTGTGGAGAGTGGTGAGGGACCTTATTTTGGTTGCACGTGGGACATGCATTTACAAATGTTGTCACATCCTCCTTGATAGTTGGCCACCAAAATCGTCTTTGGAGGAACTCAAGAGTGCGAGAGGTACCAGGATGACAAGTGAGATGAGAGGAGTGTCCCCACTGGAGGATCTGGGAGCGGACAGTTTTAGGGACAAACAGGCAGTGGGTTGGCCCCCCTCCTGGGTCAGGTTCTCGGGCTTGGGCTTGTTTTACAGTATTTTCCAGATCCCACCTGATAGGAGCTATTATCTTGGAACTGGGAATAATTGATGCAATAGAATCTTCCTGAGGAGTGTTTACATATACTCGGGACAAAGCATCAGGTTTTAGGTTTTTAGAGCCGGGGCGGTAGGATAAGATGAACTGGAAACGGTTGAAGAATAAGGACCAACGTGCCTGGCGGGGGTTGAGTCACTTTGCCTGCTGAATGTATTCCAGATTTTTGTGGTCCGTGAATACTTGGAATGGGTTTTTGGCCCCCTCAAGCCAATGCCTCCACTCTTCAAGTGCTAGCTTAACTGCCAGTAACTCTCGATCCCCAACATGGTAGTTCGTCTCAGTCGGTGTAAGGCGGTGGGAAAGGAATGCACATGGATGCAACTTGTTGTCCTCCCCTCTTTGGGACAGCACAGCTCCAACCCCTACATCCGAAGCATCGACCTCCACGATGAAGGGTTTATCTGGGTTAGGGAGAATGAGAATAGGTGCAGAGGTAAAATGGCTTTTGAGTTTGCTGAAGGCCAACTCTGCTTCATGTCCCCAATTAAAGCTGGTTGTGTTCCCCTTGGTGAGGGCAGATAAAGGAGACGCCACAGTACTGATGTTCCGGATGAACTTGCGATAAAAATTGGCGAAACCAAGGAAACGCTGTACTTCCTTTACCGACGAGGGGGAGGGCCAATCCACAACTGCCTGAACCTTTTGATGGTCCATTTGTATCTGGCCAGGCTTGATAATGAACCCCAGGAACTGAACTTTGGTCACATGGAACTTGCATTTCTCAGGTTTAACATAAAGAAGGTTATCAAGAAGACGTCTGAGAACCTTACTGATGTGTTTTACATGTTCTTGGAGGGAACTCGAGAAGATGAGGATATCGTCCAAGTAGACAAACACAAATTGGTTGAGCATGTCTCTGAGAACATCATTAATGAGAGCTTGAAATACTGCAGGAGCATTGGTGAGACTGAAGGGCATAACCAAATATTCATAGTGCCCAGTGGGCGTGTTGAAGGTGGTCTTCCATTCATCTCCTTGCCTGATGCGCACGAGATGGTAGGCATTGCGCAAGTCAAGCTTAGTGAAGATGGAGGCTTCTTGCAGAATTTCAAAAGCAGTGGTCATTAATGGCAAGGGATAGCGGTTTCGAACAGTGATCTTATTAAGGCCCCTGTAATCAATACATGGCCGGAGTCCGCCATCCCTCTTCCCAACGAAAAAGAATCCAGCTCCAGCAGTGGAAGTGGATGGTTGGATGATACCTGCCGCAAGGGATTCGTTAATGTATTTGTCCATAGCAGTTCGTTCGGGGGAAGACAAAGAGAATATACAACCTCTGGGGGACAGGTTCCTGGGAGCAGCTCAATGGTGCAATCATAGGGGCGATGAGGAGGTAAGGAGGTGGCCTTCCTTTTGCTGAACACTGCCTTGAGGTGGTGGTACTGAGACAGATCTAGGGTTTCTTGGGACTTGAGAACAAGATCAGGGGAATTCTGGGCCAAGCATGTAGTCTGACAGGTGGGACCCCAACTGAGAACAGCGCCAGTGGACCAGTCAAAGTGTGGGTTATGCTGGAGGAGCCAGGGGTGTCCGAGGATAATAGGAAACTCTGGAGTCTGTATAAGGTGAAAGCACATTCTCTCCTGGTGCTGGTAAGTGACGAGACCAAGGAGAGAGGTGAGGTGGGTTATTTTCCCTGGAGCTAATGGTCTTCCATCCAAGGCTGTCGCAGTTAGGGGGGCAGGAAGGGAATTAATAGGAATCTGGAGATTCTTGGCAAGGGAAATATCCACGAAATTCCCGGCAGCACCAGAATCAATCAATGCCCGGAGTTGGTGTTTTTGATCTCCCCAAGTGAGTGTGATGGGAAGGAACAATCCAGAGTTGGAAGGTGAAGCTGTGCGTGTAACTCCCGTTACAGTCCTTCCTTGCCTGTACGGGACTGGGCGTTTCCTGAAAGCTCGGGGCAGGCAGAGCAAAAATGACCATACACTCTACAATATAGACAACAGCGCTCTCTCATGCGACGGTCTTGTTCTGATGGGGAAAGCCTAGTCCTTCCCAATTGCATGGGTTCCGAGGACTCGTGGGGCACTGGTAGCATTGGAGCAAGTGCTGGACTGGCAGACAATGTGGAAACAGATGGCCGGTTCAGGCTTCTCTCCCTCAGGCGATTATCCAGCCGGATTGCTTGATCCATGAGGGTCTTGAGATCACGAGCAGGTTCTCTGGTAGCCATATCATCCTTGATTGCCTCAGACAGACCATTCAGGAAGCACACCATGAGAGCCTCGTCGTTCCAGCCGCTCCCTGCTGCAACTGTCCAAAACTGTATGGCATATTCAGCCACGCTGCCATTACCTTGTTGGAGGGTGAGAAGTCTCTTAGAGGCTTGCCGGCCACTGAGGGGGTGGTCAAAGACTCACTTGAACTCCTTTTCAAACACAGAATAACTGGAACAGAAAGGTGCCTGTGCTTTCCAGACCGCTGTTGCCCAAGAAAGAGCCTTGCCAGAAAGGAGGGTAATAACATATGCGATCTTGGCCCGATCTGAGGGGAAGGAAGATGGTTGTAATTCAAATGTGAGAGAGCATTGAGTCAGGAACCCATCACATGCACTGGGATCACCTGAGAAATGTTGTGGTGGAGGTAGGCAAAGTTCAATCAGGGGAGAGAGTACTTGAGAATCCAGAAGGGGTACCGAGGCAGCAGGAGAAGCAGTAGCTGAAGTAGAGAGTAGCCGGTCCAGGATCTGACAAACAGAAATCATGAGATCCAACAGCACTTGTGAGTGTTTAGCCATCACAGTCTCCTGCTAACTCATGGCATTGGATTGTGGACTGCTGCTGAGCAATTGTGGCTAGGAGTTCTTGAGCATTAGGCATCTCTGGGTTCATAGTGTGGCTTGGTTATTCTGTCAGAGCCAGGAATTGAACTTGGGTCTCTGGTGCAAGAGTCTTAATTTCTACCACTGAGCCACAGAAGAGAGTTGAACCCAATAGTCAGACACGCTCTTAAAAGAACTCAGAAGAGTTTATTAACAAAAATAGCAAAAGAGAACAAAAAACAATTTCTTACTGACAATCACAAAAAACAGAAAAATCTTTAGTCCAGAAAAGGATCTGAAAGAAGGAAAAATAATCTCCAAAAAACTCAGGAAAAAGATATCAAAAAACAGCAAAAAAATAAACACGGGGAAAGAACAAACCAAAAGGCTTACAAAGTTTAGTACTTGGAACTAGAGCAAACTTACGGCAGTAACTGGCTAGGAACATTAATAACCAAGCAAATAAACAAAGGAAGTGAACAACTTAAATACACAGTCCAGAACGAGGCACAGGTGAAAACAATAACACATGATAAAATGGCAGGAAACTGAAAAGAAATACAATGAGGGCCTCTAGTGGCCAAAATAAAACATTAAAGCAGAAAACTCTGACACACATCAAATAATTCAAAATCACAGTTCAGGTTCACAATTCAGATAATAACTCAGTTCAGTTCAATCTAACTCAGTAAAATGTTCATATAGGTGTGTGTAAAGAACATTTGTACCAGATTGTAGCAACGATGACTTTGATGCGTTGACTTTGCGATGACTTGTGATGACTTGCAATGACTTGCGATGACTTATGATTTATGATGACTTATAACTTGTGATGACTTGTAATAGTGAAACAAAACATCTGAGACAGGACAATGAGGAGATGTTGTCTGGTTGGCAGGGTAATAAACACAAAAAACACCAGAGAAGCTTCAGCGTGGCTTGGGAAAACTCTGGAACTTTATGGAACAAAATAGCATGGCTCAGTCACAGCACGCACACGGCCCACTTGAATAGGGTCGATCCACAAAAACAAGAAAAACACTTCTTGAAAGCAATTGTCAGACTCTTCTGAATGCCAAAAATACTCAGAAAAAGGGAAAAAATCACTCCTTGCAAAACAAACTCTTGTTCTAGTGCACTTACAAGTGTCACTAAAGTGATTTGTGGGAAAACAACGTATCACAATCTATGACACGGTTCATAGATGACTCCAAAAACGCAGTATGATTCTACAAAAACTTAAATTCAGTATTATGCCAGAAACAACAATGTTCTGAATGAAATTCACGGCTTTAGCCACTCTCTTTCGTGCTCTCGGCCAGTCTCTAACACCGTTCTCCGTTCAATGGCGCAATCAACCGAACTTCTGCTTCAACTACGTCTTCAGTTTCACACGATCACATCGATGTACACTTAACTCACAAAACTTAAACTGACTGTGTGCCTCTGTCGTCCTTTACATTTTCAGTGGAGAAAATGTCTACTTCTTACACAGCGATCACGGCGTCTTTCTTCTCACATTGCGAGCGCAGCACGACTGTCTTTTCTAATGTCCAAGGCGTGACTGACTTCTACTTCTTCTCTCTCGCGCACAGTGTAGACAGTGCCACCCACCAAAATAAAAGTCCCTTTGAGAAATATATATCACTGATACAGAAGCCTGACTGGAGTCACTCAGCACGCCCTGGATTCAAACTTGTGACTCCAGGTGTGGTAGTCAGCGTCTTTACTTTACTTGAGCTACCCAGGCCCCCTCTGTCATTGCCTTTGATGTTGCATATCCTGTTTTTTCCTCCTGGCTCGCCAGCCGATAACACAGAATTGTAGAGTGTTATTGTTATTGCATCCTGGAGTGGAGACTCAGCACGAAGGTTGTTTGTATTCTGTTACAGGCCGGAGATTCAGAATAAAGGTGTGGCTGATTGTAAGGATACTTTATACTTTCCTGATGAGGAGGAGATTCCAGTTTGGTGCCTTCCTGTTTCAGGGTTATGATTGCCTGCTGACACCTGAGGGAGGCACACAGTGTGGCCCACCCTCCCTTCTCTGTGTTGAACTCATTTGCATATTTTACAGTACAGTACACAGTTAGATCAGTGCCCTTAAAGTTGTATCTATGCATTATTTCTTTTCCAAACCACTTTCAAAATATTATTGGCATTGTTCTGAATATGGTTCTGAAAGATGAAATATTGCCCATGCATTAATTTATACCACAATTGTTAATTTTGTGTGAACTATTGTGCTAATCAAGCAACTGCAATTTACATAAACAGTTCGGTTAACAAATATTGAGTGGATGTGTTGCAATTGGTGTCCAGTTTAGGAGTAAAAGTTTGTTTGTAAAGATTTGTCTTTGTGGCTTCTTTGTTTCAGCTTTTGCCATTTGGTAAGTTAATGCTGCTTCAAAATGTTCTTGAGGAATTTTTATGATCTTTCCCAACTCAAACCTAAGGATGGGGGTTTGAGGTGCTGCACAGTATTTTGGTGATAAGAGACCACTTGTCGACCAATGCCTTACTTTCTGAGGTGTCTGGCAGTTGTCCGAGCAGCTTATCTGATTGCTGCTTGGCATCTGTATGTGTTGGTCGACCACGATCCAGTCAAAATGAAGCCACTTTTTCTTGCCTCGTTAGGAACCAGGAAGTAATTGCGTTCACATAAAAAATGCTAAGCATGATTCAGAGGTTTCTTAAATGATTTTTTTTTTTTTTTTTTTTTTTTTTACCCATTAACAGTTACATTTAATGTTGGGGTTTGGGTGAGGGTGTTGGATTAATAAAATATGCATTACTGTTGACTCTATTACATCATTTACAACAATAACAACACAAAATAATAGATTACTTTACTAATTACTTCATCTGGAAAGAAATTAGATTACTAATTACTTTACTTTGAAGTTACTTTCTAAAATCAATCAAATCTGCGAGAAAAAAAATGTGACACTAATAGCTCTTTTAGTACTTTAAAATTGACTGAAATATTAACCAAATTACAACAATATGACAAAGACAGCAACTTGGCTAAATAGATCCAATGCATTTCTAAAAATGCAACTTAACTTACGTGTGTGTGTCCACTATCTACAACCTTAGCTGTGTGTGGCATGTATGTGTACAGTAAGCTTGGTTACCTGTGTTTGTGTTGGTGTGAAAGACAGAAAAAGAATACTAATGAACTGAAAACATTTCTGAAAACCCATTTGCAGACAGCTTTGATAGTAAAACCATTGTGTATTTGAATGCTTGTTGTTCCTTTTCGGTGTGCATATATAGGTTTGCTTGTGTGTTGCATCATGCATGTTTGTGTGCACGTATATCTGTTTGTGTGTGTACATGTGCAGCATGTGTGTTTAAACAACTTTACAGCGAGTGGATTATCTCCCTGCTTGTGCTTGGACGAATTGAGTATCCTCTATCACTTGCGCATCTGTAACACTATAGCAATGTGTTTGTGTTTTATTGTGTACAGTATATAAAGAACATAAAAAGCTCTTTGCTTATCGACGTCTTTTTCAAGACGCCATTCTGCAAATGTTCCCACCATGTGAGCGATATATCCCGCTGTCAGATGGGAACAAGCGTTGTTTAACATATACACAGAAACTGATCCCCTCTCCTCCCACGGCAGCTGCAGAGGGACACCCGAGGGAGATGCATGAGGATGTTTAAGGAGGATTTGTCGGCAGCCCAGCCTTGCATGCCTCAGCCAGGGCTGGGAGCATGCTGACACAGAGCTCGCTGAGATTGATTGTGAATGCATGAAAACTTGAAACGCTTCACTTTCGTTTTGAATTTGAATAAACAACTACACTCCGCTGCGTTCATAGTAACACAGCTCACTCATCTGCCATCGCCTTGATACATGTCCTCAATGCCATGGTGATTTGATAGAGCGCATGCTTATTAGCTGACACAGCAACACACATAAAAGTACCAACATAACGTAATACATTTTAAAATGCATTCTACTTAATTAATTTTGTTAAGTAACGCGTTTCATTACTACATTACCACAAAATGTAATTAGACTTCCGTAATGCATTACTTTGTAACACGTTACACCCAACACTGTTTATTCAATAACTCTCATGGTTGTTTACCTGAGATGTGTTAAAACACAGCTAGACTATTCATGAGAAACATTTTTAAAAGTTGGATTATTTTAATTGAATTCAGCAGCTTAAAAAATGCAAAGCTTGTGGTAGGGACTCAAGATGGGAAGGGACTCAAGATGGCGCCGAGTATGGCTGCTGCGTTGCGAGCTCCGACACAACATAGCAATGTTTTGTTTGTTTTGTTCACAATTCTTATGTTTTTTGCCTCGGATGTTGTCTGCCTTATTGTCTACGACAGACAAACACTTTTGGACATTGGTTCAGCGATCTCACACCGAAAACCGGACTTCACGTTCCTCAATGCCGACCCGCTCTTTACAAACACGCAAGCAGAGCCCTTTGTCTGGGCAACACGGCCGCGGAAACGCAGGACGAAAAGGGGAAACAGAGCCGGCGTTCTCATCAGAGTAAGACGCCGCGCAAATCGACCCCCGCTACCCACTATTCTACTGGCAAATGTTCAGTCTCTGGATAACAAGCTCTGCAAGCTGAAAGCGCGGATCTCTTTCCAACGAGAGACGAGGGACTGCTGCATTATCTGCCTAACAGAAACTTGGATGTCTGCGGAGATTCCAGACTCAGCCATTGAACCTGCGGGGTTCTCTGTGCACCGAGTGGACAGAGCGAAAGACCTCTCAGGTAAAACTAGAGGAGGTGGTGTATGTTTTATGATCAACAAATCCTGGTGTGATCAGAGGAACGTACATTCTATCAAGTCTTTCTGCTCTCCTGATCTGGAATTTCTTATGCTTCTGTGTCGACCATTCTGGCTACCGAGGGAATTCACAGCGGTCATTATCACTGCTGTGTACATTCCCCCACAAACCGACACAGACCGGGCACTCAAGGAACTGTATGGGATTATAAGTGAGCAGGAAACCGCGCACCCTGAGGCTGCATTCATTGTTACCGGGGACTTTAATAAAGCCAGTTTAAAATCAGTCGCACCAAAATATCACCAGCACATTAGTTTCAACACATGAGGGGACCAGGTTTTGGATCATTGCTACTCTCCGTTCCGGGATGGCTACAAATCCCTCCCCCGCCCACCATTTGGCAAATCGGACCACTCTTCCATTCTGCTTCTGCCCGCTTACAGGCAGAAATTGAAACAGGAAGCACCCACCCTCAGAACGATCCAGTGCTGGTCGGACCAATCAGACTTTATGCTACAGGACTGTTTTGATCACACGGACTGGGAGATGTTCCGGTCTGCCTCTGATGACGACATCGAGCTTTACGCTGATAGCGTAATGTGTTTCATCAGAACGTGCGTAGAGGAAGTGATTCCGACCAGAACTGTACGAATCTATCCGAATCAGAAGCCGTGGATCAATAGCGATGTTCGCGCGGCACTTAATGTGCGGACCTCCGCTTTTAATTCCGGGAACACGGAGGAGCATAAACAAGCCAGTTATGCCCTCCGAAAAACAGCAAAACGCCAGTACAGGAGCAAGATTGAAGGACAGTTTAACACCACCAACTCTAGAAGCATGTGGCAGGGAATTAACATCATCACGGACTTTAAAGGGAATAAAAACTCCACCATGAACACCGCTGCCTCTCTACCGGATGAGCTAAATACTTTTTATGCTCGTTTCGAGGGAAATAACACCGCCCTCGTGGAGAGAGCTCTCGTGGCCGAAGCTGCAGAGGTTAGTTCACTCTCCGTCTCTGTAGCGGATGTAACCCGATCCTTCCGACGGGTGAATATCCGCAAAGCCGCGGGCCCAGACGGCATTCCAGGCTGCGTCATCAGAGCGTGCGCGAACCAGCTGGCTGGTGTTTTTATGGACATTTTCAACCTTTCCCTCTCTTTGTCTGTAGTCCCCACATGCTTTAAAACATCCACCATTGTGCCTGTACCAAAACAATCAAAAATAACTTGTTTAAATGACTGGCGTCCTGTTGCTCTGACCCCCATCATCAGCAAATGTTTTGAGAGACTAATCAGAGATTGCATCTGCTCTGTATTGCCACTCAATCTTGACCCGCTGCAGTTTGCTTACCGCAACAACCGCTCCACTGATGATGCCATTGCATCTACAATACACACTGCTCTCTCCCACCTGGAAAAAAAGAACACTTATGTGAGAATGCTGTTTGTAGACTACAGCTCAGCATTCAACACCATAGTGCCCTCCAAGCTAGATGAGAAACTCCGGGCTCTGGGCTTAAACAGCTCGCTGTGCAGCTGGATCCTGGACTTCCTGTCAAGCAGACCCCAGGTGGTTAGAATAGGCAGCAACATCTCCTCATCACTAACCCTCAACACTGGAGCCCCACAGGGCTGTGTTCTCAGCCCACTACTGTATTCCCTGTACACACATGACTGTGTGGCAACACATAGCTCCAATGCCATCATTAATTTTGCTGATGACACGACGGTGGTAGGTCTGATCACTGACAATGATGAAACAGCCTACAGAGAGGAGGTGCACACTCTGACACACTGGTGTCAGGAGCACAACCTCTCCCTCAACGTCAGTAAGACAAAGGAGCTTGTGGTGGACTTCAGAAGAAAAGACAGAGAACACAGTCCCATCACCATCAATGGAGCACTAGTGGAAAGAGTCAGCAGCTTCAAGTTCCTGGGTGTCCACATCACTGAGGAACTCACATGGTCCATCCACACTGAAGTCGTTGTGAAGAAGGCTCATCAGCGCCTCTTCTTCCTGAGATGGCTGAGGAAGTTTGGAATGAACTGCCACATCCTCACACGGTTCTACACCTGCACTGTGGAGAGCATCCTGACTGGCTGTATCTCCGCCTGGTACGGCAATAGCACTGCCCACAACCACAAAGTACTGCAAAGGGTGGTGCAAACTGCCAGACACATCATCGGAGGTGAGCTTCCCTCCCTCCAGGAAATATATACAAGGCGGTGTGTGAAAAAAGCTCGGAGGATCATCAGAGACTCCAGCCACCCGAGCCATGGGCTGTTCTCACTGCTACCATCAGGTAGGCGGTATCGCAGCATCAGGACCCGCACCAGCCAACTCCATGATAGCTTCTTCCCCCAAGCAATCAGACTTCTGAACTCTTGATCTCCCACGATCAAAATACATCAGCACTGCACTTTATTACCCTTACTCTTATATCTCACACTGGACTATTATAAATTATATTATTATTATTATATTATGTTCTTTCTTAACAACTGACTACCAACTGACAGCCTGAAAGTCAATACAGTACAATACTGTACATTCTATATATATATATATATATATATATATATATATATATATATATATATATATATATATATTATATATATATACTTTTTTTTATTTTATTTTTTTATTTTTTTAATATATTTTAATTTTTAATTTTTATTGAATAATGTGTATCTATATAGTAAAAAAAACAAAAAACAAAAACAGCGTATTGTATACTGTACAGTGTATGTTATTATTTGTATATTGTTGAGTGTAATTATGTGTATAACAGATGTTTAAATTGTGTTGTGTTAATTTGATGTTATTGTAAATTGGTATATGTCTCATCACTGTCACGACTGCTATGTTGATCGGAACTGCACCCAAGAATTTCACACACCATTGCACTTGTGTATATGGCTGTGTGACAATAAAGTGATTTGATTTGATTTGAGGATGCAAAAAAATAAATAAATAAATAAATAAAGGATGAGGCATGACACAATGGCCAAAGACATTTTAAAAAATGACCAAGAAGGTTATTAAAATGATTAAAAAAAAAAATCTAAATAAACTATTTGACCTCACTAATTGACTTGTCAGTTGTTAGAGGACGAGTTGACTTTCGTGACACATCCCTAACATTTAAGGTGCTGTAACAGGACACCATTTCTATCATTTTTTACCATTTTAATTTCACAAGTTCATTTTAAATGGTTCTGTGGTGTGACAAATCAGCAAATATGACCAAATAATAATACATATTTCAAGTATATTTCAACTACCCATAAATGTCCAAATAGGTGTATAAGCACGACTGCACCCTCTAGAACTTGTGAGGGCAAATCATGAACCTGATGAGGAGCTTCACCAGAGCCATCACCATCATCAGGCTCTGATCATTTATATTCTTCTGCTAGCATCTGGGGAGCAATCTCTATCTTTTATTATGCGGTATGCAGAAGCAACCTCGCCGTGTGCTGGCAAATGCATTATTACCCAGTTCCGGTGACAAATGATCTCGCTGCACAACATCGAAAAGGGGCTAGGTGGCGAGGACAGCTGTTAATGTTTGCTTTTAGATTTGTATGTACAGCTAGCATGGTTTGCTCAACGACAGATCAATCAATGCTCAGTAGTGGATGGCAGTCAAAGGCTAAGATGGAGCTTTCCTTAAGCCTGTCTCCACAAGCGAGTGTATTAGTTTTGCCGGGACTGAGGGCCAGAGTGAATCTAATGAAACGTGGGGTGGGAAGGCATTTTGTCATAGGTCTATAATTACAATCTCAGAAAGGGCAGTGCCTTTCTAAGAGTTGATTGTGGACTGATTTTATCTCAACCGATACAAGCTTTACAGAAGCCATATACTGCATATATATACACAGGGTTGGGGAGTAACGAAATACATGTAACGGGATTACGTATTTAAAATACAAAATATAAGTAACTGTATTCCACTACAGATACAATTTAAATAATTGGTATTTAGAATACAGTTACAGTCAAAAAGTATTTTGATTACTGAGGAGATTACTTTGCATTTTATTGTCATTTGTTTCATTTAATATTTAGTCCTTTCAGATGGAAAAATTTATATATATAAATGATGCGATCCAAAGTGCATTTGAACAGCGGAGAAACACTTTCTTATGATGTGTTACATTCATACAAGCAGACAGAGAAGTAAGTTTGAAGTAAGTTTGGAGCAGAAGAAATAGCAATAAACCTTGTGTAAATTGTCAGCTTTACGCTAAGCTAAAATGCTATTTCTAGCCATTTTACATGCACGTTACCAGGCACGATCATATTTTTTTATCAAGAAAATTTATGTTGGATCATAATTTATTTTTTCTAGTAAGACCTTTGATATTAGAGCACAAATCATATTCTTGATTATAATTTTTTATTGTTTTCCTGTAAAAAAATATCTAAAAATCTTTAAAACAAGATCAGTTAGATTTATTTTGTTTTAGAAACAACATTGCATAAGATATTTAGGTATTTCAGAGAATGTATTTTTAACACGTGTATTTTTTCTTACTGTACTGGCAGAGTTTTTATAGTCAAAACAAGTGAAAAAATCTACCAGTGCTGAAGAAGTGATCCAAAGTATTTAGAATATGTTACTGTCCTTGAGTAATCTAATAGAATACGTTACAAATTACATTTTACAGCAAGTATTCTATAATCTGTAGTGGAATACATTTCAAAAGTAACCCTCCCAACCCTGTATATACAGTATTGTGCAAAAGTCTGAGGCACATTATATTTATCACAAAAAAATTTGTCTTAAAACGGTTATTCTACTTTTAGTGTATCAGTAGGTAATGCCAATTTTAGATTTTAAAATTCCTTTTGCAAATAATTGAACAGAAGAAGAACAATGAGCCTTACTACAGATGATATGGCCCCCACAGTGCCCATATCTGAACATCGCTGAGTCAGTCTGGGATTACATGAAGAGACAGAAGTAACTGAAACAGCCAAATTAAGTAGAAGAACTGTGGCAAGTTCTCCAAGAAGCTTGGAACATCCTATCTGCCAACAACCAAGAAAACTTTGTCCAGGTGTACCTATGAGAATTGGTGCTGTTTTGAAGGCAAATGTGGTCACAGCAAATATTTATTTCACAAGTGCCTAAAACTTTTGGACAGTGCTGTAAACAGTATATATATATATATATATATATATATATGTGTGTGTGTGTGTGTATGTGTATGTATGTATGTATACTGGCGGCCAAAAGTTTGGAATAATGTACAGATTTTGCTCTTATGGAAAGAAATTGGTACTTTAATTCACCAAAGGGGCATTCAACTGATCACAATGTATAGTCAGGACATTAATAACTTGAAAAATTACTATTACAATTTGACATAAATAATTTCAAAGAATTCTTATCAAAAAATACTCCACGTGCAGCAATGACAGATTTGCAGATCCTTGGCATTCTAGCTGTCAGTTTGTCCAGATACTCGCTTCCTGTAGCACTTGCCATAGATGTGGCTGTCTTGTCAGGCACTTCTCACGCACCTTACAGTCTAGCTGATCCCACAAAAGCTCAATGGGGTTAAGATCCATAACACTCATAACTCATAACACACATAACACATAACACCAATTATCTGTTGTCCAATGTCTGTGTTTTTTTGCCCACTCTAACATTTTCTTTTTGTTTTTCTGTTTCAAAAGTGGCTTTTTCTTTGCAATTTTTCCCATAAGGCCTGCACTCCTGAGTCTTCTCTTTACTGTTGTACATTACACTGTTGTTGAGCGGGTACAATTCAATGAAGCTGTCAGCTGAGGACACATGAGGTGTCTATTTCTCAAACTAGAGACCCTGATGTACTTATCTTCTTGAATACTTGTACATCTGGCCTTCCACATCTCTTTCTGTCCTTGTTAGAGCCAGTTTTCCTTTGTCTTTGAAGACTGTAGTGTACACCTTTGTATAAAATCTTCAGTTTTTTGGCAATTTCATGAATTGTATAGCCTTCATTCCTCAAAACAATGATTGACTGACAAGTTTCTAGAGAAAGCTGTTTCTCTTTTTTTTGCCATTTTTGACCTAATATTGACCTTAAGATATGCCAGTCTATTGCATACTGTGGCAAACACAAAAACAAACACAATGTTAAGCTTCATTTAACAAACCAAATAGCTTTCAGCTGTGTTTGATATAATGGCAAGTGATTTTCTAGTACCAAATTAGCAATTTAGCAGGATAAGGTGTTGGATTGTTGGCTGCTGGAAATGGGGCCTGTCTAGATTTGATCAAAAATAACTTTTTTCAAATAATGATGGTGCTGTTTTTTACATCAGTAATGTCCTGACTATACTTTGTGATCAGTTGAATGCCACTTTGGTGAATTAAAGTACCAATTGCATTCCGAAACAGCAAAATCTGTAAATTATTCCAAACTTTTGGCCGCCAGTGTGTATATACACTACCGGTCAAAAGTTTAGGGGCACTTACTCATTCTTTATTATTTTTCACATTTAAGGATAATAGGAAAGTCATCAAAACTATGGAATAACAGAAATGGAACTATAGGAATTGTGTTGTGACTAAAAAAATCTAAAATAAATCAAAACTATGTTATATTTTAGCATTTTCCAAGTAGCCAGCCTTTGCATAGAATTTGCAGAAATGTACTCTTGAGATTTTCTCAACCATCTTCTTGAGGTATCACCTTGGGATGCTTTTTAAACAGTATTGAAGGAGTTCCCATCAATACTGGGCACTTATTAGCTACTTTTCTTAATTATTTGGTCTAAGTCATCCATTTCAAAAAACTTTTTTTTTTTTATAAAATTTTAGTTTTGTAATGAAATAAATTGATATGTTGGCATAATTATATTTTTGCCTACAAAACTAATTTCAAACAGTTAAGCATATACCTTCAAATCAAAAGGTTTTTAAGATCATGAGAAACGTTTCAGTCAAGTGACCCCAAACATTTGAATGGCAGTGTATATATATTGTAAAGAGGCAGGTGAGGATGGAGGATCTAAATGCAGCTTTTAATGTAAACAAAAGATGAACAAGGTAACTCAGGATAAAATGAAAACAAAACACAGGGAACCAGGTACAGGACATGAGAATTATGTGCAGACTGACAAACTTACCAGGGGAAACAAGGGTTTAAATACACAAGGGAAAACAAGGAACATCTGCGAAAACAATCAGGGAACAATGAACACCTGGGGAAACAATCAAGGAGAACCAATCATGAAATAAAACTACAAAGGACTACAAAACTAACACAGGAAACAGGAACTAAACAAGAATTTCAACATAAAAGTCTAGACAAAAACAGAGAATATGTGACAGAGCCCCCCTTTAAAGAGTAGATTCCAGACACTACACAATTTAAAAAAAAAAAAACAATTGTCCATGGGGTGTGGGGGGAAACAGGTAGTTCAAGGGGGCACAAGGGGCAAGGGAAGCAGAGAAACAAGGCAAAGTCAGGGAGGCTTGAGACCAAGGTGGAGCCGGAGGGATGGAGAGCCAGGGGAATGCTGCAGGCTCAGAGGACCAAGCTGAAACCAGAGGTTCAGAGGGCTGAGGTGGAGCTGGAGGCTCGGAAGACCAAGGCAGAGCTGGTGGGAGTGAGGACCAAGGAGACCAGAGCAGATCAGGTGGACGGCCAGGAGACCAAGGAGGCCAGAGCAGATCAGGCGGATGGCCAGAGACCAAGGAGACCAGAGCAGATCAGGCAGGTGGCCAGGAGACCAAGGAGACCAGAGCAGATCAGGCGGATGGCCAGGAGACCAAGGAGATGACCTCAAGGTGGGGACAGGGTCAGGAGGCCTGGGAGGTGGCCGCAGGGCTGAAACAGGGTCAGGAGGCCTGGGAGGCAGCCGCAGGACAGGGACTGGATCAGGCGGCAGAGCCGCTGTAAGAGGAGTCTCTGGTAAGGCGGACGGAACTGCTGGAGGAGGAGTCTCGGGGGAGAGGGCGAAGCCGCTGGATGAATAGTCTCTGGGGGAGCGGGCAGAGCTGCTGGAGGAATAGTCTCTGGGGGAGCGGGCGGAGCCATGGAAGACTCTGTGGGCGAAGCCGTGGAAGACTCTGTGGGTGGAGCTGGGAGAAGCTCGACGAAGGCAGGCTCGTTGGCCGTGGCAGGCTTCGAGACTGGGGCCGTGGCAGGCTTGGACGAGGGAGCAGAAGATGCAGGTTTTGGCCAGGGGTTCCTGCCATAATCCACTGTGTAAAGGGATCCGCAAAGTTTCAGAGCCATCTCCACATATTCGCAGTGCGTCCAGTGAGGATCAGCCAGAGGCATCAGTTCCTTCAGTGCACTATTCAGACCGGTCTGGAAGAAAACCACCAGAGAGCAGTCTGGATAGTGTACTAAATTTGCTAGCTCTAAAAACTTACGGACATGATCCTCAACTGGACAGTCCCCTTGCTTCAGAAGCAAAATTATGACAGCCGCTAGATCCATTTTTGGTCAGTCTTCCTGTTACGAGGCAGGTGAGGATGGAGGATCTAAATGCAGCTTTTAATGTAAACAAAAGATGAACAAGGTAACTCAGAATAAAATGAAAACAAAACACAGGGAACCAGGTACAGAACATGACAATACATGTGAAGACTTGAAGACTGACAAACTAACCAGGGGAAACAAGGGCTTAAATACACAAGGGAAAACAAGGAACATCTGCGAAAACAATCAGGGAACAACGAACACCTGGGGAAACAATCAGGGAGAACCAATAATGAAATAAATCTACAAAGGCCTACAAAACAAGCTAGACGTTAAAATATTGTCAAAGATGTTGGCTAACCGATTCAGTAAAGTTATGACATCTCTTATACATATAGATCAGGTGGGGTTTATTCGGGGCCATCATTTTTCTGATAACATTAGGCATTTCATTAATGTGGGCAGTGGCGAACGATCAGACTCTGGTCGCTGCCATCTTGCTTGACACCGAAAAGGCATTTGATATGGTAGAATGGGATTATCTTTTTAAGATTTTGGAAATGTATGGGTTCGGGAATACTTTTATTGGGTAGATTAAGATACTTTATAGACACCCGGTAGCGGCGGTTCAAACGAAGGGATTAATTTCAGATTATTTTATTCTGGATAGGGGCACCTGGCAGTGTTGTTCTGTCTTGCCCTGGAACCATTAGTAGCCGCGATATGAAAGGAGGATGATTTTCCAGGGGTGGTGGTGGGAGGTGTGGCACATAAGCTTTTGCTTTATGCAGATGATATTTTATTATATGTCTCCAACCCTACTAGATCTATGCCTTGCCTCCACAGAATTATTAATTCCTTTTCTAAATTCTTAGGATACAGAGTGAATTGGTCTATATCCGAAGCTTTGGCTCTGTCAGCGTACTGCCCGGTGACGGCTTTTCAGCCAGGCGCCTTCCAGTGGCCCAAACAGGGCATTAAGTATTTGAGTATTTTATTCCCAGCAAATTTGTGTGATTTAGTTAGAGTTAATTTTGACCCTTTAATAAAAAGGTTTTCGAGCGATGTGGGCAGGTGGGCTTCATTACATTTATCTATGACTGGGAAGGTTAATGTCAATCAAATTAATTGTATTCAAAAATTCAACTACTTGCTACAATCTCTCCCTATAGATGTCCTCCTCTCTTATTTCAAGAAATATGATAGCATAGCTAAATCCTTCCTTTGGACATCCCAGATTACACTTCAGTAAATTACATAGGCCGATTGACAAAGGTGGCCTAGGCCTACCCAAGATTTAGTTTTATTATTATGCATTCGGTCTCAGACATTTGGCTCATTGGTCGCTTCCACCTGAGAGAGCCCCTCCTTGGTTTTGTACTGAACAGGAAGTTCTTGCCCCTATTTTGCCATTGCAAAGCCTTTCTATCAAACTAACCGGAGAAGTTAAGTTACACCTCATTATCTCGCATTTGCACGTGGTATGGACAAAGGTGTCCAGAGTGTTTAATTCAGACATCTATTTAAATGTGTTATGATCAGCAGACAGATCATTCTTAGGGGATGGAAGTCGGCTGGAGCGCCCTCATTTCAAGAGTGTTACACAGAGATGGGCAGGGTAGTGGCATTTGAAGAAATGTCATATAGAAGGCTAGACAACCATGATTTATTTAATAAAAAATGGGGCAGCTATTTAGCCTTTTTAGAAGGATTTCGGGGAGGAGCAGTGGAGAGAGATTTGTAGTTTTAAATGTGTTTGATTTTATATGTATATATATATATATATATATATATATATATATATATATAAATTTTTTGTGTATACTGAGGTTTTGACCACAGGAATATTTGTTGAGGGTCAGGGTGGGGTTGGGGATTGGAAGGGGGAAAGGGAATAATGGGGGTTAAAAGTTGATTCTGTGTATATATATATTTTGCTTTTCTGTTTCATTTGTGAGAATCAATAAAAAGTGTTAATCTAAAAAAAGGTAGATTACCCTACATAGAGAACCGAAGACTTAATTGAGGTGCATCTGATGCCCTTCTTCATCCTTTGAATACACCACTATGTCATTGATGTATATGAAGCAGCATTTACCTTTCAGATCCTTCAGAACACACTCCATGAGATGTTGGAATGTGGCAGCTGCATTTTTTAAGCCAAAGGGAAGATGTAAAAATTCATATAGACCTGAAGAAGTAACAAAGGCAGTTTTTGGTATGCTTTCTGATTCCATTTCCACTTGCCAATACATACTTTTTAGGTCTCGGGTACTGAAGATGCCTGCTCCATTTAAAAACTCTAAGATATCTTGGATTTGTGGCATAGGATAACAGTCAAGGTAAGTTTTGGAGTTCAACCCTCGGAAATCCACACAAAATCTGGAGCCACCACCCTTCTTCGGCACAAGGACGACTGGAGCAGCCCAAGGTGAAACTTGAAGGTTGGATAATCTTTTGGTCTAGCGTCTCTCTAATTTCCCTGTCAATGAACTGTTGCTTTTCAATGGACACTCTGTATGCTTTTTTACAGATAGGTACTTCATTGGTTGTGATGATGCGGTGCTTGACAATGTTGGTATGTCCTATTTCATTGGTACAGACAGTTGGCCAGTCTCTCATCAGGTCCTCAAGTTGGGTTTGAAACTCTGGGGTGGTGTCAGCATTGATGGCTAGCTGATGAATGAATGATTAGGTTTCTGGTGATTCTTCTGGAATTGGCAAAGCATGGTAAAAGGACAGTAATGCACTGGTAGAATTAATGGGTAAGAACGAAAATGTCCCTCCCAAACAGTCGTTCTTGTCCAGTAAGCTATATTGGGCTTTTTGAAAATCCAAATTTATGCCGGACGACAAAAAAGTCCATGCCTAAAATTATGGATACTGTAAGATCTGCATCTCCCATCACATACAGAGTAAAATCATACTTTCTCCCTTGCAGCTCACACTCACATTTATACAAACTGATGGCAGTTAGCACTTGTCCATTTGCTAATTTAAAAGTTTGACTACGACTTGGATTCATTTGTTCTCTGCCCTTCAGCTGTCTCCAACAAGATTCCTGAATAAGTGTCAGTGAGCTTCCCATGTCTATCATGGCTTGTAGATATCAGCCACAATGTAAGGCAGGTAAGGTCAAAATCTTCAAATCTAGCTGACCAGAGTTTTGAATGGATTACATAATACATGTGTTAGCATGGGTTGGTTTTTGGGAAATGTCTCTGTCGGTATGGGATTTTTTCCTCTGCACTTCTGCGTTGGCATGGCTCCAATATTTTTTAGCGTCTTCGAAGTCTCGCTCAATTTGAGTGCCAACTTTAACCAACTCACCTACCTCTCTTATGGTTCCATATAAGGCTTGCTAGACAAGGATTGCAATTCCTTAAGATGGCCTGCACAATCACTTTCTCTGACATTTCCTTCCATCTCAGACATAACACTCTGTAGTAATGAGCAAAATCACAGATACATTCTTTGGGGCCTTGTTTTCTTTCTAACAACCGTTTCGCCACTTCTGCCTTGTAGTCGTCATTTAAGAAAGAACAAAGGAAGCTTTTCTTGAATTGGTTCCAAGTATGTGTTGTTCTTCATTCAGCCAACCACCAGTCTTTAGCGGTGCCTTTAAGAACTGAGATAAGAGAAGCTAAAATTTCCTGATCAGTGAGAGGTTGAATGGCAAAGTATTCTTCACATCTTTTGATGAAAGAAACTGGATAATTTTCCTCATCATCCCCAAATTGTGGGAATTCAACTTTAAAAGGCGGATTGTATGGAAAGGTAGGTATATTGTCAGGATTGGATGATGAATGTTGACTTGCAGTTCTACTCTTGCCTTGTGGCACAGTTGGGGAAAGTAATGAAGGAGTTGACATCAAGGGAGCATATGACCTTAACTTTGCATCCATCTGTGCATATCTTCATTTCAAACAATCCACAACTGATTTTCCCAAATCTTGTATACTCAACTTAAGCACATTATGCACGCCCTCACACTCCCTCTTGGTCTTGTAGGTACATTTTTCTTCAACTAATCTACATTGTCCAATTAGTTCCTTCTGTGAATAACATTGGCTCACCTTTTGGGTGCAATCTTTGATGCTTCCCTCAAGGTTCATGACACATCCTGTTAACTCTTCTATTAACTGGTGGATAGAGGAATATGGGTCAAGTGCTGCTTCATCATCAGGAGGTGATAGAAGAGGAAATGGAACTTCAACTGGGTTGTCTGAGTTATTATCATCTTCTGAATTAATATACAATTCACTAAATATGGTAATGAGTTCTCTTAATGGTTGTGGATCTCTCCTTGTTACAAATGGCCAGTGGTGAAATCAGGATTGGGTTCATCCTCATCCTCCACACCGTAATACTGGCTTGCCATACTTTACTGTACAAGAACACAATATATTCAATATGCAAAATATACAGGTAGAGCTAGGTATAAGTACAACAAGGAACATAAAACAAGTAATAATACCAGTTGCTTAAATACAAAGTCTGAAATATACAATTTTGAAATTCTCGTGTCCCCGTACGGGCCACCATTCTATAACACCCCAGTCGCTATTGAATTAGGGTAGCTATAAGTTAAAAAAGGGGTAATCACCTGCATTTCATTAATTGAGTAATAGTATGTATTTAACCTGTTTAAACCTAGTTTAAACTTATACATATTTTTATCGAGTGCAATACATAACATAAAGAACTGTAACAAAACCTTGATGTAAACTGAGTGTCCTTATGTAAAGAATGGCATGACATTTTGAACAGGGAATAGATCAAAGTACAAACTTGAAACAGTGATATGACTATGAATTCATTCAAATGTAAATCAGAAAAAAAAAAAAAAAAAAAAAAAAAAAGATAATTGGAGCAGTCTTTGAATAAACAGAAAAAAATGGCAGAAGAGTCCAAAGAGCTTAAAGAAAAACAGTTTTATCTGTGAGTACTTGTTAGGTGACTTCAGGTCCAATTGTGATCACATCTTTTCCTTCACAAGTAAATCCTCTGTACATCAGTCTCTTAGCAATATCTATGCATGTTGAGTGGTCTACACCCCAAGAGCAGATGAGTAGGACAACAGGGAGTTCCTCAATTTAAATGAATAGAAAAATTCTATTCAGAGCCAAGTAACATGCTATGACTGTTACAGTCTATGCATGCTGGATTGATGATGGAAAGACCAGTGGAACCTCTGAGGCTGCAGATGTCTGCAATTAGCCAAGAGAGAGAGAAGTTAGTGAACCTAAATGCAGTATTTAATGAAGAAGATGAATATATAAACACATCTAACACATGGCTTGAAGAACAAAAGGAACTAATAGCTTCAAAGCAACTATGAACAAGACTAGACAGGGAATAACTGAACATGATGGTCTAAATAGGGGCACAAATGAAGGTAAACGCAAAACATCTGAACACAATGATGGAGGACAGGTGAGGATGATGACTGGGCATCTTGGGAAATGTAGTGCAGAATGTGATTTCAACATAAGAGTTTCTTGAAGACAGGGGAAAACACAGAACAGTTTGTAAAAGGGTTGGCTCCCAATGCCCAAATGAAGAGGATGGTACTGAGGAAGAGATATCAGGCGGACAGCCGGGGCACCATGGGATGTCTGACAGATGGTCAAGAGACCATCGAGTAGTAGGCGGACAATCAGGAGGCCAGGGAGGAGTCTGCAAACCGCAGGAGGAGCAGGGGTTTGAGTTCCAGGAGGAGGATCCGGAGGTGGAGCGGGCGGAACCACTGGAGGTTCAGGGATTTGAGATTCAGAAGGAGGAGCCAGAGGTGGATCCTCTGGGAGAGCAGATGGAACTGCTGGAGGAGGAGTCTCTGGGAGAGCGGATGAGGCCGCTGGAGAAGGAGCAGGAGGAGCCGCTGGAGAAGGAGTGGGAGGAGTCATGGAAGACTCAGAGGGCAGAGCTGCCATGGTCAGGAGCGCTGGCAGCGACTGGGAAATGGCCTCCATGGCTGTGATCACTGGCAGTGACAGGGGAACAACCTCTGTTGTCGTAAACACGGTGTTGGACCTCATGTGCTCAGACAGGAGACAAAGGCAGGCTTACACAGAATCATAATGACTGACTGAGGCCTGTAGGAACACTCAAAGCGAAACGGCACCAAAATCAAACAAAGGGAGTCCAAACAGACTACAGATCCCATCAAACATTGCTTACTTTACACCTAGGTGTGAAATTCTGAAGGATCGAACTCTCAACTCCTATTGGATGAAACACACAGCAGAACACATCCTTCAACCATGATGTCATCGAGAGTATAAACTCCAGAGATTCCTCCTAAGCTTTGCTTCCAGCAACAGTATTCGCCGCATCTGGTTGCAGCTCTGCTGCTCCCAGGTGTAGCCTCGCTGCCCAAGGAAGTAACGTACGTACCTGAACTTTGGCCATACAATCTCCATCTTGCTGGACGAGCCGAGATTCTCTGTGTTCCACCGAGTATGCTAACGGATCCGAAGGAGACCGCAGAGCAATCCGCATCTCACCCTTTTGCCTGCAGAAGTGAAGAAAGAAGATTTCTCTTCCTTCTTCGACCGAGCCAACTTTGCTGATATCTCTGCCAACCTGCCAAAAATTAGCCGCCATACCGCCCGCCGACATAGCGAGGAAACTGCCTCCAGTCACCACAGATTTGAGGAACTGAGTCGGAGTCAAACGACGAACGAACACACATTCTACCCATGTCCTCACGTGACTCAAGTAAGAGGTTTACATCTGGGCAGAGATAGATTATTATAGTGTGTTATTCTTGTGTATCAAGGTTATTGCTTGTACAGTTTACGGATCACCGAGTCTGCTCATTGCTGCTAATAATACTCAAGGTATTATTGTAACTTACTGTTACCATGAATGAAATTTGCTATGTTCTTGTCCAACCAAGTTGGGCTGTTTGTGCATTTCCGCCATCGAAGGTGAGACCGGCACACTGAGTTTATCCATTAACCCTCTGGGGTCTGAGGTTGTTTTGGGCCCTGGAGAAGTTTTGATGTGCCTTGACATTTGTGCTTTTTTCAGTTGCTTAAAAACATATTAATGGCTAAAGTCTGATAACACTGTATTCAGCACAAACTGGGCTACAATAATATGTGAACAACATGTATGTATATCTTTGTATTTTTGAGAAAATAAAATGTATGCATTTGAAGTCACTGAAATAAGGCCATATAACACATACTAAACATTTGTTCACAAGACTTTTGAGAACTGGATCTTGTAGCCTAGAGTTTTTGCTACAAAATAATGTGGAACCATCCTGATCACTCATTCATAAAAACAATATAGTCATTTAACTTTTGTAAGACACTTTTAGTGTTAGAAAGGCCATATGCGAGGAGGTGTGGAAGATCATGAATATTGATGCGATTCACACCTGAGGAGACAAAGACCCCTCCCCTGAGAGAGAATGAATGTGAGGAGACTTAATGATGGAATGTTTGTAGCTTATTCACAAAATCAAGTTTAAGTTAAAAGAAGTAATCTGACTATACATTTTCTTTACATAAAGACTTTACTTAAAAACTTTAGACCTACACTACCGTTTAAAAGTTTTTAGATCTGTAAGATTTTTTTATGTTTTTTAATCTTCTGCTCACCAAGGCTGCATTTATTTGATCCAAAATACAGCAAAAACAGTGATACTGTGAAATATTTTTACAATTTAAAATAACTGTTTTCTATTTGAATATATTGTAAAATGCAATTTATTCCTGTGATCAAAGCTGAATTTTCAGCATCATTACTGCAGTCTTCAGTGTCACATGATCCTTCAGAAATCATTCTAATATGCTGATTTTCTAATATGTGCATATTTACAGCACATTTTACACATTTACACCTGAACAGATATTTGCAAGCACAACCTTTGTTGATGATAATGAGGCAGCATAAACACTAGTTAAAATATAATATATATAATACTGGCTGGCAAGTCTGGAAATAGTCCAACTAGTAAAATATGTACATGTTTATATAAAATAGCATGTCAACTAATGTAAGTAAAGACTTACTCATCCGAAATTGTATCCTCGGCTGGATCAAGTCACTCTTCAAAATGCAAATGTTCCTCGTCGGATTCCCGCTCTTCTTCTGAGGAAAATGTGAACTCTTCGTCACTATCCAGGAGCTTCCTCACCTGTGTAGCATGCCATCTTTGTGCACTCCTTCTCTCCTTACACACACAAAAACACACACACTCACACACACACACACACACACACACACACACACACACACACACACACACACACACACCACACACACACATATACCCATTCACACACACCTCTACCATCCTCTCATTTATTATAGGCTTATCTGTTACCATATCTAATCATGTTACTGTTTAGTTTGTAGTTGGAAGTCAGAAGTTTATTGACTGCATTGTATTGATTATTATTTGATATTACTGCATCAATAAATTTGTTATACTTTAAAGAGAAGTGATTTGGTATTGTTCTGCATGCACCTGTGCCAAGGGCTGGCAGAGGATGTCAGTGCTCGGATTCAAGCCTTCATTGTTCCTTTTTTGAATGTCGATGTTCTCCGGACATCGTCTTTCCTAAGAGAACAATCCTATATTGAGACTGCTATACTGTCTGGTTATTAGTCCCTGATTCCAGGATGGTGCCCCAGCAATATTAATTCTTATTAATATTCTGTTGATTTTGATAATTGATAGTTATCTTTAATGATTGTTCATTTGAAGGATTAATAAGCTAATGTTGATTCTAATCAACTAATTATCTTTGATAAATAATAATTATTGCTAATAACCAAACCTGCTCCTGAACGAAGCCCCAACATTAATGGTGCCCCATGTGAGGGGTCCTACGTGCCAGTTTTGTCACAGTGTATGCATAAGAATCCAAAGTAATAACTTGAATCATTAGTTCAAAGTTTGGTTCTGTTTGACGAATGACTTCTCTCACGACTTGCCAAGCATAAGCCAGTGTAATGTGAACGTGCGAGTGGATTAGGGGTTGGTATGTTTACAATAGTCTGAAATTCGCACATTGCATATCTGTAACCTGTAAGCCACAGGTCGAAGCCTCACACCTGGGTGTTCGTGTCAGCATTATAGCAACTGTAACTCAACAAGCTATCAGAGCCACTGTGTCACGAGCATTTTACTGCCCTCGTAAAATGAGTCGCCAATTGACCCATGTGGCCAGAGCTGAAGCTCCTCAGAGGTCAGACGACCCAGCACTGCAAGATGTGGTTGCAGCTATCCTCCATCTCTCTGTAGAGGAGAGAGATAACCTCAACAACTACAATGTTAGTCGTTGTGATGAAGCATTGCAGGAACTAGTTGATTTGTCAACAACCCGGTCGGGAAGCCAGAGCGCAAAAACCTGGACCTCGTGGGCCAAATTTTCCTTCTTCATCACCGCAGAACCCAACTGCAAACCGCAGAGCACCAGGCCCAGCTCACCCAGCTGCAGAACAGCTACCAAGTGGTGCAGAGGGAAAATCTCAGCCTGCACCAAGAAGTTAGGTGCACCCAAGCTGCGAGAGTCTGGTCACAGGAAGATAATGCCCAGATTCAGGAGGTACATGAAACCCTACACAGACAGCTCAAAGCTGCCCAGCTAAGAGCAGAGTCAGATCAGGTAAGTGCAGCTGCTGACCTGGCCACCCAGGAAACGCACAGCACCACATCTGACATCGAAGAGGGCCCCCTCTTTAGCACAACCAGTAATGTAAATGTAAATGTGCCCCTAGGAAACCCAGGGACACACGCTAGGAGCCGAGCTGCGCCTAGTGGTACAGTCTCTGACTTCATCCTCCTAGACACCTTTCAAGCTCCTCCACTGGCACGCTGGTTGGTTGCAGGTGCCCCTCCTTCCGGTTGCACCTCAGTCTGTTTTCAGTCATGTCACCTTGTGTTTTGACCAGACTGATTCCATACCATGAAGGGGGGAAAATTACTTCCAAGCCCAGAGTGGTGTAAGTGGCTCGAAGGCCCCATTAGCCAGGGAGCTGTATGCAACAAGGGGCCCACCCCCAGGCATCGACAGGACTCCATCACCACCACGAAGGAGAAGTCATCCTCATCACTATAGCGTTCACCCAAAAGCCTGTGAAATGTTCTCGCAGGAAGAATGTGTCCCACTTTGAACATCGCTAGACACTGGCAGAATGACAGAACACGATTTGGAGACAGCTGCGTTTGCATTGTCCGCAAGTCTAGCTTCACCCCAATAAATAGCGTCTGTTGCCTCTGCAACAAAATGCTCTTGTCTATGTTGACTCGCCACCCTAGATTATTCAAGTGACTGAGAACAACATCTCTGTGTTAGGCAGCCAAACACTCTGAGTGAGCTAACACCAACCAACCATCGAAATAATTCAAAATGTGGATGCCCTGGATCCAAAAAGGCATCAGTGCTGCATCCATGCATCTTGTGAACATATGAGGTGCTAACGTAAGTCCATAAAGAAGGACGCAATATTGGTTCGCTTTGCCCCCAAAAGAGAAAACGCATGTGCCTTGGCATAATTTGAATGTGGAAATAAGCATCCTTCAAATCTATTGTCACAAACCAGTCCCCCAGCTGCACTTGTGACAATATGCTATAAAACAAAAACACATTCTCTCTCGTTCAGATTACCCAATTCAGAATGCCTTGTAACTGCTGCCAAGCCATCACACCAGCAGACAGAGGAATTAATGCATGCTTCTTTATTGTAGCGCAACGAGTAACCTCTAGACTTACCTTTGGGGGGCACCTTGCAATCAGCAGCACAGTGGAGGAAAGCCCTTGTGCCTCCTTCATTGTGACTGATTGAATTGGGTTTAACAATGTTTGCCTTATTATATTTAGGCATAATGTCTGTCGTCCTGAAGTGTGCTTAAGGCAGAAATGTCTACAGAAATAAAATCTCTTTCCTGGTGTTTTGAAAGGGAAAGAGTGTATGAACATCAGCGTTGGGTGCAATGCATTACTAAGAAATGAATTACTAAGAAATTACTAAAATTACTTTTTCATTGGAAAAAGTCAAGTAAGGGATTACTCTTAATTTTTCAATAATTTAATTATTTACTTCTGATGTAATTGTGTTAAATACTCTACAGACTATAGAACAATTCTATATAAAACAATAGTGAATTTAAAATCAATATTTAACATCTAATGTTAAAATGTATGTTTTCTCATTTAATTCAGCCCCCTTAAATTCTTTGGCCAGTTCGTGAATAATTTATTTGATTTTATATGATTTATTTGAAATAATTAATAGAACAATTTCATGTCTATCCTTGTATTTTTCATCTGGGCGGGGTTTTAGAAAGTAATTAGTAATAAGTAATGCAATTACTTTTCAGACAGAGTAATTAGTACAGTAGTCTAATTACACTGTAGAAGATGTAATTAGTAGTTAGTAATTAATTACTTTTTTAGAGTAACTTACCCAACACTGATGAACACTGGGGAAGAGCACTTGTGCTCATTGTACATTGAATTCTTTTATGCCTGTCCCGAGATCCTTGGCCTAGGCGATAGAGTCCGAATTCAATCAGGCGTATAAAAAAATGGGTCACTCTGAATGTATTTACAGCAGAGAATGCCAGATAGCCCATCTTCCATAGCATTAGAATGGGAAAGAATGTGTGAACATGGGAAAGAAATTAACATTCATTTTACTTTTTTTAAACTCACTCCCCAGCGTAAGTCATAGGGGAAAATTGAGCCATAACCTAACTTTGATAGGCAAATTTAAATACCAGTTGACCTCCATGGGAGAATTTTGATACCAGTTGGCCTCCATAGCAAATTATGATACCAATTTGCCTCCGTACGAGAATTTTGATACAAATTGGCCTCCCTAGCATCTTGCCTCCATACACAAAGTTTGACCAAGTGGTCTCTTAAGCAGAAACTATAATCCAATCCATATATAAATTATTACATGTTTGTTCCTCCATACACAAATCATGACCTACTCGATCATCCATACACACTAAATTTCGAGTGTCCGATGCGTGTCAAATGGCGGACTCGCACGAGGAGAAGCAAGATCGTGACTGATGGAGAACACAGAACACAACTCCTTAACAACGGAAAGACTGCAAAATCAGTGAGTACAGAACTAACACATTTTAAAAGGAGTGAGAAGCGCTGAGTATGTACCGCCATTGAACAGGGACAGAGATAGCATTCTTCACCCATCAAAGAAAAGATGGCAATAGCAACACCAACGAAGCAACCTGCGTGGCGGATCACAATATTGTATTGGAGAAAAATGCTCTTTTTTTTCAGCCTCTTAAATCCCTCATCCTCCGTGCAACAGGAAGACATAGTCCTCGATTCTGTGTGAGTCGCTAGTAACCAACAAGAAAATCTGGCAAGATGACGCCAAGCGCTCGCCTATACAGAGCCTGTAGCGTGACACCCTATGGGCGTTGCTTAAGTGTCATCAGCCAATAAATTGGCGTGATTGTATACAGGCTTCAGACCATGTGAGACCACTGATGTAGTCCCAATTGCATCATTAAGCAATGTTGATGTTTCCTTGAAAGGGAATCACCACATACTTTGATGCCTTGTGTGAGGTCCAGTTAATTTCAGTTGGTGCCAGTGTAATTCTCACTACAATTTTAACAAAAAATCTTTATTTAAGAAAAAAACGAATCCATGGATATGTTATGCACAAAACTGCCCTTATATAATCCTATTGAGAGTATTCCTCTAAAAGGGGTTCTTTGTTTTTGTGGGATTATATAGATATACAGTATACCAAATAATTGTCTTGGCTTTTATGTGGAGATTTTACCTTGAGGCATTTCACAGTAAAGGACATCTTTCAGATGGATCTGATTGAACTTGAATTTGGTCATGCCCTCTATTTGCCCCCAAAAACATATGCTGTTGTAGGGCTTCCTTTATTTCTGCTGTATTCAGTTTATTTTTATTTTATTTTTACATTTCTCCTCCGTAAAATGCATTCTCTTTTAATGGATTTCAGAGAGTCTTTAGTGATTTTTTGACTAAGCACCATGGATAACAACATGTTGTTCTCGCCTCTGAATTCATATTATCAGCCACAGTCCTCACACATGCCAGAATAAAGACTTGTACTGCACTGCAATGTACTGCACTGACTGCACTAAACATCTTTATTGGACAAGTAGCTTTGATCATTTTCAGGTAAAATGCCTGAATCCATTCACTTGCATCCATAAAGTATCTAGTTCTTTTTCTTTCTGGTCTAGACACAGCCAATGACAACATTATTTTTGATGCAAGAAATAAAGATCATTCAAAAAAATCAGTCAGATTGGGTTTCCCATGTTCCCTGTGTCTTTTCAAAGGCGTCTGTGACACGTCTGTAGCTCTTTTGGGAAGGAGGAAGTGGGAGCCGAATACACAATTCAATGTAAGTAATTTATTTTTACACTTTTCAGCTTTGCACCACAGTTTTCTTTTCAGCACAACATACAGTAAATGCATGCACACACAATCACTACTGCATGCGTCTCTCTCTCCCCTCTGGCGGTCTGGATTGCCTCTTTTATCCTTCTCCACTGCAACACAGAACAGCTGTTAGAGATAATTTCACACAGGTGTCAATCCTTACCGTTCTTCCTCTCTCGGCCACAGATGTTGCTCGGCCATGCCCACATCACCACAGAGTCATATCATAATTTTCTTAGCATTATTATTTTTTTCCCCCTGTGGACTACTTATAATGTTAGACAACAGATAGTTAATCATCTAATTTTCATGGCAGCAAGCCTTACATATACAAAATGCCTGTCACATGGGGGTATGGAATATTCTTAAAGTTGTTGCTGGAAAACTTGTCATTATGGTTCTGGGATAACAAATCAAACATTGCCTGTTTGCTCCAGGGTACACTAAAAACTGCTGGCTTATTTTTTTTTCCACACAAACACTGAGTTGAGCAAGTTTTTAATCTTTTTAAATTCCAGCCATTGGGGTCCAAACATCTGAGACCACTGGTGAAAGTGTATTTTTCATTATTATTTTAATTATATATATAAAAGATTATCAGCATATAACAATTTGAGAAAAAAATTGTATTCAAGTAAATTAACATGGATTTTAGCTTTCCTGTTATTTGGTATGTCCCTCTTTTGCCATAATGATGGTAAAAGTGTATTTATATATATATATATAAAAAAAAAAAATAAGCTAAAAATTATATTATCAGCCAAACAATTAAAGGTAAAGGTTTACAATTTTACTGTGAAAAAGAATTCATTTGTCTTTGGTATTTATTCCCCCATATACTGTATATATATTACTTTTTGCATTAGATTTATTTACATTTACTTAACATTGTTAAGAATAAAATAAATTTGATTACTGCCAAACAGTGTTGGGTGTATCAGATTACAAAGTAATTAGTTCCAGTAATCTAATTGCTTTTAAGGAAAAAAAAGTAGTGTAATGGATTTAATTTTACATTTATTGTAATAAGATTACAGTCACTGACTTTTCATTAATTTAATTACTTTTAAGGACATTACTATGGTTACACATATTTATAAAATAATGTTATTTATATAGAATACATATAAAACATTAATTATGCTCATATGTATGTCTGATTGTTTCTGTGACCACGGAAGGGCAAGGTATAACTAGTGTGTAACAATGAACAAGGTGGAAATATAAAAATAATTTTTAATTTGTTGAGCGGAAAAGTATTTTACAAAGTAGCTTAAATGTAAAGTAATTAGTAATTTAGTTACTTTTTCAATCAAGCAATCAGTAATCTGATTACAATTTTAGATTTGTAATTTATACTGGATTACTCTTTTGGGTAACTTACCTTACACAGCTGCCAAAACAAATGCAATTACTGCTCCATTTATAAATAATTTTGTTCACTATGTTTTTCAAGGTCATTCTCCTCATTAAGTTTGAATACTTAACATTTATTCTGAATTCATACAGTTGAAGTCAGAATTTACATACACTTAAGTTGAAGTCATTAAAACTCATTTTTTTAACCACTCCACAGATTTCATATTAGCAGACTATAGTTTTGGCAAGTCGTTTAGGACATCTACTTTGTGCATGACATGAGTAATTTTTACAACAATTGTTTACAGACAGATTGTTTCACTTTTAATTGACTATATCACAATTCCAGTGGGTCAGAAGTTTACATACACTAAGTTAACTGTGCCTTTAATCAGCTTGGAAAATTCCAGAAAATGATGTCAAGCCTAATTTAGCTTCTGATAGGCTAATTGGAGTCAATTGGAGGTGTACTTGTGGCTGTATTTTAAGGCCTACTTTCAAACTCAGTGCCTCTTTGCTTGACATCATGGGAAAATCGAAAGAAATCAGCCAAGACCTCAGAAAAAATTGTGGATCTCCACAAGTCTGGTTCATCCTTGGGAGCAATTTCCAAATGCCTGAAGATACCACTTTCATCTGTACAAACAATAGTACGCAAGTATAAACACCATCAGACCATGCACACATCATACCACTCTGGAAGGAGACTCATTCTGTCTCCTAGAGATGAACGTAGTTTTGTGAGAAAAGTGCAAATCAATCCCATTACAACAGCAAAGGACTTTGTGAAGATGCTAGAGGAAACAGGTAGACAAGTATCTATATCCACATTAAAACATGTCCTATATTGACATAACATGAAAGGCTGCTCAGCAAGGAAGATGCCACTGCTCCAAAACCACCACAAAAAAGCCAGACTACAGTTTGCAAGTGCACATGGGGACAAAGATATAACTTTTTTGGAGAAATATCCTCTGGTCTGATGAAACAAAAATTTAACTGTTTGGCCATAATTACCATCATTATGTTTGGAGGAAAAAGGGTGAGGCTTGCAAGCCGAAGAACACCATCCCAACCGTGAAGCATGTGGGTGGCAGCATCATGTTGTGGGGGTGCTTTGCTGCAGGAGGGACAATGACCACAAGCATACCTCCAAAGTTGGCAAAATGGCTTAAGGACAGCAAAGTCAAGGTATTGGAGAGGCCATCACAAAGCCCTGACCTCAATACGATATAAAATTTGTGGGCAGAACTGAAAAATTGTGTGTGAGCAAGGAGGCCTACAAACCTGACTCAGTTACACCAGTTCTGTCTGGAGGAATGGGCCAAAATTCCAGCAACTTAATGTGAGAAGCTTGTGGAAGGCTACCCAAAATGATTGACCCAAGTTAAACAATTTAAAGGCAATGCTACCAAATAAAAACAAAGTGTATGTAAACTTCTGACCCACTGGGAATGTGATGAGAGAAATAAAAGCTGAAATAAAGCATTCTCTCTGCAATTATTCTGACATTTCACATTCTTAAAATAAAGTAGTGATCCTAACTGACCTAAGACAGGGAATGTTTTCTACGATTAAATGTCAGGAATTGTGAAAAACTGAGTTTAAATGTATTTGGCTAAGGTGTATGTAAACTTCTGACTTCAACTGTAGTACATTATTTAAAGATTAGTTGATTGCATTTGATGGAAATTTGTCAAATCTTAATTGAAATGTGTAAATCTAAATTACACACTTACTGTAAACTTTACAAGTCTCTTATGATAAAGGTGGTTCCCTCAAGTAAAAAGGCAACAGGAACTGTGTAACAGTTACATTAAATTATGCTTTTCTGAGGACCAAAACAGCAAACTAACCAGGACATTTCAATTCATCAGTCATTAAATGGTCATATTTAGCATGGGGCTTGAGCTTTTAAATAAATACATACAACACACTGACAGCTGATGTATAGTGCATACTGTCCTATTGCAGCAGAGAGTGTCTGCCTCCTTGAAGACCTCGCTTCAGGTGTCAGGAATGTGGCTGTCTTACAGAGTCTCCCACGGGGTTCCTTGCCTTGGCTGAAGGATGTTTCTCCTAATTATGACAGAGAAGCCACAGGCCCCAGGGCATAGAACATTAGCTTCAGACACTGTGGGAAAAAAGAGCCAGGAAACAGTTGTGGAAGGTTGTGCTTTTTAAAATTTTTGTGTGGTTGTATGGAGGCAGGAGAAATGTCATGAAAGAAGCAGAGTTGTGGGTGGATTTTGGTGAGGGGTTGATGTGGCACTTTTTGTGGGACTTTCTTTGATTTGGAGAGAGCTGCATGTGAACATTTGACAGAAATATATGCAGTGGCTAGGTCCTGGCAGTAACAGAAAGGTAGTTAAACAGTTTCTTACTGTTTACTAACTTGACACAGTAATGGACTCATCTTTGATGAGGCTGTGGCAGCAGGGCTTGGTGACAATTGGGAGCAAGTTGGGTGATATAAAATGTCAATGACTATATTTAATGTGTTGGCATGTTGTGTGGAGGTGCTCTCAAAGCAATGTAATCAAGCAAGCTCTGTGGGATAATTAATTGTTGCAGATGGTGTCCTGGAAAGTATACAGGTGTCTTTAGAGAGGTGTAGTTGAAAGAAGATGAACAGTGCTCTGTGAAACACTAGGAAAGAAGATCTCCATCCATGCACACACACAACATGTCCTACATAATGAAAACAAAAGATGTTTCCTTTTCTGACACTCATTTACAAGCAGGTGCAACGTGTATGTGTGTGCTGGTGTGGTGAAGAATGCATTCTTGTATGCCAGTTTGTTAATAAAGCACCAGCAAATAACATAAATGTTAATGAGATGGGCTGGGTAAGGCTGACAGTTGACATTACAGTATATAAAATGAGGTTGTTGTGAAGATGGTCATTTCAAAATACATATTGGTAAAGCAGTTCTTTAGGTTTTTAGTTGGTATGAAACATGTTAGAGTGGTTTTATTTTGTTAAGCAGTAGTCGCATTAGAGACTGAAAATGTGGGAAAGTTTACTAAACAATATTTCACATTTTATGATAGTATGAACAATGTTTACCCTGAAATTGCTTGTTTTATATACAGTAACACATTTTTTGCAACTTATTTTAATAAGACTATTTACATAATTTGATTGATGTAGACTTATTATTATTGTTTAATTTTACTTAAAATGTGCATTCATATAGTTATATATTCGATGTGTGTTTGATAGTTTTTAACTAGTCTGCATGTAGTTAATGATACTTACACCAAGCTATAAAATGTGAGATAGATCCATAGCTTTAGCAATATTTCACTGTAACTCTTTCCCAAAAAGTTTTAGAATTAATTTTAAATTTTAAAAGCTTTGTTCATTGAGGAGTCAAAACCCGCTGGAGTGCCAAATTAAAAAAAAAAAAAAGACTGATGGCTGCTACAGTGGCCCCAAAAATATCTGAACACTTAAACTACACTTATAAATGTAGAAAGGTTGCAACATGATTATTGGAGTATATAACAAAATATCAAACCAAGTTCCATTTATTTTAAAGGAAGATAGCACAACTAAACTTTTCAAACCAAACATTTTGCAAAAAAAAAAAACAGTATTTGGACACTTTCTGGTTGTCAAACATGTCTATATGTTCATCAAAAGTTGATCATCTACACCTTTGTTTACTCTGCTAGGGCACCTTCATTGAATTTTAAAGAATTACTCCATTTCTAGAAGGAATAATCATTGCAGAAATATTTGCTTGGGTATGTCTAAAGCTCACTGGAAATCCTTTGAGTCCTTTGTAAATCCTTTGGGTTCTTGGGAAGGTCGTCTGAAAGAAGCGTCCTTATGAGATGCCTTCACATGCAAATCGCTGCCTGTGAAGTCATTGACTGACAGGGCAGTGAGGCATCAAGGCAGCAGCTGCCTTACCTTTCAGATGCAACGCATAAATCCACTAAAAATCACCTTGGAACCCACTGGTTAGAAGTAACTGAAAAAAGTGAAGTTAGTTCAGAGAAAATGTCTAGGAAATTTTGTTTGCAGATGCTATTTGGTGTGATATTTTGTTAGAAAGCAATGACATTATACTGTATACATGTTTGGTGTTTTAACTGTCCAAATATTTTTGGGGCTGTTTTGGCACTGTAAATGCCAAAACTTAAATGTCTGTGGATCAGGGGCAGTGCCAGGATTTTTTCACAGGGTCCAGTGATCAGTCTGGGGTGGCAACGAAATTCCGTCCGACTGGGGGGCTGGTCCCCTCTCAAGAACCACCCCTGCTGTGGATTGTATGCCATGAAGTGCTGCAGAGTGACATAGCAACTGAGAAACTGCAGATATCCCAATGCTGTTTCTCTTTTTTGGAGTAAGACACTTACCCAGCAATGCAAATCACTTTGGTTAAAGCCCTGATAAATTAATATTGCAAATGCAGCTTATTGCTTATTTAAGCCTCATGTAATATTGTGCAACATGCAAACAAAAACTCCAGCACTTTTCTACGGGCTTATATATATATATATATATATATATATATATATATATATATATATATATATATATATATATATATATATATAAAATAAAAAAATATATAAGTAAAAAAAAATTATATATATATATATAAAGCTGTGTATGCGTTTCCATTTTGCGTTTATATATTTTGCTTATTAACTCAAAAGTCATTTTTACTGAATTAAGTAGAATTTTAAATGTTTATGAAATTGAAATGTCAATTAATTAAGAATGTTTTCTGGGTTTCGTTTGTTCTGGGCTGTTACAGAACTGTGGAGCCATTCAGCACCATGGAGAGTTCACCAAAATATACCTAGTCTTCCACGAAAACCGTTTACCACTCATTTATTTGTCTTTTGCACGCCTTTAAATGGCGTGTTTCATGTAAGTAGTAGGCGGAGCAGAGGAGCTTGCGAGCGCTGGCCATGAGAGAGCGCGACAGTCGCGCGGAGGAGAGAGTGAGCTGTTGATGTGCGGACGCGCGAATGCGGATTATCCCGCTACACAGGAGCTGACCTCAACATCACTGCAGCAGCGCTCCATCACTCGCAACGTGGATTTAACATTTCTTGAAAATATTTGAGAGTAAACCGGATTTTCTGTAGGGGAAGAAGCACTCTTCTGCGTACAAGGTAAAGCAAAGCTACTTTAAGAGATTTATACAGTTTCACAGATGAGTTTTTGGCACGAACTCGTATCACATTGCACATATCACAAGATACCCCCATTTGTATTTTCATTAATATGCTTATTTTTAATATAGAGACGTAGACGTCCATTTGAACAGGGGTAGCACTGTTCTTCTAATGTAAACGGTCTCTTCTATATCAATTTGAAGACGTGTTTTTGAACATGAAACACAATGTAAATTCCTATTCATTGTGTTCCTGTTATTTCCATATCATAAATATTCCTGAAATAGATGATCCGGTGTCATTGCTCAAAGAGAGGACTGAAGGATGCATTCAGGAGTCCGAACATGAACATTCTCTCTCTCTCTCTCTCTCTCTCTCTCTCTCTCTCTCTCTCTCTCTCTCTCTCACACACACACACACACACACACACACACACATGTTGGTGCAGCTATCATTATGTGGACTCTCCATAGACAATGATTTTTATACTGTCTGAACTATAGATTCTATCCCCTAACCCTACCCCTAAACCTATCCCTCACAAAAAACTTTCTGCATTTTTACATTTTCTAAAAAACATCATTTAGTATGTTTTTTAAGCAATTTCAATTATGGGGACACTAGAAATGTCCTCATAAACCACATTTATAGCATAATACCCTTGTAATTTATCTGAAATGCTGAAATGTAATTGTATTCAGCATATATCGTAGACCAGAGCAACTTTTCCCACTTTTTATTCCAGTGAATATTTCTCAGGGTAGGTTTATAAAAAGTCCCTTTCTGTTTGGTTTCATTCTTTGAAGTCTTGACTACAAAAAAAGCTATTCTAATTTTCCACAGATATTGCTCAGGAAAAAGAGATACATTATAGTGAACACAGTGACCATGCTATATAGCATAAGTTCAAACCTGCCATTAAAAAGCCTATCAATACAATAATTAGTTGTTTAATACAAGTTAAGCTCCTTCGACAGCATGTGTGGCAAAAATATTGATTACCACAAAAAAATATTTTGATTCATCCCTATTTTTCTTAAAAAGAAAAAAAGAAGCAAAAATCAAGGTTACAGTGAGGCACTTACAATTGAAGTGAATGGCCCAGTTTTTGAAGGGGGTTTAAAGGCAGAAGTGACAAACTTATAATTTTATAACTGCATTAATTCTTATGTAAAAAACATATTATTTGAGCTGTAAAGTTGTTTAAATCTGTTGTTTCATCATCATGGAAACAAAATTGTAAAACTGGATAAAACTTCACACAGAAAAGTCTAGTAAGTGATTTTATCACACTAAAAGCAAAGAAAGGATAAGTCAAATTTATTTTTTGTGTTAATCAACATTATGCCATAAATGCTTTTGATTGATGCTGTTGTATTGAACCCGGAATATTCCTTTAAATAGTAAAATTATGAAATGGCAGAAATATGAAAGGCAACATACAAAAATGCCACAGAAATTACACAACATATGGCAGAACATATACTTAATGTACATTCTAATTCCTCATGTTTCATGTCTAATCTAAGCATTTAATTTCTTACACATTAACTAGGATGAATAATGCTTATGCCCTAAGCAGCACTTAAAAATTCTGTCCAAATGTCTTTTGGACATCAAATGTCTATCTGCAGAGTTCTTATCGCATCTATATAATTTGTAACCCAATAGTGTGTATTTTGTTTGTAATAAATCCTCAATGTGAATACTGCCAGACCCATGGCAGTCGTCATGGGCTGCGTGTGAGGATCGGGTTTCAGGCCAGCCCATTCCCAGTACATCAGCCTTCACAGGAAGCCCTTCTGAAAACCCCTTCTCTGTGATGGCTTGCCTATCAGTGTGGCATGCATGGTAAATGTCTTGACCATGGCCACTGTGTGCTGCTCCACTCACCACCTCTTCACCTTTCTTCACAAATCTTGTGGAGAGCTCGTTCACCATTGAAACATAGACAAGGCCCACTATTGCTTAGAAGACGGTCCACGCATCCGTGTTGGTATCAGTTGCCTTAATTCAATAGCTGGCTGCCAGGGTGAGATTAACTATTCAGGGCAGGTAGTTAAAGGGGTTATTGTGTTGCACCGCTGTGGAACAGCTACGATTGGGGAAGCTTTTGTCTACGGGGGCTCCATGCCAAAGCAACACCCAGGGCAGGGACGGATGGAATTCTACACACATGTATCTCTCCGTCAGACATCTGTCAACTCACAGTGTGTGTTGTAAATACTTAGGTGTTGCACACAGCAAATGTTTCACTGTGGGTTTTTTGGCAAAGTTTATGCAGTTTTAAAAGTGAAATAGTTGCTTGGGTTGAAGGCAAGCATTATTTTAGAGAAAGATGCTTTAATAGGGGCTCTAAAATATAAACAGAATGCCTGTGTAGAGCCGAGGAGGGCGGGGCCGGGTTGGAATGAGACACACCCGGTCCCCAATCAGCCTGATGGGGCGCGCGAGGGATAAAGGCGGCCGGAGACGACAGTTCGAGAGAGAGAGAATTACAGGCAGCTGTACTGTGTGGTTTTGGTTGTGTGTTTTGTTTAAATTGTTTATTAAATTATTATTTAAGTTGTCAAACCGGTTCTCGCCTCCTCCTTTCCACTAAACCCCCTTACACTGGTGCCGAAACCCGGGAAGGAGGAGGGATTCCCGTCGCAGAGTCCTCGACACTGCCGTCCACCCAAGGGAGCACCGCTGCTGTCCGACGGGGGACGGAGTAGCCCGACCACCCGGACGCGGGGAACGGCCGCCATCCGCGAGGCGAGTGGGGACAGGACTCCCCGACCGCCTGGAGCGAGGGAGCCGCTGCTGGGGGCGGAGGAGTGCCCTGCCATCCCCCGGGAACGCGGAGGGGTCGAGAGAAGACCGCCGTCCGCGGGGGGAGGAGGGAAGCGACTCCCCGACTGCCTGGAGTGGTAGGGCCGCTGCCAGGGGCGGAGGAGAGTCCCCACGGGACGCCGGGAATGCGGAGGGGCGTTCTGTCCACTGGGGGTCGGAGGTCTGACTCCGGTCTGCCCGGGGAGGAGCGGCTGCAGTCCGCCTGAGAGGGTGGAGTAGTGATCAGGGACCACGCGACGGCGCATCAGAGAGCCGGTGAGTTTCTTTTTTCTCTCTCTCCTCTCTCTCTCTCTCTGTCGCTCCGTGTTGGCCTTTCCCTCGCCATTTTGTGGTGTTGTTTTTTTGACCCTCCTGTCTCCTCCCAGGTCGAGGAAGGCGGGGAGGACCTGCCGGCAGTCGGGGCATAAGGCACGCCCCCGGAGAGGAAGGGTGGGGGGGGATGTACGTCATGCCGGGGGCTCCCCGGCCTGAGGCAACGCCGGGAGGAGTGTAGAGCCGAGGAGGGCGGGGCCGGGTTGGAATGAGACACACCCGGTCCCCAATCAGCCTGATGGGGCGCGTGAGGGATAAAGGCGGCCAGGGACGACAGTTCGAGAGAGAGAGAATTACAGGCAGCTGTACTGTGTGGTTTTGGTTGTGTGTTTTGTTTAAATTGTTTATTAAATTATTATTAAAGTTGTCAAGCCGGTTCTCGCCTCCTCCTTTCCACTAAACCCCCTTACAGCCTGTTTTTATGTCTGTTTAACATACTAACAAGAAAAATTATTTTTATAGGTCCAGTAATTTGTGTGCTGCTAGCTGCACCAAATGGAATTGCACAAATAATGGTTGTTTTCATACAGGTTTCCCAAACATTTCCCTGTCTAGGGCTGCACGATTATGACAAAATTTGTTGATTCTTTTCCTTGAAATTGTAAAAGTATTTAATTTTGACTAATACAATTTACTATAAAATACCTATTTCGGGTGAATCAACTGCATGCCGTATTCTTTGTGCACATCCAAAACAAGCTAAAAACTGTTTGTGAATGATTCTATTGCTTTTTTATACATCAGTTAATCAAGACTAAACATTTGACCTCACATTGGCCCTTAAAAGTATAAAAAACTAAGCTATTGTTCAAATGAATCAGTTATATACAGTATAAAGCAATGGACATGTCTCTGGTTGGTTAAAATGATCAACCACTGTACAAATATAATAATCATAAAATACAAAATTACATATAAATTTTAACATGACAAGTAGAACTACATGGACTGCTGCAATTGACACTTTTCGCAATTAGTCAATTATTTATTTGATTAATTATGCAGTCCTACCCCTGTCTGTTGTTGTCAGACAACCAGGTAGCCCCGCCCCAAACTCACGCCATTGGTTGAGAAGTGTGAGTGTTTAAAAAAATAGAGCAATGTTTTGAAAGTGCCACTGAGCCACGTTCATTACATTCTTCAGGAAGTCAACCTATGCATGGCTAACTTGTAGTCACTGTAAGTGTGTAGCTGTCATTGTGGAAAGTGAGGGCGGAAAACTGAACATTTTGCCCGAACTCATCAGACAACATAGAGTCATTACTGTAGGCTACTATTGTATTTACACATTCATGCATATGCTGAAAATGCTTACCTACAATTCAGTACATATTGAATGCTATGTGTGAGCATAAATAAGTGAATTCAGACAAAGTTGTAAAAGCAACTGCACTTTGTGAATGACTCTACAGTCACATTGTGTCCCGAATGAAGAAAAACAACCTGAAAATCAATTTGACCATTCAAACTGAAAATATAATTTGAATCGACTCTTAAAGCATATGTGGATATGGTTACGATTGGGTTTGTAAAACCAAGATTTCATGTAAGGAATAATTGATAAACTGTTTAATTATTGAAAAATTATGCACACCCAAGGTGGTAAAACGTCACTTTAGAACTGGCAACGGAGGATTGCGAGGCTTGTGCTGCTTTACTCAAGGACTTACTGGATAATGAGGTAGTGTGTTTGTGCGTGTGTGTTTGTGTGTGTGAGTTTGTATTTGAGAGATCGAAAGAGAGAAACTCAGAGAGATCGCTTCTGGGATTACCTTTTTTTGTTGCAGCTCTCGTCAGAAGTGACATCGCTTCAAAATCGGCAAGATGTGAGTTTAAGCACTTCTCAGCAGCAGCGAGTGTCGCCAAATTTGGAACTACTTGAAAAATAATTGTACACCTTAGAATGTCCGTCAACCAATCAAAATCAAGCATTCAACAGACCCGTGGTATAAGTGTTTTTATTTCAGCCTGATTTTATTAAAATCATCAAATTTTTTTGTAAAATGATTTGGGCTGCAACTAACAATTATTTTGATAATCTACAAATCTAATGATTATTAGAATGATTATTCAACTATTCTGGTGATTATTGCAATGATTAATCATTAGCTCTTAACCAACTATTCAGCTTGTGCATTGACTTAAAATACTGTATTAAATATGCTTACTAACCATAAAGAGGGAAAAATATCATCTTTAAAAATACCTCTAAATGACATTCACTGAAATGAAAAAAATACTTTTTATTAAGTTTAATTCAGTAATAAATTCACTGCAAAAAAATTATATTGTTATCAAGTGTTTTGTCTTGTTTTCCATTTAAAAATATCTAAAAAATACTTTAAAAAAGATACATCTGAGTCACAAGTTCGAATCCAGGGTGTGCTGTGTGACTCCAGTCAGGCTTCCTAAGCAACCAATTGGCCAGGTTGCTAGGGTGGGTAGAGTCACATTGGGTTAACCTCCTCGTGGTCACCATAATGTGGTTCTCGCTTTCGGTGGGGCCGCGGAGAATAGCGTGAAGTCTCCACATTCACTAGGTCTCCGCAGGAACGTGTTCAACAAGCCACGTGATAAGATGCACGGATTGACGGTCTCAGATGCGGAGGCAACCGAGATTCATCCTCCGCCACCCGGATTGAGGCGAGTCGCTATGTCACCACAAGGACTTAGAGCGCATTGGGAATTGGGCATTCTAAACTGGGGAGAAAAGGGGAGAAAAAAAAAATTTCTTGAGAAGCAGCATATAAGGCCTTGTTCAGACTGCCACTAAAAATCAGATTTTTTGCATATCCAGATTGTATCCAGTAAGTTTTTGATAGTCTGGACAGCAAAAAACCACATGAAATCAAATTTTTCAGAATCTGATTCAAACCACATCAGGAGGTGGTTTCAAATGCGATTGAAATCTGATTTTTTTCAGATGTGTCTCAGTCTGGACGCTCTGGCTGCTCAAATTGGTTTTCAAATGGTCTTTTGCATCACTCTTAACGTCACACACAGCGATGACGTCAAAAATCGGTGACTGCAGCACGGAACATCACAATATTTACCAGTCTCCTCCGTCGCTGAGTTTTTCTTGTGCGACTGAGGAGTTCTGTACTGCAACTGGACAGGGCGCTTATTTGGAGAGCGAGATGATGCACCTCCATTTTTCTCGCATCTGTTTTGAAAGCATCATCACGTGGGTACGCCTACGTTGTTACCAAAGCAACCCATGCAGATAGATTGGTTATGTCTGAACGCGCAAATCTGATTTGATCACTTGCAATTAATTGTGCGGACAGTCTGCCTGAAAATATCTGATTTGAGAAAATTTGCCTGCAGTCTGTACATAGCCTGTGTGTCACATCTAGATGTGTTTTTGTTCATGTTTTGTGTGAATGTCTTTTATTTTGAGAAGTGTTTCCATGTCAGGTGATTATCCTGTTTCCCTCATGTTCATGTGTCCTGTTCCCATTGGTTATAGTCTTGTTATTAGTTCTGTTATGTCATTGGTTCATGGTCATTGTCTTGTTATCTTGTTTATTAGTTCAGTCTTGTGATTGGTTGTCTTGTTTACTTGTTACCCATGTCTGTGTATTTAAGCCCTCATGTTTGCCATTGTCTCTTGTCAGGTATTGTGTTGTAACGTTGTTTGGATGTCAAGTCAAGTCAAGTCAAGTCAAGTCTAGTTAATTTTTATGTTTTGTAATCACGTTTTTGGTTTTCATGCTTCTAGTAATAAACTGCACTTGGGTTCTACACTTCATCATCTTCATCTGCCTGTCATTGCCAGCAGCATTACAGAAAGATATTTAGACTTGCTTTCAGAGAATGTATCTTGAATATGTGTATTTTGTATATATGTGTATTTTTTCACTTGTTTATACTTCTGCCAGTGCAGTAAAGACAAAATATATTTATATTCAAGATATATTTTCTGAAAGCAAGTCTAAATATCTTATGTTGCTTCATAGGTAAATGTATCTTTTTTTTTAAGGATTTTTAGCTATTTTAAAATATTAAAATATTTAATATTTACTACACTCTCACCTTTTTGTTCACTTCGATCCATGTTTAACTCACAAAAAACAAACTCTCTCCTCTTAAAAGAGCTGTGTATCACCATTTTTCTTCATGATAAGATACACATCGCAACACATATGAATTATGATTCACTATGTTGCGAGCCATCACATTATAATCTAGCTGCAGCGAGCGCATGCGAGGGACAAGCGTCCCCACGCCAGAGTGTGCATCAGCCGTGATGCAGTTTCAATCTCTGCGCTGACCGCACAGAGAAATGCCAGTTTTGGAGTTTATACTTATTTACATGACCTGCTCCTTGTTATTTGAATTTAAATAAAGGATGCTTTAAAGATATAATGGCGGGGTGTTTCCTTTAAAGACACTCGACACGTTTTGCTTAACCGGAACAGCAGCTCTGGCTCTGCTTTATTTCACAATGCGAGTGCTTCTATGTTATTTTGTACTTTTGTATAATTCCCACATTCTTTCTGATCTACATCACCTTAAGCTGTTTGGAAAGTTTGGAGTACCTCTGGACTGTGAGCTATTTTATTCCTCTCTTCATTCAGGCACGAGCTGCAATGCTCCTCTCGCACTTCATCATTAGAGTTTAATGTGATCTCGTTACGTTAAATGAGTTCAAATGACTATTCAATGAACATTTTTGTTGACAATGTTTTATTGTCGACGTTGTCGATAACCTTGTTTCAGCCCTAAAATGATATTACATGGTTCCTTACATGTGTTTTTCTCCTAAAACAGATGAGGTTTTGAAGGTTATTGTTCTATCAAGTTTTAAATCAGCAAAACCTACCTCACTAACCTAAACCTTAAGCTAAAGCTAATCGATTGTGTCACAAATATGAAATGAAAAATACAATTTCTTTTGTGGTGCTTTTATGACACTTTTAGCTCGTACCCCAACCCTTTGCATAGCAAGCGCAATCAGTTGAGCTTCTGCACAGTTTGAGCACATTTGAACATGCGTGTAAATGTATTTGGCTATGTAATGGATACCTTAAAATGTATCGCTTTACAAGTCATGAGCTATAGTAAAAGTGTTTTGAATGTCATATTGTAAGCAGGGCAAAAAGTGTTAATTAATTGATAATATGCATGTAAGGGGGTTCAGTGGAAAGGAGGAGGCGAGAACCGGCTTGACAACTTAAATAATAATTTAATGAACAACTTAAACAAACACACAACCGTAAACACACACACAGTACAGCTGCCTGTAATTCTCTCTCTCTCAAACTGTCGTCCCCGGCCACCTTTATCCCTCGTGCGCCCCATCAGGCTGATTGAGGACCGGGCGTGCGTCATTCCAGCCCGGCGCCGCCCTCCTCGGCTCTACACTCCTCCCGGCGTTGCCTTAGGCCGGGGAGCCCCCGGCATGACGTACATCCCCCCTTCCTCTCCGGGGGGCGTGCCTTGCGCCCCGACTGCCGACTTGTCATCTCCGCCTTCCTCGACCTGGGAGGAGACAGTAGGGGAAAAACAACAACAACACAAAATAGGCGAGGGAAAGGCCAACACGGAGTGACAGAGAGAGAGAGAGGAGAGAGAGAAAAAGAAACTCACCGGTTCTCTGATGCGCCGTCGCATGATACTCGATCACTCCTCCACCCTCTCAGGCGGACGGCAGCCGCTCCTCCCCGTGCGGACCGGAGTCAGACCTCCGACCCCCGGCGGACAGAACGCCCCTCCGCATTCCCGGCGTCCCGTGGGGACACTCCTCCGCCCCTGGCAGCGGCCCTACCACTCCAGGCGGTCAGGGAGTCGCTTCCCTCCTCCCCCCGCGGACGGCGGTCTTCTCTTGACCCCTCCACGTTCCCGGGGGACGGCAGGGCACTCCTTCGCCCCCGGCAGTGACTCCCTCACTCCAGACAGTCGGGGAGTCCAGTCCCCACTCACCTCGCGGACGGCGGCTGTTCCCCGCATCCGGGTGGTTGGGCTACTCCATCCCCCGTTGGATGGCAGCGGCGCTCCCCTGGGTGGATGGCAGTGTCGAGGACTCTGCGATGGGAATCCCTCCTCCTTCCCGGGTTTTTGGCACCAGTGTAAGTGGGTTTAGTGGAAAGGAGGAGGCGAGACCGGGCGTGCGTCATTCCAGCCCGGCCCCGCCCTCCTCGGCTCTACAATGCAGTTCCCTGTTTGTCATTCACTCGACGTTGTGGCGATGTAGTGACACTAGGGGTCGCTCTTGGGAGCCCCAAACACCTCTGCTTTTTTTGAAAAAAGGAATTTGCATGCCACTCCCCCGAACATACGGGTATAAATGGAGCTTGTATGCAACCACTCATTCATATTTTCTCTTTGGAGCCGAGCGGTTCTATTCATTGAAGCTAAATTCATCCGTGAAAGTTCATTCACCTCATCTGCTGGATTCAACAGAGCATTTCAGCGGCTTCTCCCCCTCTACACCCGTGGAGTGCAGAGAACGCCCCTGGGCGCTTCGGCAGAAACAACTAAAAGAATATATATATATAAAAAATTAAAAAAGAGTATATTTTCTTTCTAAAAGAGCAGCACACACTGAACATCTTTTTAAAGATGCCTTTCCATCTGTGTGTTATTCCTGGTTGCGGTCGATATCTCTCCACTTCTGACGGCCACGATCACTGTCTTTCCTGTCTGGGCACTGCCCGTGCGGAGACATCGTTCGTGGATGGGTCTTGTCCTCACTGCGAGAACATGACCATGGCAATGTTGCAGTCGCGGCTTGCATTTGTAAGAAAGCAAGCCACCCCAGCGGCTCCCCGCCTCGGTCCTTGTACCTACGGATATGAGGCTGTGCCGGTTAGCACTGGGGGCGATTTGGGGACCTCAATGGGACCACCTCCGCCAGGTATCCCCCCATGGACCTCCCATTCCCCAGCACGCTCGCTTGCTCTGGTCGGGCACTCGGACGAGATCGCCGGCTCGTCTTAGGGCAAGTTCGACATCTCGTTTGGAGCTCGGGAAGAAGATGAGTTATCGAGTGCAGCATCGCAGAGCGGGCTCGTCCAGTCGGACACAGAGGCTTCTACTGGGCTTCCTCCTTTGGGAGTGATCGCCCAGTCCCAGGCCGACGCGGAAATAATGGACATGCTTTCCCGGGCGGCCGCGAGCGTCGGACTAGAGTGGAACCCTCCGCTCTCCCCTGAACCCTCGCGGCCTGATGATTGGTTCCTGGGGTCAGGGCGCCGCCCACGGCCATGCCCCGCCCCCGTTCCTTTCTTCCCAGAAGTGCATGAGGAGCTGACAAGATCATGGGAGGCACCTTTTACTGCCCGGTCCCAGTGTTTCAGCTCCCCCGCTCTCGCTACCCTTGATGGCGGAGCAGCCAGGGGGTATTCGGTGATCCCCCAGGTGGATAAGGTGCTCGCACCTGTGCCGCAGAGCACCGCCACCTGGTGTGGGTGCCCGAAATTCCTGTCCAGGGCCTGTAGGTTTACGTCGTCCCTGACGGCTAGAGCTGGACAAGCCACCTCCATCCTGCACACCATGGCTCTTCTGCAAGTACACCAAGCCAAGGCGCTAAAAGAACTGCACAAGGGTAATTCTGACCCGGGATTGATGCAGGAACTGCGCTCGGCGACCGACCTCGCTCTACGGGCGTCCAACTGCAACTACAACACCGGCTCTGCCGCAGCCCGCCCCCGTGGCCCGGCCCCAGCATGGAGCCCAGCGCAGGAAGCAGACACCACCCGTCTCACGGCCGGCCGCTAAGAACCTGAGGAAGTCTTCAAAGCGCCCCTGTGACGGGCGACCCAGGGGTAAGGAGACCCACTTCTCCGGAGCTGGTGAGCAGACCACTCCATCCCCCAGTGGAGGGCCGGGAGGAGAATCTTTCGTTTCATTTTCATTTAATTTCACTACATGTCCAAGAGGCTGCGGTACCCAAAAATTCAACAAAAGAGCAGTTTTCTTGTTCCCTGGGTCACACGTTCGGTGTGCTCGGTGTCCAACTGCAACTACAACACCGGCTCTGCCGCATCAACAGCCAAGGCGGTCTACGCTCCCATTGCATGTTACAACTCGTCCGCCCTCTCCTCCACTGGAGTCAGCAGTGCCTCAAGTTGCTACAAGCCACTCACATCCCGGGCGATCTCAACACCGCAGCGGACGTGCTGTCACATCAGGTTACCCTCAGGGGAGAGTGGAGACTCCACCCTCAGGTGGTCCAGCTGATTTGGAGTCGATTCGGTCGAGCACAGGTAGACCTGTTTGCTTCCCGGGAATCCTCCCACTGCCTGCTTTGGTATGCCCTGACCGAGGCACCCCTCGGTATAGATGCTCTGGCACACAGCTGGCCCCCTGGACTACGCAAATATGTGTTTCCCCCAGTGAGCCTACTTGCACAGACCCTGTGCAAGGTCAGGGAGGATGAGGAGAAGGTCATCCTAGTAGCACCCTACTGGCCCACCCAGACGAGGTTCTCGGATCTCACACTCCTCGCGACAGCCCCACCTGGCGAATTCAGCTGAGGAAGGATCTTCTTTCTGGTAAGTATGGGAAGCACAACTTGATCATCAGGTTCCTGAGAGGTGCCAGGAGGTTGAATCCCTCCAGACCGCACCTCGTCCCCTCATGGGACCTCTCCGTAGTCCTTCGGGGTCTACAGGGAGCTCCCTTTGAGCCCTTGGAGTCAGCTGAGCTTAAGGCACTCTCTTTGAAGACTGCCCTCCTGACTGCGCTCTCTTCCATCAAAAGGGTAGGGGACCTGCAAGCGTTCTCTGTCAGCGAATCGTGCCTGGAGTTCGGTCTGGGTTACTCTCACGTGATCCTGAGACCCCGACCGGGCTATGTGCCCAAGGTTCCCATGACTCCTTTTAGGGATCAGGTGGTGAACCTGCAAGCACTGCCCCAGGAGGAGGCAGACCCAGCCTTGGCGTTGCTGTGTCCGGTGCGAGCTTTACGCATCTATTTTGATCGCACGCAGAGCCTTAGAAGCTCCGAGCAGCTCTTTGTTTGCTTTGGTGGACAGCGGAAAGGAAGCACTGTCTCCAAACAGAGGATCACCCACTTTGTCATCGACGCCATCATGATGGCATATCAGACTCAGGACGTGCCACCCCCTGCGGGATTACGAGCCCACTCCAACAGGAGTGTGGCAGCCTCCTGGGCCCTGGCCAGTGGCACCTCTTTGGCAGACATCTGCAGAGCAGCGGCTGGGCAACACCCAACACCTTTGTGAGGTTCTACAATCTCCGGGTTGAGCCGGTCTCCTCCCGTGTATTGGCAGGCACTAGCAGGTAAGTTCCGGGACAACTGGCCGGGTGTACCGCTTGTGCATAGCACCATAGCATAGCATAAGAGCGTAGGGGGAGGTTAGGTGACGGCCTGGTGCACTGGCTATGAGGCACACAGCAGTCTGCCCATCACACACCGCCAGTTCATGCAACACAGTTCAGCTAGTTGTTGCGTTTTATATAGGGACCCCTAGTGTCACTACGTTGACACAACGTCGAGTGAGTGAGAGATAGGGAACGTCCTGGTTACTTTCGTGACCTCCACTCCCTGATGGAGGGAACGAGACGTTGTGTCTCTCTTGCCACAATGCTGAACTACCCGCTGAAATGGCCGGGACCTGGTCTTGGCTCCTCAGCACAAGTAGTTGCATACCAGTTCCTTTTATACCCATATGTCCGGGGGAGTGGCATGCAAATTCCTTTTTTAAAAAAGCAGAGGTGTTTGGGGCTCCCAAGAGTGACCCCTAGTGTCACTACATCGACACAACGTCTCGTTCCCTCCATCAGGGAATGGAGGTTACGAAAGTAACCAGGACATTTTACTCATGATTTGTTTGAAAGGATATGAAAGTCATTGTTGTTTGTAGTGCCTCTGGTGTTGCGTATGATACGTACACAAGCCTTGTAAAAATAATTTAGCAAAATAGGTGTTGTAGCATGATTCTGTGAGGTTGGGTTTTTTACAGTTTAGACTACAAACCACTAAACAAAGTTGAATATGGCAAAAAAAATCAAAAACAAAAGAAAAAACACATGCAATTGAAGAAAGAAGTGCATGCAGTTGTTGAACATTTGTGTGTATATTTCTTGTAAAATGAACCTGATGAAAACTGGTGTGTATTTTTCTTCTCTTCACAGATCAGACATTAAAAGGCCCAATGTGGCCATTAACATGCGGCGATACAGAATCAGAACCAAAATGGAGCATCTGTCTTTTCATTCTGCAAGTTGGCTCAAAGGAACATCAGTCAAGCCTCTCTAACGTGGAAGCTGAGTAGTTGTCCACCTCTCATCTCAAGGCTCTTCGGTCTGTTTGGAATTCATCCTAGTACTCTTAAACAGGGTTTTGGATGGCATGTGTCAGGAGCCTCAATGGCCTTATCTTCTTCGCCCATATGTTTATCACCTAAAGGATTCAATGTTTCTTCAATGACCTCCAAATCAAATATTAATTGAGGAATTTGATTTGGTTTATTGCGCAAGGAACCCTTGTGATCACTTAATAATTTGTTACCATGCCTCACCTTTGCCAGCCCCATTGTGTACTATTGTTGCTCAGCACCTTCTTGAGTCTCGGTTTGGGCCTGGAGTTCACAGGCTCTGAGGGTCAGTGGGCACGTTATCTTCGCTGGGATGCCAGCACCAGAAGTGACCTCAGTTTTCAGTTCAAAACCACTATATCAAACGCTCTGGTTCTCTACTTTGACGATGGAGGATACTGCGACTTTCTGCTCCTGACCATTGAGGAAGGCAAGCTGAAGTTGCATTTCAGTGTGGACTGTGCAGAAACCACGATAACCTCTGACAAGATGGTCAATGACAGTCGCTGGCACTTTGCCACCATCAGCAGGCACAACTTGCGAACCGTGCTGGCACTGGACAGAGAGTCCAAAGTAGATGAGGTGAGACCGCAAAGGCAGTTCATGAAGATCATCAGCGACCTGTATCTTGGAGGAGTGCCTCAAGACATTCGGACATCTGCCTTAACGCTACCGGCAGTTAAGGAGATGGCACCGTTCAAGGGGATTATCACAGATCTGGGTTACGGGAATCAGGTTCCCATACGCCTTGGGAGCCAAAAAGTTCGGTTAGAGATGGAAGGCTTGTGTACGGAGAACCCTTGTGAAAATGGAGGCAGCTGCATTATGGCTGACGGTGAACTTTACTGTGACTGCTCCAAAACAGGATATGTAGGTCGTTACTGTAATGAAGGTAAGAGCATATCTCTCCAACATCTACCTCTGGAATTTATTAGAAGAAAACACTTTTTTGATGCAATTTATTTCAGTAATGATATGTTTATAGACAAATCTCAGCAACTGAGGGCCCTACAGTCAACATGAAATCAAAATGGACCCCGTTTACTTATTTAAAGGAATACTTCACCCAAAAATTAAAATTCTCTCATGCACTCACCCTCATGCCATCCCAGATGTGTATGTCTTTCTTTCTTCTGCAGAACACCGACACAGATTAGAAGAATATCTAAGCCCTCTAGGTCCATACAATGCAAGTGAATGGTGACCAAAACTTTGAAGTTCCAAAAAGCACATCAAGCATGCATCAATTACTAGGAAGTGTAATCAAGCTTGAAATCATGACTGTACCTAGAGATTGCAATGGCAATATGCAGAGTGAAAAGGAGTTACATTTTGGTCTGTTTTCATACAAACCCGACTGGATCGCTTCAGAAGACATTGATTAAACCACTGGAGTCTAATAGATTACATTTATGCTGCCTTTATGTGATTTCTGGCCACCATTCACTTGCATTGCATGGACCTACAGCTGAGAAATTATTTTAAAATCTATGTTTAAATTCTGCAGAATAAAGAAAATCATACACATCTGGGATGGCATGATAGTGAGTAAATGATGATCAGTGCATTCATTCATTATTTTAAAGAACAAAATGTTTGTCTTCCTAATCTTCCTAATTAAAATGTAATAAATTGCTCTGCTTCCTGGAACAACTTTTCTTTTCAGCTTATGGTCTATTAGGCTACATAACGGTATCTAATAGCCAGATAGCTATTTAGGAGTATTTTTTATTAAACTTGCATTTAGGTATGACTCTTTTCTGGTAAAGAACACCCACATTATTTAAAAAAATATTCCGAGTTCAATACAAGTTGAGCTCAATATACAGCATTTGTGACATAATGTTGATTTCCACAAAAAAATATTTTGACTTGCCCCTCCTTTAAAAAAAGGACAAATCTGGGTTACAATGAGACACTTACAATGGAAGTGAATGGGGGCCATTTTCTTAAGGTTAAAATACTCACTTTTTCAAAAGTATAGCCAAGACATTAACAATATGTGTGGTAACATGATTTGAGTGTGATAAAATCTCTTACTAACCTTTTCTATGTAAAGTTATAGCCAATTTTACAACTTTGTTGCCATAACTATGTAAACAAACCATAAAATGACTGTAGAAATTACAGTTTATACAATTTATCAAGTCAAATAATACAAGTTTTAACAGAAGAATTAAAGAAATATTCCGGATTCAATACAAGTCAAGTTCATTCGACAGCATTTGTAGAATAATATTGATTGCCACAAAAATGTGTTTTGACTCATTCGTCCATTTCTTTAAAAAAAACAAAAAAAGAGAAGCAAAAATCAAGGTTTTTGGAGGGTTTAAAGGCAGAAATGTGAAGCTTATAATTTTATAAAAGCATTTACATTAAATCTTCTGTTAAAACTTATTTGAGCTGTAAAGTTGTTTAAATTGTCATTTTTACAGTCATTTTAGGGTTTTAGGGTTTGTTGACATTACGTCGTCATGGCAACTAAGTTGTAAAATTCGCTATAACTTAACTCGCTATAACTTATCACACTAAAATCATGTTAACACACACATATTGTTTATGTCTTGTGGCTATACTTTTCAAAAAGTGAGTATTTTAACGTTCAATAATTGGCCACATTCACTTCCATTGTAAGTGCCTCTTACAAAATCTTTGTTAAACAGTGACCCTTAACACTTACTTAGTTTAATAATTTTAAACCATGACTTGCACTATACATAATTAAGTAATATTGGCATTATATTCATGATGTTAGCTAGAGGGGAACTGGTCCCACAGTGAGCCTGGTTTCTCCCAAGGTTATTTTTCTCCATTAACCAACATCTTATTGAGTTTTGTGGTCCTTGTCACAGTCGCCTTCGGCATGCTCACTGGGTTTCTAAATACAATTATTATTTAATTACTTATTTTTAAACACAATTCACAATCGTATTTTATCAAACTACACAGTGATGACTCTAAGACATTATAGATATTACAGCTTAATTTTCTGTTAATGGATGATTTTCTGTAAAGCTGCTTTGAAACGATGTGTGTTGTGAAAGGCGCTATACAAATAAAAATGACTTATTTTTTTGTGATAATCAATATTATGCCACAAATGCTGTCGACTGAGCTTAACTTTTATTGAACCCAGAATATTCTTTTAATGTAAGTGCTTTTATAAAGTTATAAGCTTTACATTTTTGCCTTTTAAACCCTCCAGAAATTGGCCCCATTTTACCTTATTCACGGTAGCGCCATCTTTGATCTTTAACGGGAATGACAACAAGGCTGTGAGGGATAGACTAACCATCTCTTCACTGACACGAACGGTATAAAGCTGTATAAAGCTCCTAGAGCACATCTGATTTTCCACAACTCATGTTGTCTGGAGTTCTTTGTGTACTGAATGTTCTTGGAAAGATATTTTATCAATGTTTTTGCTTTTTTTAAAGAAAAGCACGGATGATTCTAAATGAATTTTTGTGGTAATCAACATTATGCCACAAATGCTGTCGATTGAGCTTAACTTGTATCTAACCTGGAATATTCCTTTAATTTCCCACCCTACAGTTTATTTTTATTATTATTATTAATTGAATATAATGTTTCATGTTTCACTCAGAATTAAAGCACATTATGGAAGTAAATTGGGTTATAAATGCCATTTCATGTCGACTTTAACATTGTTAATTTGAAATCCTCTTGTAATTTAGTATCTAAAGTCATTCACCCTATGCATAAATACAGCTTTGTTAGTAAATTACACCTCACAATATAGTTTATCATAATTTCACTCATTCTTTTGTGAAATTATTATGCTGAGACTGTTTAGTTAGGATTCAAAGAATTGATTGAAGCCTACTCTTGTACAAAAGCATGCTATATATACTGTATATTTGTCCCTTGATGATGTTGTAGATGCAAGGTGCTGCCTTGAAATGCAGATAAGTGTTTTTTTATTATTTTTATTCTAATAATTTTGCTGATTGTGTAACATAAGGAATACTGTTTGAGTGGCCATTTATGTCAGCAATGAGTGACTCAGTAGAAACTATGTTCACTTTAAACCTTTAAACAGCATTTTCAGTGTTGTCCATCTTCATTTATTTATTTATTTATTTATTTTACAGTATATGGTCATGGTTACAGGTTAAATTAAATTTTTCTTCCATCAAAAATCCAGATCCTGCACGTTACAGACAATGGAAGGTACACCACAATTTTAAGAGTTCAACGTTTTGATCTGAGATTAGGATCTGTATTCTCTTGAGTTCTTAGAACAGTAAATTTCTTGATTCTAGACAGTTAAGTCTCTTCTTTCAACTTCACTTTAGTGTTAAGTCCTGTTTGGGATTATTCTCACTGTAGACTCACCAGCAGGTATTAAAAAGTATTATACTTTTGCAAATGCACACTGAATTGCCAAGAGACCTTGGTGCTGTGGTTATGAGAGATTACTCATTCATGTTGAGCCCTGTGTATAGTCTATAATTCCACATGAATCTCAATTTATTCAGCATTTGAGTATAAAGGCATCCAGTCAGGGAGAGAATCAGCAGATACGGACTTGAATGCACAGATCTGATTGCATTTCACATTCCAACCTAAGCCCTTTAGCCTAACCACAGCAGCCCTGTGCCTCAATGCTCCTTCATGGGTATTATAGAAATAGTTCACTCAAAAATAAAAAATAAATATTCTGTCTTTACAGTACAAACTTATTTGGAATAACATGAGGGGGAGTTTTTTGAGTGAACTATTCCATTAAGAGATTAGGCTGTATGATCAGAAGGGTCGCTCTAGGCTGGAGGGCCAGTGAAGGATGCTGCTGCATCTCTGGCCTCCTGGCAACCACCAGTCCTAAATGCCCTTAATGAGGACCAGTCAGCAGCAGCCCAGGGGAAGACTGATACAATAAATGTGAAGCTAGTGGACCTCTAATCTCAGAGCAGTGGAGTTTTGCTCGGCCCGTCCTGAGCGGTGACCGCAGGCGTGGCCAACAGGGCCATTACGGCCTGTCTTGGCTCCATCAGGCCCCAGTCGTGTCCACAGATTAATGGATGTGTCTAATAATGGATTGCGCCACTGAGCTGAGGGAGCGTTTCATAATTAAAGGCATAACCAAAGAGAAATGGCTAATCGCTGGTGGGCAGTGGGGACAAATGGTGGGCTTAAATTTGGACTGACCTCACTTCACAGTGTGTCTGCATTTATTCATGTAGAGATGGTGCTGCAAATCACCACGGTGAGGGTCAAATACATACCAAGGGACAAAGAAGAGCACAGCGATTGTTTGATATTTGCCTATTGGTAATGAGTGATACCTCTTCCAGAGTTTCCCTGGTCATGGTAAACCTGGAAATATCAGGAAGTTTTACAATTTTGATTTCCATGCATGGAAATTTCTATTGTGAATCAAAAATTTTCTAGTTATGCTCAGCTCTAAAGTATTTAATCAGCTAGAAATGTATCCTCGTTAGTGCAGTCTTTTAAAACTTTTTTTTAATATCCTTTTGTAGTTATCATGAATGACTGGAAGAGTCATGGAAATGCATTTGGTCAAAAGGTGTGGTTTATGCTGGTTAGTGCTGGTCTGGGTCTTGTCTTGCTTTTGGACCTGCAAAATTCACACAGAGAAATCAATGTTGCTTCCAAAAACTCATGTACTCTGAAATTAGACCCATTTAGCCATAATATTGACAAGCGGCATTGCCCATCAGACATTTTTGCATCAATTCAAGTGTGAATACATTTCCCTCTTGCACTACTGAGAGCGTGTTGCACAAGCAACCTCAGAGTCATGGGTTCTGGCCCCATGGAAACCAGGAAGTAATTGTGTTCACATAAATAATGCTTAGTGCGATTTGGAGGTTACATTTTATCTCTAAGATTACATTTTTACTCCGGTGTTGGTTAGGTCTAGGGTTTGGGGCTAGAGTTAAGGGGTAGAGTTAATAAAGCAATATCACATGAGCAAAAGTGATGTATGGCCTTACAGTATATAAGCACGGCTGTGATTCGGCAGCAGTTAATCATAGCAGTGCTGATGTAGGGCCATACAGCATGATTGTAAGTGATATTGCTTTTATACAACAGTTCAACAAACAAGTTCATTAAAAAACTAAGGACTGTCACAAAAAAATGCACTTGTGCATGAAAATACTTTCTTATGCCACGGATTAGGATTTGCCATTGCTAATTCAAAAGATGCACCCAAACCTCCCTTACTAATTTAAAAACTTCACTTTAGAACTAGTAACGACAGCATGGGCTGTTTCTACCAAGTTATCGGAGAAACAAAAATATGGATTTTTTTTTCTCCCCTTTTTCTCACCAATTTGGAATGCCCAGTTCCCAATGCATTCTAAGTCCTCGTAGTGACTTGCCTCAATCCAGGTGGCGGAGGACGAATCTCAGTTGCCTCCGTGTCTGAGACTGTCAACCCGCACATTTTATCATGTGGCTTGTTGAGCGCGTTACCGCGGAGACATAGCGCGTGTGGAGGCTTCACGCCATCCACTGTGGCATCCACGCACAACTCACCACGCAACCCACTGAGAGCAAACCATATTATAGTGACCACGAGGCGGTTACCCAATGTGACTGTACCCTCCCTAGCAACCGGGCCAATTTGGTTGCTTAGGAGGCCTGGCTGGAGTCACTCAGCACACCCTGGGATTCGAACTCACGAACTCCAGGGGTGGTAGTCAGCGTCTTTACTCGCTGAGCTACCCCAGACTCCCATTATAATGGAATTTTGGGAAAATACATCCTATTTTCTCTGTGTAAAAATATTACCCCCTGAGAATTTTGCGGTAGCCCGTTCACAAGAGTCATTTACTATAGAAACCACACTCTCCTCCACCATGTTGAATGTTTACATCTCCTCCCAATGCGTAAACTCCGGTAGGTAAGCACCTTGAGCATGTTACTTCATCTGTTATGTCTTTCAGGAGTAATAAGCCTTAATGCTGAAGCTGTTAGTTTAACTGTATTCCCCAGTTGTAGTGTAGTAGTAATCCGAGCGATCATGGAGTGAGAGACAATGCAGATTGTCTTCATAGAAGACAGACAGTGCTGACTCAATTCAACTGGCTCATAACACAAAACTCACTTTTGATGCCACTCTGTGGACATTTCACCTGGAAATTGAAGCTCACACGTTCCTATTTTTGTATTTTCAACAACACTTCCAACTTTGGCTGCTGGAGGGCTGCGATTAGAATTCCGTTCAGCACAGACCGATTTCAACAGCAAAATTTTCAAACTACTGTTGCCAAATTCACAGTGTTATTATTATTATTATTATTATGCTAAATTCAGCTGGTAAAGCCAGTTGACCAGTCTTCTGCAGAAGCTGATTGACCTAGATAGTCCTGCTAGAGATGAAGCCTGGTGGCAACACCAGCATCCCATGCATTCAAAACACAACATATGCTGATGACCAGATATGTTGGTCTTTGCAACAGGGATGGGCAATCTGTCCAACCTGTGATTGTTTGCATGCAAACAGGCTTGAAAAGACCCTCAGAGCATGCAGATGGTGAAAGAAACCACACACCTCACTGTGTGAGGCCACGCCACATCAGCAGGAGCACAACCATCATTATTATCACGCAGAAAATCTGTCTAAAATGTAAAAAGATTCAAACAATATACGTTTAGCAATAAAACAAATGCTTAGTCAGCCCTACGATGTGGATCTGACACACACACACACACACACATACACACCTTGAATTCCAGCAACAAAATATTACAGTGAATCCTGTTTAATAAATCCATGTCCATGCTTATTGCATTTAAATGCATCCCATATTCTGCGTTTAAAGGTATAGTTCACCCATAAATTAATAATTTACTCAACTTCATGTTGTTCCAAACCATCATGTTATTTATTTATTTATTTTGGTGGAACACAAATATAGTACATTTTGAATACTCTTTATAAAATGTGTTTTCTAAACAAACACATTAAACACACCATAAAAATATCCATTATATTATACAACAGCATATTCCATGTCTTGTGGACTACTTTTACTTTTACTCTTCAAAAGACTTCTCCTCTGGTATTCCATGAAATAAAAAAAAAATAAAAAAAAAAAATAAAACAAATGGGTATGGAATGACATGAGAGCAACAGAATGTTAATTTTCAGAATGTTCATCTTTTCTTGCGATTAACTCTACAGCTCATTTTCTTCATTTAAGCTCTACATGTTTTGCTTTTTTAAACACAACACATTGTTCATGATAAAAAGCAATTAAAGAGGAAAAGCATGCAAAAAGCAAACAGTATGTCGAAACAATTGCTGTAGACTTAGCTGTGAGGATTAATAAATATACATGGAAATATGACTATGTTACTATAATCTTACTATGAAAGTAGGTCAATAAAAAAAGGGGGGAAAGGACTTGCAACCTGATTTAGGCGCAGTGGGCATTTGTGTCTTTTGACCCACAGCAGGAAAATGTTGGGATTTGAGTTTAGGGATGAAAAATAGAGCACAGGATTAAAGCTGAGCAGCATGTCATCAAGAGGGATATGGTCATGTGAAGGCAATAAACTCTCTTTCTCTCAATGCTTCAAGTAACCAGCCAAAGTGACACTGCCTGTAAATCTGATTCAGTATTCTTTCCGCATTTTTATTTAACACTGGAGACTGGGGTATTGTTTTTAAAGCCATTTTGTGCATAAAGTCATGGGTTGGGTGTTCCACATGTGTGTGGCATAGCTGAGCTTCTTGGCAATATAATGTGTCTTGTGTTTGACTAAAATCTTATATTACAGTATCAGTAATTTTATATGACGGTAACAGTATATTTCATGATATAGTTATTTTTGCTGGAATTTTATAATAAAAAAAATGTTTTGGGGGAATATTTGGATGATAAATTACAATGTGATAATTCCTCTTTTTTTGTTTTTTGCATAAATCAGTAAATTAAATATCTGCGGTACATACCAATACATACATTTGTGTTCTATATAAAATGATATAACATTCCTATATTACAGTAATTTCTATAATACATTTCTACCATTGCGACATTATTTACTGTCTTAATTGTTAATAAGCCTTAAATAATGTATTTCTTGCCAGACAACTAAAGGCCCTAAAGGTCACATTTACCTTTGCAAGGCAAGATAACACAGGCGAAAAAGGCATGGGGGACATTGAACGCATGTGTGAAACCAGCACACATGCACTGCCCACACAGAGGTCAGAGACAAACCAAGCAACTTCCTATTAGTCAACGTGGCAATTTTGCCTGTTCCCGAAATCCACGAGGGGAAATTCTTCGCCACCAGAAGTTTATTGCACTAAATTTACGACTGCATGGATTTTCATTGAGATGACTGTATTTTGCCTGCTGGATTTCACTGTGTGCCTTAAGAAAGACAAAATGCACTTTTTTGTTTACAAGTTGCACAATGAATAAACTTATGCATGAAGCATAAGATTGTCTGTCAATTGAATTTACCAAAAGGCAAGAACCCCAGCAAGTACATTTGAAAAGCCAGACAAATATGTCCTAAAAGCCTTTTGGTAATGTAATAAGCAAGGCAGACCAGCTTTTACTGCATCAAACAAACTGATCATCCTCTCGTTCCAACCCTGGAGGGACAATAGGAAAGAGACAGGAGAGAGACAAAAACTCATAAACTGAGAGCTCAGCAAAACTCAACCTCAGAATTGTACAGAACTCAACAATAAGGATTTTTTTAAGCTGGCCCAATAAGTAGTTCAGATTTGTTTTCAGATATTGCCCTGGCAACATTTTCACAGGCTATGAGAAAAGTGAATGCTGCCTGCACATGCTTATTGGAAGATCCTACTTCCCACTTCTAAAGTCGTAATTGTGCGTGTCACGTTCAGGTTCTTTGCGGTTGGCATAATGGAATTCTTGTCCAATACATGCTCTTATCTCTGTGCAAAACATGTACATTATGCACCAAATGGTTACAGATATACTGTATATTAATATGAAATTGCAAAAGCTACAGACTGATTTAACTGAATTCGTCAACTGTAGGTCTAAAGTTCCTCAGCTAAAATCAGTCTGTGCTTACTGAAATTCGAAATTGTTTTTGAATGTTTGGGCATGTGTCAGATCCAAATGTTTTTTTTGTTTGTTTATATCAACGCGATTGTTTCATAGTTTCCATGCGGGACCCAAACCCATGTGTCTGAGGCTGCTGATGTAATGCTGATGTAATCAGTGGAACCTCAGGAAATGTTAAACATATTTGAATTGATGTTAAAATATATCTGATAGAGTATGGCGCTTGTCAGTAACTCGGCAGAATGAGGTTGATGTTAGGGTACAGGAAAATTCTGTAGCAACATGTTGACTTCCCTTGTGATCATGTTGACAGCTAACAAGTTGAAAAATTAAAAGTTACTTACCATTCACTACTGAAACAGTTCTCCTCTCTACCATATCAAAATGATCTCCCAAGTTCCCAGTTGTCATTAGCAATTTGAGGAGGGCAATTTCGTGCTTCCATTAAATGGGCAACTTGTATTTACGAAAATGTTATTTGCATGTGAAGGCAGCATAAAATTTAGTAAGTTTCATGGAATTCAAAATTTATTGATAATGCTTGATGATAGCATTGTTTATTTGTACATGCTGCTTGATTCCTTTTGTACAATAAACAATTTTAGTACTGTGTTGGGTTGCTATTCAATTTCCAGTGTCAATTTTGAAACTGGCAATGAAGCAAAACCCATTAAGTTTCTCATCCAGTGTGTATGCTTACAGTATCTTTAAATAAGATTGTTTTGCTTTTATTTCACTAACTGCAGCTTTGAAAACACTTCAATCTTTTTCCATTGAAAGCTCCACCTAGCTCAGTGAAGTACATTTACATTTATGCATTTGGCAGACACTTTTATCCAAAGCGACTTACAGTGCCCTGACTACAGGGACAATCCCCCTGGAGCAACCTGGAGTTAAGTGCCTTGCTCAAGGACACAATGGTGGTGGCTGTGGGGATTGAACCAACAACCTTCCACTTACCAGTTCAGTGCTTTAGTCCACTACACCACCACCACTCCAAGTATTTGAAAAGTTTTTTTAATTTTTTTTATTGGAATGCCCAATTCCCACTACTTAGTAGGTCCTCATGGTGGCACGGTGGCAAGGTTACTCACCTCAATCCGGGTGACAGAGGACAAGTCTCAGTTGCCTCCACCTCTGAGACAGTCAGTCTGCGCATCTCATCACGTGGCTCATTGTGCATGACACCGTGGAGACTCCCAGCATGTGGAGGCTCATGCTACTTTCCGCGATCCACGCACAACTTCCCACGCGCCCCATTGAGAGGGAGAACCACTAATCGTGACCACGAGGAGGTTACCCCATGTGACTCCACCCTCCCTAGCAACCAGGCCAATTTGGTTGCTTAGGAGACCTGGCTGGAGTCACTCAGCACACCCTGGATTTGAACTCACAACTCCAGGGGTGATAGTCAGCGTCAATACTCACTGAGCTACCCAGGCCCCGCTCAGTGAAGTCTTTTAATTTTTACTTTAAAATGTTTGACAATATAGTGGAAAGATAATATAATATATAGATATTCTTTAGCATGGTTCAGAGATCTGGTTGAAGGTTAGTTTTACCTGAATACAACTGAACTGTCATGTTCTTTTGCAATTATCTTGCAATCAGTGTGCATTCATTGAAATGAGGCCATTAAAAAAAGTACTGTCAAAAATTCACATGGACACACAAAAACAGGGAGTCTTCAGTGAGAGTAATTCTTTGGGTCGATGGCATGTCCAGAAATGCACAAACCTCACAACCTCGTAAATCCATGTGGTCCACAGCGGACAGCTGGTTTAGTAACCTGCTTGGATTTACGGTCTCATCCAAAGTATGTGAGGAACACTGTGGCATTCTGGACACTTGGTGTAAAATATCTCTGTAGCCATATTCTCAATGTGATGGGGTGATTTGAAACAATAATGTCTATCTGTTTCTCTGAGAAAACAGAACAGATGTTACAGACTTTTCCTTCCACAGGGTTATTTTTGAGCAGGCATGCACAGGGACAGCACCCTTGCATGACAAATCAGTCTGTTAACAGCTAAATAGAACTTTTGCATGACAGCCTACATGCAAAGTGAAAAAAGGGTGTCTAACAGTTGAACTCTTTCTGTCTTGCTTCCCCTTTGTGCCATCTTCTCAAAAGCTGTCAACAAACCTCCTGGTAAGTTCTGGTTTAGTCTTAAGCTTCAACTTATCAATATATAAACTCACAGATGACTCTCTTAAGGAGAATTACAATAATGTTATATTCACTTAATCGTCACTTTCACACATGAAATCTGTTAAATAACTTCAAAATTACCAGACTAACTTTTAATGGCACCACATTGGTACCACATTGTTATACACACAAATAGTTTCTGTGTTTTATTCGTTCACGCACCACAAACACAATATTGTTCAAAATCTCTGATATCATTTGCCGTAAATATAGTAAGCAATCTTTTCCTTTATATTTTCTGAAATTTCCATAATCAATTGTCATTTATTGCTGAAGTGTGTAAGTTATGCCTCACTAGCGGTACCAACCCAAATTGCAAAAATGACGTCCATTGTCAAATGAGTTTCTCACACCATTGATTGAGTGAACATTCAAGCAAACATTGTATTCTTGTTTGGTGCAACTAGAGGCACATAAATAACACAATTTGCATTTAAATTAATTATTAATTAATAGATTAATGATGCAAAATGCATGCTGGATCTTCAAAAACCCAAAAATGAAAATTCTGTCATCATTTACACACCCTCAAGCCATCCCAGATGTGTATGACTTTCTTTCATCTGCAGAACACAAACAAAGATTTTTAGAAGAATATCCCAGTTCTGTTGGTCCGTACAGTGTAAATGAATGGTGACCAAACCTTCGAAGCTCCAAAAATCACATAAAGGCCACATAAAAGTTATCCGTAAGACTCCAGGGGTTTAATCCATATCTTCAGAAGCGATATGATAAGTGTGAGTACGAAACAGATTAATATTTAAGTTCTTTTTTACTTTAAATCTCCACTTTCCCTTTCACATTAACATTCGTTCAGGTTTTGAAAGTGAAAGTGGAGATTTATGGTAAAAAGGGACTTGAATATTGGTCTGTTTCTCACCCACACTTATCATATCGCTGGATTTAACCACTGGAGTCTTATGGATAACTTGTATGTGGCCTTTATATGATTTTTGGAGCTTTAAAGATCTGGTCACCATTCACTTGCATAGTATGGATCTACAGAGCTGAAATATTCTTCTAAAAATCTCAGTTTGTGTTCAGCAGAAGAAAGTCAAACACAAATTTAAGCAACATTTTCATCAAAAGACAAAAAATATTATTAAAGTAATACAACTTAACAAATTTACAACAAATTTAAGTCCAAACTTTGAAAATTAACACTGGCCCCATGTAATTGTTCAAAAAAACGAATGGAATTATTGTGATATCTTGTTCTCGAAAATCAAGTAAGCATTTCCGGTGATCCTTGTAATAGTATTTTTGTTTGTCAGTTTCCAGCGTTGTCTACAAATAATTAAAAGTGGTAGTGTAGAAACTTGCAGGTTTTATTCTAAACTAGCAGACTAATCAGCTAGCACCATGCTAAGCCAGCAGGCTAATCAGCTAGTAGTATGCTAAGCCAGCTGGCTAATCAGCTAGTAGTATGCTAAGCTAGTAGACTAACCTGTAGCTTGCGAGCTATCGGTAAAAATTAAACTATTAATGTTTCATTTGAGCTATTATAGCTCTGGTTATATATGTGACATATCTGAATGATTTACATGACATTAATTGTCACATTTACATATATAAAAATGAAACAATTTACTTTATATTCAATGTTACAACAATGGTTCCTGTTGACCTCTAAGTGGAAAATTGCTTATACAGTTATTGCTAAGGCTACATGTGTGAAAGTGCCTAATGACATCTGTTGATACAAAGAAATTATGTATTAATGCATTTTCTCTACATTAGGGAAATTAAAATGCCTTCAAGCTCTTTTCTATATGAGAAGCTTTTTGTTTATTATTATTTCAGAAAGCTTCAGCTTTAGTGTGATAGCCATGGTTTGTCTTTCAGCAAACCATGCGTGGTCACAATACCTGAACAAAATTGGTATTGGTGTTTTCAAGTTTTCTCTCTTTCTGTCACTTTCATTTTCTTCCCCAAGGGTTTGCACATATGGTGAAGTCTCCGCAAGGTATGCTGTCTTAATTCTCTCATTGAACATTTTCAAATGTGTTTCGATTGTTGTGAACTACGCGTGCATGCCACTCCCTGCATTGCATCATGCGTTCTGATTGGCTCTTTTCTTAAGGTTGCTGCATGTCTTCTTACTGAATTACGTAATGTCTTTCTGTGATACTGCAGTGAAACTGTCAGTTTAGGAGTGCTTTTTCCTGGGAATGAACCACATGATGTCGTAACTTTTTTTTTTCATCTGTCATCCGTTGGTGTGCAACAGTGCCAACTGACCCTTGATGTACATGATTACAGTACTGCACACCACATTACTCAGATCTCATCTTCATCTGCTGGAAGAATTGCTATGCACCTATAAATAATATATCCCTGAGCTAAAGTGACAGCTCCGCTCTGAATGAATGCTGTACAAAAGATGTAAAGGGTATTTTAACTGAATGACTCCTTTTGAACACGTTTAGGTTTTACTATTTGTGTGTGGTAAATGAATGATCAAAAGCAATGGTTTTGCCCCTGCTTGCTATTTTTTATGTCCGTACAATTTGGTTGGTAAACTGAGCTTATGACCTACTATATTTAAGGTCACTCGGCACAGAAATTGACAATTTCTCTGTGTTCTCAGTGGAGATGGACAGACGTAGTGACATGACTCCCATTACATGTCATTCATTCAAGCGCTTGTGTACTGATATGAAAAGCTTTGAACAAGATACAGAAAAGGTTAGTCCTAACAGAGAAAGATATAGCCGATTATGTAAATCAACACATCCACTTCAAGAGCCAAACTAGGAATTGTGCCAAAGTCTGTCCCTGAGCTAGTTTAAGAAATGCAAACATGCTGGAAATAAATGAAATGCACATTAATTCAGTACTACAGGGTATTTTAAGACAAAACGAGACTGTAGCATGCAGGCAAAAATCTAAAGTGCATGTTTATTTCATCTGTCCTGAACGTCTATTTGGCTATGTTTGGAAACGTATACTTATATATTACTCTTACTAATGCTGTAGTATACAGTATGTTATGTTTAATGTATGTGCAGTATGAAAATCTTATGTAGGCCTATGCATATATTACATCGGATGACCTACTACGCAAAGCACACTGCATGGAATGCTGTATCCTATTGCAATGCACTTGGCTTGTCCTGGTAAAGCGCTAAGTAATTATAGCTGCTATGTTTCTTTTGTTCTAAGCCACGTCTACACTTTTAGGTTTTTGTTTAAAAATGCATTGATTTTGCAACGTTTACACCTCTCATCCACACTGGAATGGTATTTTCCTCCACTGAAAATGAAGACTTTTGAAAACGCTCTCAAAAACCGCATACTTTGGGAAAACATGACGTTATGGAACTGAAAACTGAGTTTTCAAACTTAAAAGGATAAGTGTGTGTGTGGCCTAATTTGGAGATTATTTGATCAGACTGCCAAAGGTTATGACATTTTTATACAAAGTTTAAAGCTGAAGTATGTAATTTCTGTGCCACTAGCACCACTAAACGGAATTGCAAAAAGAAACTTTGTTTTGAAAACAACTTTCTGAATACACCCCCATCTGTCATTGGTCAAACAAAGAGACAGTCCTGCCCCCAACTCATGCCATTAGTTGAGTAGAGTTGTTGGGGCAGGTCTAAGTGGGATGCTCAAAACAAACAGAGCAACAGTGCAACAGAAACACAGTGCTTACAGTTTTTGAGAAAATTAACATATGAATGGCTTACTAATAGTTGTCTCTGCATATTGAGCTGGGATAGGAGAAAGTATATTAACACAGAAAAAGTTACATACTGTACTTCAGCTTTAGTTGAAAATGTAATTATAAATGCAAAATAATTATGATTGATTAATTGATTATTAAGATGATAACTGGACACCACTAAGATGCAGAAATAATAATTTGGAGATTATTTGAATGGGTTGCCAAAAGGTAAGACATTTTTACACAAAATTGAATTGAAAATTTTATTATAAATGCAAAATAATTATGATTGATTAATTATTAATTAAGATGATAACTGGACGCCACTGACATGCAGGAATAATAATTATGAGATAATTTGGAGATTATTTGATTGGATCGCTTAAAATTAAGATATCTTTACACAAAATTTAATTGAAAATGTAATTATAAATGCAAAATGATTGAGATGATACCTGGACGCAATTGACATGCAATGACATGTGAAATAAGTGTAACATACTACTTTTTGAAATGTTTATTGTTGCATAATGGGTTGTTCCCTGTCAAAAGCTACACTTAATGCTGCGCTTGATTCAGCGCTTATGGGAACGTCTTTAGGAGTGACCAGCTGTGAATATGTGTGCAACACGTCAATGAAATTGACTAGAACCTTTATAGCCTCTGTTGGTGACATCATCAGAATGCGCCAGTACTAGGGGCTATAAATAGATGTGCCACAGGTGCGTCGTCAGGTCTTTTGTCTCCAGACCACTCTGTAATGTGCTTGTGCTTCTCAGCTTCTCAAGCTCTCTATTTTTCTTCTGATAGGAGTTAGATTTGTCAGGCAGAGTGCAGAAAACTTTCTCTTTCTCTGTCATTCAAGTGTGGAAAAGACAAAAGAAAGAAAAAATGAGCGATCAACAAAGCAAACGGTGTGTGTTTCCATGCTTACGTCCTATGGCTGAATCGGACACACACCAGTTTTGTTTTGTTTGTTTGGGGGAAGAGCACACTGATCTTGCGTTGGAGCGGGGCAAGTGTGAGCATTGTGAGCGATTCACAGTGAAGATGCTGCGCTCTCGTCTCGTTTACTTCCAAGAGCCAGCACCCACCATTCCATTGTGGGGCTCGCGTATGGATCTGGCTGAGGAGCGAGAGACGGGTCCGTCCCTATCGCTCGCTCTCTCTCCAGATCCAGTTTGTCCCTCGCATGATGCGCGCCCCGGCGCCTCTTCGGTTCATGAGGGGGACGATGAATCTCTTGGGTCTGTGGACTTTGAGTTGCCTACCTCTGAACGTTCCTCACGTGATGACAAAGTGGTTGAGGAATTACTTGAGGTGGTTACTCGTGCGGTGGCCAGATTACAGCTAGACTGGCCACGCGAAAAAGAGACCCCAAATGATCGAAACTAGAAGACAGATGTCTGTCTGGTGGCCAGGGGAAGGGAACACAAAATCAGTCTCTCCCCTTCTTTGAAGACCTCCATGACGAGTTGACTCATTCATGGGGGAAACCTTATACTTCCCGTATCTTTGTGCCTTCGACATCAACATATTCGACTATCGTGGGTGCTAAGGCACGGGGGTATACGATGATGCCACAGGTAGAAGAGACGCTCATGGGCTATCTCTCGCCTGGTTCGACATCATCATTAAAAAGACCAACTCTCCCCACAAAGCTGTGTAGAACCACCTCAACGCTTGTGGGGAAAGCTTATCAAGCAGCAGGTTAGGCTGGTGCTGCGCTACACACCATGGCGGTGTTACAGGCATACCAGGCTGATCTGTTGAAGGACCTGAGTGCGGGTAGTACAATCGACAACGAAGCATTCTCGGAGCTTCGTCGAGCCACAGATTTATCTCTCCATGCAACCAAGCAGACGACTCACGCTATCGGCCATTCAATGGCTTCTTTGGTCAGCATGGAGAGGCATCTGTGGGTAAACCTCACGGGCATCAAGGATAAGGACAGACTATTCCTACTTGATGCCCCGGTCTCACCTTCTGGCCTGTTTGGCGATTTGGTGAATACAGTTGTCACCAGGTTTCGGGAGGTGAAAAAATACGATGAAGCCTTTGTGCAATTCCTTCCTCGCCGCACTCAGGGGGAGGGGCTGCCAGCCACCCAGCCTCACCCCGGTCCTCCTAGAAGGGAGGTTCAAAAACAAAGTGTGGCGAGTCGCACTCCCCCTCGTAAAGATGGGGGATCAGCTCGTCGCCCTCAGCAGCCTCCAAAGCAAGACCTCAGGACCATTATTTCCAAAAAGAAGAAGTCATGATGGTCTTGCGCCCAGCCTTGTTGGGGTAGTCCCCCTCGGGACAGGGTGCGCAAAACATTTACCCGCTCCTTCCCGACACCCCCACGAAACCTCTCCATCCCCACCGCCTCTGGTGTTTCGGGGGGCAGTGGTTTCCAGCAAAATGTTGGGTGTTCCGATGCTTCCTGTTGTCGCCCAGGACACTGAACATCCAACATCCCCTCAATGGGAAGTATCAAAAATGCTACCCATTTCAGAGAACCTGGCAGCGTGGAAGCTACTGCTGGGTATTTCTGTGTGGGTCCTAAAGACGGTAGAAAAGGACTACAGAATTAAATTTGTTCGCCGTCCTCTGCGTTTCAACGGCGTGGTCCCCAATACCGTGAAACCGGAACAAGCACATTTACTGTCACAAGAGCTGCAATCTCTTCTAGTCAAAGGGGCCATAGAACATGTTCCCCTTCCAGAGAGAGAGTCAGGTTACTACAGCAGATACTTCCTGGTTCCCAAGAAGGATGGGAGATTGCGTCTGATTTTAGATCTTCGAAGCTTGAACCGCTTAGTCAAGGCGCTCAAGTTCAAGATGCTAACTGTCAAGACGATCGTGTCACAAATTCAACATCGCGACTGGTTAGTCGCGATCGATCTCATGGATGCATACTTTCATATAGAAATACTGCCACAACACAGGAAGTTCCTGAGGTTTGCTTTCGGGGGCGAAGCTTACCAATGTCGGGTTCTTCCATTCGGCCTAGCCTTATCACCTCGCACATACACAAAGTGCATGGATGCAGCACTGGCTCCATTGCGACTCCAGGGCATCCGCATTTTGAATTACATAGACGAATGGCTGATACTAGCACAATCGCAAGAACTGGCATTACAGCACAGAAATGTTGTCTTGGCTCATCTAGTTTCTCTGGGGTTGAGACTCAATGACAAGAAAAGCGTTCTTTCTCCTGCCCAGAGAACGACATATTTAGGGATCGTATGGAATTCGATCATGATGTGGGCACAGCTGTCTCCCACTCGAATCGAGACCATTCAGAATACCCTGAGCAAAGTCAGGCTAGGCGAAGATCGTACTGTTCTTCAGTATCAATGAATGTTAGGTCTCATGGCATCTGCGTCCTCTGTGATCCCTATGGGCCTTTTGCATATGAGACCGTTTTAGTTGTGGCTCAAAGCCAGGGGATTTCATCCAAGGGCCAATCCCTGAAGGCAGATAAGGGTTCCTCGCCTTGGGTCCCACTCTAGGTGCGTCTTGCCGTCACAGATTGCTAACGACAGACGCCTCCCTGTCGGGCTGGGGAGCGGTCTTATGTGGTCGTCCAGCTCAAGGGGAATGGGAGGGTCATCAGCTCAATTGGCACATCAACTGTCTCGAGTTGATGGCTGTATTTCTGGCCCTGAAGTACTTCCTCCAGCATCTGAGAGGCTGCCATGTCCTGGTGCGGGTGGACAACACAGCGGCAGTCTCTTACCTAAATTACCAGGGAGGTCTGCAGTCGCACCAGCTAAACAGACTAGCGTGGCAGATTTTTCTTTGGGCCCAGGGCAAGCTCCTGTCACTCAAAGCAGTATATATCCCTGGATGCCTGAATGTGGGAGTGGATTTACTGTCCAGACAGAAAATACCGACGGGAGAATGGAAACTCCACCCCGAGGTAGTGAAACAAATCTGGTTAAGATTTTACGAAGCAGAGGTGGACCTCTTCGCCTCCCAACAGACAGCGCAGTGTACCCTCTACTTCTCTTTGAGTCACCCAGCCCCCCTGGGTCTGGACACGATGGCGCATACATGGCCCAAAATGCGCCTGTATGCGTTTCCTCCGGTTTCTCTGCTCCCGAGAGTTCTAGCCAGTGTTCGTCAACAAGGATCTTGCCTCTTACTGATAGCGCTGCGTTAGCCGAACAGAGTATGGTTCTGGAGATAATATCTCTCCTCGACGGCTCGCCTTGGGTGATACCGGAGAGGAGAGACCTTCTGTCTCAAGCACAGGGGACATTATTTCATCCCCGGCCCGAGCTGTGGAACCTTCATGTTTGGCCCCTGATGGGTACCAACTGAGGGATACTGGGTTTTCACCTGAAGTTATTGAGACCATTCTGAGTGCTAGGGCTCCTTCCACTAGAAAAAGTTATGCCAATAAATGGGGTGTCTTTGAAAGGTGGTGCACTGCACGTAATGCAGATCCAGTTAACTGCCAGATTGCTTCAGTTCGGGACTTCCTGCAAGAGAAATTATCAGTAGGCACATTCCCCGCCATTCTCAGGGTTTATGTGGCCGCTCTGTTGGCTTGCCACGCCTTGATTGATGGGGTGCCACTGGGGAAACATCCTTTGCTCGCTCACTTCGTTCGTGGGGCAATGCGACTGAGGCCTCCCATTAGAACCAGGATCCCTTCATGGGACATAGCCATAGTCCTTGAGGGTCTGGTTGAGACCCCCTTTGAACCTCCAGAGTCGGTGTCTGACAAGCTTCTGACTCTAAAGATGGTTTTTCTTATGGCTATCACTTCTTTAAAAAGAATTGGGCACTTCTTTAAAAAAAATTGGGCACTTCTTTAAAAAGAATTGGGGATTTGCAGGCTCTGTCTGTCTTGCCATCCTGCTTAGACTTTGCCCCAGGAATGGCGGAAGCGATATTGCATCCTCATCCTGACTACCTGCCTAAGGTTCCTTTCTCGACCGTACATCCGGTCACTCTTGAGGCCTTCTGTCCTCCGCCGTTCATGACGCCGGATCAGGAGAAACTTCACAAACTGTGTCCAGTCCGTGCTCTTCAGGCCTACGTCCACCGTACTAGCCGGTGGCGTAAGCCAGGGCAACTATCCGTTTGTCATGGGGGCCATAACGGGGGCGGCCACCACAAAACAGACAGTGTCACATTGGGTAAGGGATGTTATTGCCCTTGTCTATGAGGCACGTGGTCAAGCTTTGCCAGTAGGCATCAGGGCTCATTCTACCAGGGGGGGTCGCTTCTTCTAAAGCTTTGGCGGGGGGGTGCCCCTCTGCAGCATGTTTGTAATGCGGCAGGCTGGTCCTCTCCGCACACATTCTTAAGATTTTATAGTTTGGATGTTCATGCCACTCCGGTTCTAGTCAATTTCATTGACGTGTTGCACACATATTCACAGCTGGTCACTCCTAAAGACGTTCCCATAAGCGCTGAATCAAGCGCAGCATCTCGTTCTGCTTTTTCAGGGAACAAGGGTTACAGTCAAGTAACCCGAGACGTTTTACATACAGTTTAAAAAAAAAAAAAAACATGTATAAAATGTATACTGCAGTAAGTAAGTCGTAAGCTAGAGTTCTATACCAAACATAGCCTGTGTAAACAGAACCAACTCTTATCCTATGACTCACTCTTTTCCCGTGTCTCTGTCTTTCTCACTGTCCTTCCTGTGGACACACCAATTCCTGTTTACTTTCTCTCTCTGGATCCTCTTCAACTCCTATGTAGGCAGAAACAAAGGTAATGCACGCTTTCCTTATTATCTCAGTAGGCTTCATTAACTAATGCATGTTAGAATTAGCTTCTGCAGATTCTAATAGTTAGATTGCTGTTTGGGCTGGAATCGTCTCTGCTTGGCAAGCCAAATGTCAACATGGAGGAACCATCTAATTCACAATGAGATGGAGATGTATTAGTGGTGCTGGTCTAGGAGTGATAGCTGTACTTATTGCCAGCTAAGTTGTAAATGTGTTGATTTATTTAAATAATACTTTCCTTTTCTGAGGCATTCATGATTGCTGTGCCTGCACTGTAAAATAAAGAAATTGCATTTTATGCGGCTTATGTTTTTTTTAAATTTTTTTTTTATCACATATACTGTGAAATGTGAATTACTTTGCATCTACATAAAAAACATATGTTAGACCAACAATATTCCCCCAAATGTTGTCCCAACTAGCCTTACAGAGTTGTTTGAATGATCAGTTTCATATTGAACACTGTTGCTGATTTGCAAATTCCCCGCATGCATTGCACATGAATAAATTATGCGGTAAGTGTTATAGGCTTATTTTCTGCTGTTTTCTGACTTTATTTTTGGTGTTATTGTTTTTTGTTGCCACTGTTAGTCAATTGTTTTGTGGTGATGTGAGGAGCTAGTCTTTTAACTTAATGAGGTTTGTTGATTGTCACCATTATTGAGGCTTGTTAAGTGTTCAGGTCTATTGTGTATAGCTCTATTCAGATGGTAATTGTTTCTCAGGGTGACATCTGTAAAAGTACATTTTCATGCCTCCTCTGTGATAAAACTCATGCATTCTGATGACAATTAAATCACAGGGGACAAGCAAGACTTTTTGTCGATCACTGGAAAATTCATCAATCCACAAACTGTATCCTCTGTATTTGAGTTTAAATATGTTTGGAATTATGTTAAAGTGAAAATAAAAATTTTAAAGCATGAGGGAACCGCGCTGCAAGGTGCTGTGGACATTTACAGTGTACATTTTCACATACGGAACAAGCCAAAATACTTGCGAAGAGCAATTAAACTAATCAAGAAACTGTAGGGACAAGACTGTTTATCAACGCAGCCAAATAAATCTGTCAATGGGGGTACGCATATTTCGTCACCCGCATCTCTCCTATGCGCACGCAAGGAGATATAGAAGCCACACATATCAAGGACAGTAAAGATAGTTAAAATGAAATTTGAGGAGCTATGATAAAAATGGTTTTCATATGTTTTATCTATCAAAATGACGGACATAATTTGGAATTATCTGTTAGTGTTTAAAAAGTGGAGGTGGAAATTAAACTATTTAGATTACATTAACCCATACATTTTTCTGGGACTGCTGGACCTGTATAAACGAGTAGTCATGCAAGCCCTATGTATAAATGTATATAGTACACATTTCTACATTAAAATGTGATATATTAAAATTGTATTACATTGCTGCCATAATAATGGACCATTTCAAAAGTTACTTTGATCTGGCTCTCGTTTTTCTTTCTCTTCTACTTAAGAGTTCCCACTCACTGTGGTGGAGTGGTGATGTAATTTTATTATTATGAATTATTTCAAAAATTCTGTTACACAATCCTCCAACTTTCACAACTGTCGATTACCAACAGAACTGTTACCACACGCAGCGCAAACATACGGCACTTAGCAGTGGTCAAAAAGGATTTCCAAAACGGCTTTTGGATTATAAACTCAGAGATGTGGATTCAGATGGTAATTAAATTACCACATGACCTTGGTGTTTGTCAAAAAACAGTAGGTAATTTGGCCGGGAATTTTCTCGCAGGAGGTGGGAGAAAAACATAGATATTTCGGATTCGGACGACAGTAAAATCACGGCCTACCCCCTGTAAATGCTGGAATTACCTCACATCCCCATGTAAAATAATTGCTGTCCAAATAGGGCTTTTGTCAAACAATTGTATGTACTGTCTTGCCTCGCAAAGATTACTGTTAACTTCATGTAAAAGTAATTGAAATTGTGACAAAATTAAAGTTCTTGTATTTTGAATTAATAGTTAGCTGAACAGGAAATTAGTAGTTCTCTCAACAGGTTTTTTTTTTTGTTTTTTTTTGTTTTTTTTGCATTTAGTAAACAAACAAATTCACATTGACTAAACAAAGCAATGTTACTGAGCACAGTTATTAAGACAGTTGTTGAGAAAAGTCAAAAATCTCGCAGCCTGTTGCCATATTTCACAATTTATTTATTTATTTATTTTTTTTTTACAGTGTATGTCTCAAGTTGCTAAGTGCAAAAACATGTTGTTTTTTAAGGTTTTATAATTCAGAGAGTGCTTGTGCTGTGGGCTTAGTGACTCCAGGGGCAGGTCGATTGCATTACAACATTACCACATATTTACACCACATATTTACACTCCAAAACCAGAGATGCTTGGACCGAACCATTCATATAAACTGATCTGTTGAATTTATATGTTTTTGACACCTTGCTAACTTTGTATTCAATTTTAATTATCTGTAAAAATGTGAACATCAGAGCAGTAGCCTTGTGGTTAGTGGTTAGTATGACACATTGAAACCAAGGCGGTCTATAACACCTGGAGAGATTGAAAAAAAAAAAACTGTTTGACAAGCTTACGTTTCAATAATGTATGTCAAATCTGCAATTATATCTCCCAAAAATAGTGTAACAAATTTTACTCTCTTAAAGGGATAGTTCATCTAAAATGGATAATTCTCCATCATTAACTTACCCTCATGCCATCTCAAACTCGTATGACTTATTTTTTCTGCAGAACATAAACAAAGATATTTTGAAGGATGTATGATATGTTTTTGTCCATACAATGCAAGTCAATGGGGTCCAAAACTTTCAAGGTCCATATCCATGTCTCCTGAAGCTATACTATCACTTTATTCTATAATGTCTCTATTAAAAAGTGTGTTTATTAGCAGCTAGGAATGTCAAAAGTACTGGTAGTTCAGTACCAAGTTTATGCTAAAAAAATAAAATTAAAAATACCAGTATTTATGCAGTACCGGTAGTACCGAGCACAGACTTAATTCGATATCCTGCACTGTCTGACTGACGCACAATGTTGGGCGGATTACTTTAAGAAAGTATTCCGGGCTGAATACTAAATACTCTTTCTTAAATGTATTCAGTACGTATTCCAAAAACATCACATAATAAAGTACTATACTCAGAAAACAAGAATACCTTTAGAATACATATTTATAAAGGCAAAGCTCAGTTGGAAGAATTATGTGTAATGTCATTATTATCTTATCTGAACCACTAAATCTCCACTTTTATGTAATATAAGTGAATTTTAATATCTAGTTTCTTTCAATTAGATGTGGAGTTGGACACTAATGTTTTTTTTTTGTTTGTTTTTTTTTAAATGTATGGAAGGTAGAATAAAAACAGAAGGCAGGTTGTGGTCAACTACAATATTTTAATATTTTAAAAACATTTGAATCTTTTTCTTAACCCATTTTTTGATTGTACTGAGAAAGTAGAATACATTTTGAAACAAAATTAAATATTATTATATAAATATTAATATGCCTGTATGTTACAATATGTGTCACACTGAAATAGCCTCCCATATGTCTTTAAGCCACACATATTAAAGAGGTTTTTCTGTCATAGTTTGGACTCTGATCTACTTCAAGTTCGTTTCCCTCTTTTAGTCTTTGCAGTACTTTCTCCCATATTTATCTATTCATAGTATTATTTTCGTGAATAACTGCTATTTCTCAACAGTTCTTCATTCTGCTGGTTTCTGATGTGGATGTGACTCACCAAATCCACACTATCGTGTGAAATTTATCATGCGCGAATATTATATTTGTGGAAAAAAACATTGCTGTCTGTATTGATACTGTTACACAGCTGACATCGTGCTGAATGTTAAGACAACGGTGTGCCGGTGCGGTTACCAGATATTCAATACGGGAATCATTATACATGAATAAGACATTACATTTCCATTCTTTAGTGCCTACCATCAGATCTTTTGGTGATGCAGTCCATTTTTAAATGATCCCAAAAACACAACTATGGTTTTAACTTGCGATTGTGTTTTCAAATTAGCCCAATTTGTTGTGAGAACCTGGTAACGCTGCTCACACGCTGCTGCATTTTCTTTCACATCTGCCCTATTTGTGTTCATTATGAGAGATAGTGATTTTTTATGTGACTCAGAAGAACGAGTAGTCTCAGAGAGTGATTCATTCGTTTTGTGTTGGCCGCGCATGTGCATTGCGCAACCTCCATTCGTTTGTTATGTGAAAACCGCATAAGCGCTGTACAGGAAACAGAAATGATTAGTTCACCTCTCGAGTCTTCTGGTCCGAGTCATTCGTTCTTTTGTCACGTGACATCCATATATGCTATGCATTGCTCACACAGGAAACAGAAATGATTAGTTCACCTCTTGAGTCTTCTGCTCTGAGTTGTTCGTTCTTTTGTCACGTGACAGCCGTATATGCAATGCAGTGACAAAAGAACGAACGACTCCGACAAGAAGATTCCAGAGATGAACTAATCATTCTGTTTCTCATAATTTGTCCTTGGCTGCATTATACATTTTTCCTTATTGGGACTATAATCAAAGTTTGTGTAAGTAGACGTGTTGGGGGGGATTTGGCTACTGAAAATGTAACATTTTAATTTAATTCTGCTCAAATGAACGAAATGAACTAAATGACTTGAATAAAGATTCGTTCATTTTGCTGAACGAGACTCATAGATTTAAGTCAGTAAAATGATTCGATCTTCCCATTACTAATGAGAAGTATTCTTAAAGTATTTGTGGCAGCGGGGGCGTGGTTGAGCGTTCGTCCGGAGAGAGAAAGCGGTAAGGGTGCACACACCTGAGCCGGATAATGTCTAACACCTGTTTCTAATTGCAGTAAGCTTTGGGGAGAGCGGTATAAAGGAACCATGGCAGCGACGAGAGAGGAGAGAGAGCTACCAGTCAGAAAGAGACTGTGACCTAATGAGTGTGTTGCTGAAAAGCTATTTTTAGTTTGTTTAATTAAAGTCATACCTTTGAGTTGAATTCCCAAGTGTCCCATTTCCTCCTTTTCCACCCAACGAAAATTGTATAATGTAACTGTATTCTGAATACAGGTGCTTGAAAACATAACGGGGGCTGAATAGTTACTTTATTTTTGTATTCTGAATACGTAATGCCGTTACATATATTCCGTTTCAACCCAACCCTGCTAACACATAACTGCTTTTAAATGCTCACATACAAATTAGGCACATTTGGGGAAAAAAATAATGCACAGTTAATCTAGTAAAAATTTTAATAGGTACTAGTCTGAGTATTAAACTGCAAAAGGGTGCAATTTAAGTAAATAAATATACTATCTGTATGTGCTGTGCACAACAGTAAATGTGTGACGTGGATCATATGCTAAAATCACCACAAAAACAGCGTCACACTGTGCGTGTTGTAATAGATGAAAGAACAGAGCACTTACTAACTGTGAAGCGTGTAGTGCCTACAGACTATGTTTGAATAATTAAATCGCAGCATTTTGCGCTTTAAGAATCACACACTGGGCCATTTAAACATCTGTTTATCCGGAGGTGTGAAGCTACCGTCAAAAATACATACAAACTAAAAATCCTTTATGTCAAAATAAAAGCTCGATTTAACTTGCAACAGAAATATGTTAATGCTGTGTAGTAAAATGTTATATTCTCTAAAATAATTATAATTTAATGATTATTAAATAATAATAATAATGTTTAAGCAGTATCTCACAAGCAAGAGTGCTTTTGTACTAGGGTTGCTCCGATAACAACATTTTGGCTTCGGTACGAGACCAGCCCTGGTACATCGGTATCGATACTGACTCGATACTTAGGCATCAAATAAATTTTAAAAAAATTTATGAACTTACACAGAAAATTATTGACAAAAATAACTGCATAAAGTCTTATAGATAAAAGATTATGCCATTTCTTTTTAAATTTTTCTGGATTCAGTGTTAAATGTTTTAATTAAATGTTATGATCAAATTGTGTTTAATCAAATACATACTGTACAGATTTGATCAAATGAAAATATAATAATTTATAAATAATTAATTTTGGTATAAAAAAAAAAAAAAAAAAAAAAAAAAAAAAAGATGCACAACAGAGCTTTACAGTATTAATGAAAACATTAAATGAAAACAATCTGATTACCTGAGTCTGCCATGGCTGAATCACAACATACTGATAGTCAGTACTGGTATTCAGCTTTTGTGATATTGCTTACAGATAATAATACTAATAATATAACCATTTAATATTATATTATTGTTATTATGAGTATTATTGCTACTACTTTGAATATTACACTTTTATACAGTAGTAATATTTTTCAATTTCACGCATCCAGTTAAATAAAGCTCTCATTTCAGCGGGACTTTTATTTTGAAAGACCGTTGAAGTTCTTACTGTTTTTGAAGGGTTCGTTATATCAAACTTCCCACGACTTGCGAGCTAAAATCTCTGGTGAAAAAGGCTATTTGAGAGTTCACAGCCATTTATACACTAAACACACTGCTCTGCGGCTCTGCAGATGGATACTATTGGACACACTACATGACAATCAAGCAGTAGTAGTGTGTGTTGCGTGTGTGTGTGTGTGTGTGTGCGAGCGTGCCTGCGTGACTGTGCATGTGAAGGAGATGGCAGAGCGGAGCCTCTCATTCATTCTGTGGCACGCAGTGCATGTGACTATATTATTTAATTAAATTCCATCCTTCTGCTGTTTAATGATCACACTTGGCCATATCGAGACTTTTTTTTATTATTTTCAAATAGTCTTTGATTTCATCTCAAAACTCTCACATTACATTACATTTGGCTAATGGCAGCATTCTTTAATATGGTACCGAAATTAACAACAACAATGATATCGTACCATTTTACATTTTTTGGTATCACGATATTTCATTAGTACCGGTATACAGCACCGCCCTATGTTGTACTGAATAGAAGTGATTTTTTTTTCATCAATGTTTTCATTTATACCTTGATGCTGTTGTGCAGCACTTTATTTGACAAAACAAATAATGTAATGTATTTATTTATATTGATATTTAACTTTTTAAATAGGCTAAAAAAGTGTGTTCAAAAGCATATAATTCATTTTCGTTGGGGTTTCAAAATTGGTATCAAGAATTGTGAAATTTTAATAATATTAGTACCATGTCCCAACTACTGAAATTTTGGTATCTTGACAACCTTATTAGCAGCAAAGATTTGTGATAACAGCAAACATAAAATGCTTGGCAGCAAAAACCGACAATATATCAAAATTACCGATTAATTTACCTTCGTCTTACCATCATCTCAACGCCTACACCGCTCCATCAAAGCCCGTTCTTGGCTGTACACATGAATTGTAGTGATTTTGTTTTCTAATAATATAAAGTATATTAAACATTTACATGGGAAGACAGTTGAGAAGTTAACATATTAGAAGCATTTATGCATTTTTATTAGTGCATTTGTGTGTAAATAATATTTACATTGTACTGGAAACTAGGGCTGAAATGATTAGTTGACGTTATCGACAATGTCGACAATAAAAAAATGTCGACAAACTGGTCCGTTGTCGAATAGTCTTTTGATCTCATTTAACGTAACATGAGATCATATGAAACTCTAATGATGACGCATGAGTGCAGCACTGCAGTTCGCATCTGACTGAGGAGAGGAAGAATTACACAGCTCACAGTCCAGATGCACTCTAAATTTTTCAAACAGCTTCAGGTGATGTAGATCGCAAAGTATGAGGAAATTATAATGCAAAAATACAAAATAAGTAAATACAGAAGCACTCTCATTGTGGAATAAGCGGAGCCGGAGCTCTTTAAATGAAACACCCCGATGTTACATCTTTAATGCAGTTATATTTAACTTTATTAAAGTTCAAATAATATGGAAGCAGATCATGTAAATAACTCAAAACTCCAAAACTGGCATTTCTCTGTGCGGTCAGCGCCTCTTCTATGAGTTGCGTAAAGTGTCCCAATCTAAGGGGGACAGATTGAAACTGCACCCGGCTGTGTCGTGGAGACGCTCATCCCTCAAGCGTGCACGCTTAATGCAGTGTATATAACGTGATGGCTCGCGACTTATTGAATCATAATATATGTGTCACTGTGCATTTCTTATCATGAAGAAAATTGGCAATAAGCAGCTTTATTAATAAGAGAGAGTTTGTTTTTTTGTGAGTTAAAGATGGATTGAAGTGAACAGAAAGGTCAGAGAGGGTAGTCTTCGCCCCATTATACACTGAAACAAAATACATTTCTGATTTGTTTTTGTTTTGGCTTGTTTTCCAATATAAAATCTAAAACTCCTTTAAAACAATGTACATTTACTTTAGCAGCTATACTGCAGAAGAAATGTTTTTTTTTTATTTTTTTTATCTGAGAATGCTGAATATAATATAAAAAATACAAATATTTTAAAATACCTAGAAATACTTTAAAAAAAAGATGCATTCAACTGAGAAGCAGCATATAAGATATCTATACTTGCTTTTAGAGAATAGATCTTGAATATAAGTATATTTTGTCTTTACTGCACTCACAGAAGTATAACCAAGTGAAAAAATACACTTATATACAAAATACACTTATATACAAAATACACTTATATTTAAGATACATTCTCTTAAAGCATGTCTAAATATCTTATATGTTGCTCTCAAGTAAATGTATCTTGTTTTAAGGATTTTTAGACAATTTTAAATGGAAAACAAGACAAAAACACTTGATTACAATATTTAAAAAAAAAAATTGCAGTGAATTTCTTTACTGAATTAAACTTAATAAAAAGTATTTTTTCCCTTTAATTCAGTAAATGTCATTTAGAGGTATTTTTAAAAGATGATTTTGTCCTCTTGTAAGCATGTTTAATACAACCATTTAAGTTGAGGCACAAGCTGAATAATCGGTTAAGAGCTAATGATTAATCGTTGCAATAATCGCAGAATAGTCGAATAATTGTTCTAATAATCGTTAGATTAATCGATTATCAAAATAATCGTTAGTTGCAGCCCTACTGGAAACTGAAAAATAGAAAATGACTGTTTTGATGAATGTTTTGATAAATATTTTCTAACTCATAGCTGAAATTTGTATTATGCTAGCCAATTAAAGGTAAATCAAGTATTATTTATATTACTCAATAATATAATTATTAAGTGGCCTCCAAGTTAAGTTTGAGTATCTCTGGTATAGAGTTTACTGTAATAGTACATACATAGTATCAAATCAATTCATACAATCAATTTAAGCCGCCAAATAGAGAATTGTGATGGTGAAGTTGTCCATCTCCTCAACCTATATGGTCCATCTACATTCTTTCTATCAATTTAATTTACGAAAATGAACAAATAGTTGGAAGGAACAACGTGCAAGGAACTTTACACATACATTAGCAAATTACAGTAGACACTGCTAATCATTTTCTTTTAAATCTTAAGGAGTGACACAAAATAAGCACTTCACCAACCCTCTAAAGTTTTAAGCGAGATGAGAGGAGGTTATTAGCTTCGGCTAATGCTGTGGATGATGAAATAACTGGTGGCTGAAGATGAGACCTTTGGTCAGCCAAACGGCTCATGTTCAGAGCTAATCTTGACTGGGTGAGAGTGTGAAGTGACTGGGGCTGGGAAAGTTAACTGGGTGCTGCAGTTTGAGAGATATGCTGTGTGACTGGCCATCTTTGAGGAGTGATTAGAAGAGTCAAGAGAAGTTCACCTCTGTTTTAGATCATCTCTGCATGGAGCTTTAGAATTTCTCTGAACCACCCCAGTCCTCAGCTCTTACTCTTACTAATTATCCCCTCAAAGTTTCAACACTCAAGAGAGACTCTCTCTCTCTCTCTCTCTCTCTCTCTCTCTCTCTCTCTCTCTCTCTCTCTCTCTCTCTCTCTCTCTCTCTCGTGTGTGTGTGTGTGTGTGTGTGTGTGCATGTGCGTGAGTGGCGAGTGAGTGGAGCGTGTCTGTAAGAGCGGCTGAGTTTCCTTCTCTGATGGTTTGTCTCAGTTTTATTTTTCAAAGCTTGTTTCATTTAATGTGTTGTGTTTCAAGTTTAGTTAAGTGTTTATTTATTAACAAGAAGGGGACATAAAGCAGTTAGGGCACATTCAGTGCTCAATCTGGCCACTATTGCCAGTCCACGGTAGGGTGTGGGTTTCGAGCAACTCACCCGTCGGCATGGAGTTAAGGTGCCAGTTGGCACTGAGTGCTTGGTTGAAGATGTTGTTGGACACAGCAGTATAAGGTCCTTGTCTAGGATGAACGGTGCCAATGTTCTCTTTTTGGACTCTGTGGAGAAAGTCAATAGTCTCGTTGTACAAGGAATAGTTTAAAAAAACACACAAACATCAGTTTTTCCACTTGTTAACCCTGCGAAGAAGGTTATTTTGTCAAACGCGTCCCGATTCATAAAAGATGAGGTTTTAGAATGTGAATTGTCTCGTCATGGTCAGATGTACGCAATTAAAAAGATTCCTTTTGGATGCAAATCTCCACTGCTTAAACATGTTGTGTCTTTAGAAGACAAGTGTTTATAGCACTGAAGAGTGGAACAGATGAGATGCATGTTGCTTTCAAGTTTAAGGTTGATGGGTTTGACTATGTAATTTTCGTGTCAACTGAAACAATGAAATGATTTAATTGTGGAAATGAGGGGCATTTAGTTTGGGCCTATTCTGAGAAAAGGCAGGATCTTTAAATTGACTCTGCATAAAATGAGGTACAGGTTGCACAAAGTTCACAGGAAGCAGGAGAAAATAAGAATTCTGGAGAAAATGGGGAGATGATAGAAAGCGTTACTGAGCAGGCAGATGAAGTCCCTCAGTTGAGAGAGGAAAACACTGGAGAACAAACGGCAAAATAAGTGGCAGAATCGGTGTTAGAAGGGGGAAGTAAGGAGTTAATGGAATTAGATTAACCTGCTTTTAAAATACCAACAACAAAAAGAAAAGCGGTGTGATCTAGAAAGGGGAAAAATTTAAAGAGAGGTTATGTGAAAAAGCAAGCAGAGATTGAGGAAAGCGCAACGGAGGGTGCTGTTTGTAGTGAGATGGAATACACATCAGGCAGTGATAGTGAATGAGATTTGTCGATAAGTCAGTAACAGATGGCCAAAGAAAAAATGCCTATTATAACTTAGAAAGAGTTCGTAGTTTTCCACAAGTGACTAAAAGGAAAAGTGTCCTGAAAATCAACGGTGGCTTAAGTGCTCCTTTTAAAGTGGAGCGAGGCATAAGACAAGGCTGTAACCTCTCTGGTATGTTATATTCAATATCACTTGAACCTTTGATCAGATTTCGTGCTGAGTTGATGGGATTCAAGATTGCAGAGGAATATCCTCCAATTCACCTAGCTGCATATGCAGATGATGTTATAGTTACAGTCCAAGGGTCTCAGTTAGCAAGAGAATTTGAAATAATTCCATCTGCTAGAATAAATTGGGGAAAAAAGCAAAGGTCTCATAATTGGTGACTGGAATGATAAAGAACCAATATTACCAGGTAATTTAAAGTGGGAAAGAGATGGAATAAAGTACTTAGGAGCATACATGGGTAATGATTTTATAGTAAAAAAAAAAAACTGGGAGGGGTTTTTGGAAAAAATAAAAGTTGGGAAAATGGTAGTGACTTTTGCTACTTATGTTATATAGAGGGAGAACGCTTATTATAAACAGCTTGGTTGCTTCAACTTTATGGCATAGGTTAGCAGTACTAGAACCTCCTGGAGGAATTTTAGTAAATGCGCAAGCGTTAATTGTGGATTTCTTTTGGAACAAACTTGATTAGGTGCCACAGAGTATTCTTTATTTGCCAAAAGTTGAAGGGGGGCAAGGTCTTATTTACTTATTGAGTTGAAAAGTTTGAAATTCTTGCAGAATATCTTGAATGGAAATAGACATGCCTCGTCAAGGTTGCTTGCTGAGTTTATTTTAAAACAAGTTTTTAATTTGGGTCTTAAACAAACTGTTTTTCTTATAAAATTGTTGGATGTGAAAGATGTTCCTTTATTTTATAAACTCAGGGGAAAAAAAGAAACGTCCTCTCACTTTCAACTGCTTTCATTTTCAGCTAAATTAACATGTGTAAATATTTGTATGAACATAAAAAGATTCAACAACTAAGACATAAACTGAACAAGTTTCACAGACATGTGACTAACATAAATGGAATAATGTGTCCCTGAACAAGGGGTGGGGGGGTGGGGGTAGTGCATCTCCTCCTCATGGACTGCACCAGATTTGCCAGTTCTTGCTGTGAGATGGTACCCCACTCTTCCACCAAGGCACTTGCAAGTTCCCGGACATTTCTGGGGGGGATGGCCTAGCCCTCACCCTCTGATCCAACAGGTCCCAGACATGCTCAATGGGATTGAGATCCGGGCTGTTCACTGACCATGGCAGAACACTGAAATCCCTGACTTGCATGAAATCATGCACAGAACGAGCAGTATGGCTGGTGGCATTGTTATGCTGGAGGGTCATATCAGGATGAGCCTGCAGGAAGGGTAAACATGAGGGAGGAGGTTGTCTTCCCTGTAATGCACAGCGTTGAGATTGCCTGCAATGACAACAAGCTCAGTCTGATGATGATGTGACACACCGCCCCAGACCATGACGTACCCTCTACCTCCAAATCGATCCCACTCCAGAGTACAGGCCTCGGTGTAACGCTCAGTCCTTCGATGATAAACGTGAGTCCGACCATCACCCCTGGTGATGTCTGGTAAGCACCTGCCTTACAACAGGCCTACAAGCCCTCAGTCCAGCCTCTCTCAGCCTATTGTGGACATTCTGAGCACTGATGGAGGGATTGTGCGTTCCTGGTCCTGTACCTGTCCTGCAGGTGTGATATTCAGATGTACCGATCCTGTGCAGGTGTTGTTACACGTGGTCTGCCACTGCGAGGACAATCAGCTGTCCTTCTTGTCTCCCTGTAATGCTGTCTTAGGCATCTCACAGTACAGACATTGCAATTTATTGCCCTGGCCTCATCTGCAGTCCTCATGCCTCCATGCAGCATGCCTAAGGCACGTTCACGCAGATGAGCAGGGACCCTGGGCATCTTTCTTTTGGTGTTTTTCAGAGTCAGTAGAAAGGTCTCTTTAGTGTCCTAAGTTTTTATAACTGTGACCTTAATTGCCAACCGTCTGTAAGCTGTTAGTGTCTTAAGACCGCTCTACAGATGCATGTTCATTAATTGTTTATGGTTCATTGAACAAGCATGGAAAACATTGTTTAAACCCTTTACAATAAAGATCTGTAAAGTTATTTGGATTTTTACAAAATTATCTTTAAAATACAGTGTCCTGAAAAAGGGACATTTAGTAGTTAGAGTTTAGTAGTGTTTTTAAAGCTTGGGGTTTATTGGAGAGTAAAAGTTCTTTGTTCTGGTTATTAGAGGAACCTATTGTTTATGGGGCAAGATTAGATGTTACATGGGAAGGGGCCCCAAGATTGAATGAAACCTTTATTAAAGCACAAGTTAAACAACTGTGAAACAACTGATAGAGCTGGTAGGGGCTGATTTCACTAATGTGGGTGCTTTGGCTGAGAGACTGAATATACATTCTACTCGTATAGTGGTACAGATATTGGACAGATTTCGGAGAGTGCTTTCTGAAGAGGAAAAACATCTGCTTCTAAAATGGACTGATGGAAAAGAAAGACCTATTCCAACTGATTGATTTCCTGATTTGGCTGTAAGACCAAAAATGGTATCTTCATTATTATTTAAATTTAATCTGGGTGACACCACTTTCAGATCTGTTGGGGGAAAAACTGTATATGAATTTTGTGTTGAAGTTCTGAACAAAAGGAAATTAAAGGATAGATTGGATACCCCCTGGAGAACTTATTTTGGGGTTGAGAGAGGAATAAAACCTGCATGGGAAGCACTTTATAAGCCACCAGATGTTGGTGCGGTTATCCTTATGAGGACTCTCCATAGACATAATGATTTTTCTACTGTACGAACTATAGATTCTATCCCCTAACCCTACCCCTAAAACTAACCCTCACAAAAAACATTCTGCATTTATAAATAAAAAAAACAAAAACAAACATAGTTTAGTATGTTTTTTAAGCAATTTGAATTATGGGGACACTAGAAATGTCCTCATAAACCACATTTATAGCATAATACCCTTGTAATTGCCAGTTTGTAACCTAAAAAAATTGTCCTCATAAACCATGCAAACACGCCCACACACACACACACACACACACACACACACACACACACACTCACACTCACTCACACATTTACTTAACAATCTAAATTAGGACATACTAGATTCACAATACAGTATCTAGTAATGTCTGGGAACATAACGTATGCATTATAGTGTGTAGTAACAGCATAGTATGCATTAAAGGATGTAGCAACATCTGGGGATGTAAGGGAGTTCGAGGAAAGGAGGAGGTGAGAAGCAAGGTTTCCCAGTTCAGGTGGGTGTTTTAATTTGTCCAGTTTAAAGTTTACAGCTTTCCAGGAAAATACTGACTTTCACACACACACAACTGCACAATAACTTCCGTGGCAATATTGCTTTTCTTGTGCCGGTCTCTCTTTCCCCGTCTACTGGCGGTGTGTCTCTTTTATGCCGCTCTTCCCGTACTCACTGTAATTAGAGACAGGTGTTAGACATAATTTAGCTCAGGTGTAAGGGCCCTTACCGCTTTCTCTCTCTCCGGAGAGATGCTTGACCATGCCCCCGCTGCCACAGGGGACATATAGTAAGTAGTATTTTTTTGTAGTAATGTAGTATAGTATGCTGTACAGTATGTAGTAACAACTGGTGACATATAGTATGTAGGATAGTGTGTATTAATGTAGTATAGTGTGCAGCATAGTATGTAGTAACGTCTGGGGACATATAGTTTGTAGTATAGTATGTTGTAATGTCACATAGTATGAATTACAGTATGTGGTGATGTCTGGGGAAATATAGTTTGTAGTATAGTTTGTAGTAATTTAGTATTGTTGCAATATAGTAAGTAGTAACATATAGTATGTAGTAATGTCTGGGGACATACAGTATAGTATGCCCCAAGCTGTAGCTACAGTATGAATGTACTGTATGCACTTACACACACATACACTTTCAAACTTTTTAAATTACCTTCTAACAAATACATTATTTTCAGTATATATTATACAGCAAAGATACTCAAAGTCCAGCCTACAGACCAAATCTGGGCCCAAACAAGTTTTCACTGGCCTGCCACCACAATATGATCTTGAGCATTGTTTTTACTTCAGCCAAATGGAACGGCATGATGCAACAAAATGATTATAATTAAATAAACAGTCTACACTTTTTTACAAACATTTATGATAGAAGTGTTTGTTGTATCACAGTATTTGTCGTACCGCATCGTTTCGCTCTGTTGCAGCATAGATGGAGTGTAGAACTTGCATTTAAATTACTTTTAATTGGAAGATTTATCAGATTCATTTAATGAAAGGTTTCACAATTCATTAAGTCTTAATTCTTTCAGGAAGCAAAGTATCAAGATATGCAAATACTGTCATCATTGATTGGTGCGCACAGACACGCTGCCTGCGGCATATCCAAACTTCAAACTATGGGTGTTACATTTAGCAGCAGATATTTGTGATACCAGCAAACGTCAATTGTGGTGAATTTATTTTCTTGAATATAAAGTATATAAGTTATTTACACGTGAAGTAAAACAGTGAAAAATTAACATTCTAGAAGCATTGATGAATTTTATGAATGCATTTGTTCGTCAGTAAGATGTACAATTTTTTTCACATTGTCTAAATTGTTTTGGAAAAAAAAAAAAAAAGAAAAAAGCTGCTTAGCACTAAACATGTCCCCTAAGCTAAGTAGTTTGAATGTCCCTGCACTATACTGTAGGCTGCATATAATACTGTATGTAGTAAACAGTTGTGGTGGTACAGAATTTAAGGTACCAGCCCTTTAAATTTTACGCAACACACCAGCAAGTGGAAGCGAGAAGACGGAAGGGGTAGGACAAGGTTAAAAATGAGAAAGGGGGGGGTGGGGGTTGGTAAAGGAAATAGCAAGAGGAGAGTCAAAGTTAAGGAGACGACTGTGCTTGGATGGGTCCTTGAACACTCTGCTTTAAACAAATGTAGTACATAACAAAACTGTGGACTGAGTGTGTGGTTGTTTGAATAAAACACCCAACTGAAACAACTTCATCAAAGACTCTGGTGTGCTTATATTACATTTGGGGTAATTTGGTTCAATGTAATTATTATTATTTATTTTTTTTCATGGTGTTTTCTCCTTTTCTGTGTAACTGGTGGCTTTTAGAGCTTATCTGGGTTTTTTGCTTTAGTTTACTAGTGACAAACTACTACTTGTCTGGCACCCAAATCACCTGCATGTGTGTGCTTAAGTAACTTGGGCCTGCCACGTTACACAGTATAGTACCTAATATATAGTATACACAATATGGTGTAATGCCAATTTGTGTATTCTAGATACTAGGTATATAAAGTATATTCAGTTTCTGATTTCATGATCTAAAACAGAAGAGTGTAGTAAAGCATTATGTTCTCCCACACAGGAATTTTTTTCTGCAATGACTTTTGACCCTGCGGACATCGATTGGACCCATAAACATCACTGATTCTCATTGCTGTAGTGTGCGTCAGTGCTTATGTAATGTGGCTAGCACTGTTCAGACACACAACATGCCTTTAGCGACCTGTAACATTACAAACACTCAGGCCTTCACCCAGACACGTGTGTTTCTGCATTATTCACTTTAAAGTGGAACATTGCATGAAAGAAATTTACATCTTCTTTTGTGTAGGGGTTTACAAAATAAAATAATTTATTAAAATAATTTCACAAAATATATTTAATCAAATTCTGCTGTTCATCACTATGTTTTTGACTCAGTTATATAAATTATAGTGATGTCTAGGTTTACTGGTTATATTTAGGGCCCTATTTTAAGAGCGCATGAACTAAGCACAAAGTCAGTGGGCACGGCCATGAAGTTATGACATTTTTGTGCAAGTATTCACCAAGTCTAGGCGCAAGTGGGTTTAGTGAAAATGCACGTGCAATGCGCTAATGGGCTGGGTCAAGTGCAATTTAATTCTGAGGTTCTGCTCCAGTTATTGCAGCATCTGCTTCCTATTATATATTCTACAAACAAACAAAGACAGCACATTCATAAAAAGTTGGTAGTGTAAATGGACTGTACAGTATGCAATGAATTAGAATAATAGAAATATGCACAGACTCCTTTTATATGCTTAGAAAATGTGATTCTCATCAGGATTTGGATGTAGGCTACAATCCGTTAAATTATATGTAATGTAAGTATTATTAATAATTTTCATCTACTGACACACAAACCACAGCTAGTATTAACAGTGATTGTATCAGCATGCACTTCACTTCTACTGTTCGATTTCAAACAATTGAATCCATTTATTTAAACACAAAAAAATTAAACCAAAAATATTTCTAAATTTAAATTACAGTTCAAAAGAAATGAAAATATAATCAAAATAACGAAATGGTAAAAAACAAGTCGACTACCCAAAAGACAGAGACAGGCTAGCCCAGTCATGGCCTCTTTTCCCCTTCTCTTTTCCACTCCCTAAAAAAAAGGGGGATTATCCGACTGGGCCAACCAGGTCTAGTCGGGGGGTGTCCCTCCCAAGGGGAGGACACCACGGAGACCACACCTCGCCCAGAGAGAGGGGGGATATTTAAGTGGAAAATACGTCACATGGTCTTGCCGATCATGTGGAGAAGTCTCATGGTAGATCCTACCCAACGGGGGAGGAGTTACTACAAACATGGATACTGTGGCAGAGGGGCCTCTGCCCAAGGAAGATGCAGTTTGCCAACAGGGAAACTAATTAGCGGAAGATATACATTGCATGGGATTGCCTACAGGGAACCGCCACATGCGGAGCACCTACCCCAGAACAGGGCTTTTAGTTAGCATGTGTACTGGGCCGGCAGTGAGTCTCTCCGAAAACTCGACTGCCACAGGGCTCGGAGGAAGTCAACCAGGGAACATAGTTTGTGAACACTACTGGGAGTTAATGGCACACATCTTCTGCTCAGAGTAGGTGAAAGGCGCTATGTGCAAGCGATACACCTGGCTGGCTATCCCGGGCTTATCTGCTTGTATTGCGTGCCACTACCCGGGACAAAACCGGTTCCACCTGGAGGTTGTAGAACCTCGCAAGGGTGTTGGGTGTTGCCCAGTCCGCTGCTCTGCAAATGTCTGTTAGAGAGGCACCCCTGGCCACGGCCCAGGAGGCCGCTACACCCCTGGTAGAATGGGCTCGTAGCCCTACCGGGGGTGGCACATTCTGGGCATGATATACCATAGCTATGGCGTCAATGAGCCAGTGGGCGATCCTCTGCTTGGAGACAGCGCTTCCTTTCCGCTGTGCACCAAAGCAAAGAGCTGCTCAGAGATCCTAAAGCACTGTGTGCGATTCAAATAGATGCGTGAAACGTGCACCGGGCACAGCAACGACAGGGCTGGGTCTGCCTCCTCCTGGGGCAGTGCTCGCAGGTTCACCACCTGGTCCCTAAAAGGAGTCATGGGAACCTTGGGCACATAGCCTGGTTGGGGTCTCAAGATCACGTGAGAGTAGCCCGGACCGAACTCCAGGCACATTTCGCTGACAGAGAACGCCTGCAGGTCTCCTACCCTCTTGATGTAAGTGAGCGCAGTCAGGAGGGCAATCTTCAAGGAGAGTGCCTTAAGCTCAGCTGACTGCAAAGGCTCAAAGGGGGCTCTCTGTAGACCCTGAAGAACTACAGAGAGGTCCCATGAGGGAACGAGGCACGATCTGGAGGGGTTCAGCCTCCTGGCGCCTCTCAGGAACCTGATGATCAGTTCGTGCTTCCCTAAGGACTTACCATCCACTGTGTTGTGGTGTGCTGCTATAGTGGCTACGTACACCTTCAAGGTGGAAGGGGACAGCTGCCCTTCCAACCTCTCCTGCAGGAAGGAAAGCATCGATCCGACTGCGCATCTCTGGGGGTCTTCCCATCGGGAAGAACACCACTTAATGAACAGATGCCATTTAAAGGCATACGGGCACCTCATAGAGGGGGCCCTAACCTGAGTAAACTGACCACTTAGGTCTTCTGCATCCCATCCAGGGGTCAGACATGGAGATTCCAGAGGTCTGGTCACGGGTGCCAGATGGTGCCCCGTCCTTCCACAGCAGAATTCGCCAGGAGGGGGGCTGTCGCAAGGAGTGTGAGGTCCGAGAACCACGTCTGGGTGGGCCAGTAGTGTGCTACCAGGACGACCTGCTCCTCGTCCTCCCTGACCTTGCACAGTGTCTGTGCAAGTAGGCTCACTGGGGGAAACGCATATTTGCGCAGTCCAGGGGGCCAGCTGTGTGCCAGTGTGTCTATACCGAGAGATGCCTCGGTCAAAGCGTACCAGAGCGGGCAGTGGGAGGATTCTTGGGAGGCGAACAGGTCTACCTGTGCCTGTCGGAATTGACTCCAGATTAGCTGGACCACCTGAGGGTGGAGTCTCCACTCTCCCCTGAGGGTAACCTGCTGTGACAGAGCGTCCGCTGCAGTGCTGAGGTCGCCCGGGATGTGAGTGGCTCGCAGCGACTTGAGGTGCTGCTGACTCCAGAGGAGGAGACGGCGGGTGAGTTGTGACATACAATGAGAGTGCAGACCGCCTTGGCAGTTGACATATGCTACCGTTGCTGTGTTGTCTGTCCGAAATAACACGTGCTTGCCCTGGATCAACAGCCGGAACCTCTGCAGGGCGAGCACAATTGCCAGCAACTCGAGGCAGTTGATGGGCCAATGCAAATGGTGCCCCAGCCCATCTGTCGTGACCACGGAGACCTGCTCTAGGGGAACGCCTGCCCACAGAAACGTGAGGTCGGTCCAAGGGCTGAAGAGGCGGTGACAGACTAGCGTGATGACCACGCGATGTGTCCCGTGGCACCATGCCCATCTCGGGACTAGAGTCTGAAGTCAGTGCTGAAGTGGTCTCATGTGCATCAACCCGAGCGGAGTGGCCACTGCTAAGGATGCCATATGCCCCAGGAGCCTCTGAAAAATTTCAGTGGAACTGCTGTTTTCTGTTTGAACGCCTTTAAACAGGTCAGCACTGACTGTATGCGCTTGTTCGTGAGGCGCACCGTCAACGAGACTGAGTCCAACTCCAAACCGAGAAAAGAGATGCTCTGAACCGGGAGGAGTTTGCTCTTTTCCCAGTCGACCTGAAGCCCTAGTCGGCTGAGTTGCGAGAGCACCAGGTCCCTGTGTGAGAGTGAGCTTGGATTAGCCAGCCGTTGGGATAGTTGAGGATGTGAATGCCCACTTCCCTTAGCGGGGCAAGGGCTGCCTCTGCGACCTTCGTGAAGATGCGAGGGAACAAGCACAGACCGAAAGGGAGGACCTTGTACTGATATGCCCGACCCTCGAATGCAAACCGCAGGAAGGAAGTGTCGAGGAAGAATCGAGATGTGGA